>NC_060176.1:33691956-33997956 GCF_021184085.1 Oncorhynchus gorbuscha | reverse complement strand
CACACAGTAGCTAACAAGCACAAACGTTTGGAGTTCCCACATCGTTTGCAGTTAACATTATGCATAGTGCGCATAAATCATCACACACATTTCAAAACGTTATAACAACCCGTCTACGCTAAAACGAGTAACATATTAGACAACTGTAACCTGTGAAACGTTACAATCTTGTGGCTACCAAGTAGAAACTAATGTTAGTTAGCATAGCTAATGTTATTTAGCATTGTTCGGCCCATAGAAAGCCGAACAAAACTCAAAATCGGCTAGCTAATCAAATGTATTTAAGGCTGAACATTTCCTTACCCCACTGAAGTTAACCATTTTTCTTTCTTGGGAGTTCCTCTGTTTACATAGTATAGCAATACTGTGAGTCATCCCTGCATTGTAGCTAGCTACTACTGTACCACCCATTTTTTTCCGCACTAATTTAGGCAATGCATGTACACGAAATACCCTAAACATTAATAGTAGATCATAGTCTGGCCCAAAAAATCGGACTATCACCAACAAAACCAAAAGAAATAAGAATAAGTCAACAAAAAATGTCAATGTAAATGCAACATTTACTAATGTAAAGGTAAAGAAAACCAAGAGCATGTAAAACATTAACATTATTTTACAGGATGATAATGCATGAAGCAAACATGGAATGACTGTAAAAGTGTACTCAGTCTAGATGTCGAGTGAATGTGTCATCCCTCTGTAACCTGGTGCAGTGGAACAATTCTTGTTCAGCCTCATAGTGGCATGATGATGGTTCTGATGTATGGATAGCTGAACTCCTGTAAATAGTGAAAGGTCTCTATTGGACAGTTTTCCAACCATAACATTGTAAAACACTCAGTGGGCTATGAGTTTTTCCAACTTGAAACCCGAGGGCAGATGAAAGACCTGTCGAACTACAGCAATCTTGTAATTGTTGAATGAATTTGAGACTAAAAGAGCAGGGGGTTGCACAACAACTGCAATTGGACATTAGAACAAATAGGGCTGAGCTTGCTTTATGCAGGGTGCATCATCTAGTATGCACCTGTAATTAAAAATATAGTTTCCATCAATAATGTGGAATGAAAAGTTCTAGGGAGCCAAGCCAGCGCATTTGTGGCACACCTTGTATGTCAGTGGCGGACGGCTTGTGTCTCTGAGATTTTCCATTGTCATCCACAACACCCTCTTGCAGGTACTACCTCGCCCCACACCACTAGAGGGATATTTTCTCGACCCCGCCCTGTGCAACTGGGTACTGGACTTCCTGACGGGCCGCCCCCAGGTGGTGAGGGTAGGCAACAACATCTCCTCCCCGCTGATCCTCAACACGGGGGCCCCACAAGGGTGCGTTCTGAGCCCTCTCCTGTACTCCCTGTTCACCCACGACTGCGTGGCCACGCACGCCTCCAACTCAATCATCAAGTTTGTGGACGACACAACAGTGGTAGGCTTGATTACCAACAACGACGAGACGGCCTACAGGGAGGAGGTGAGGGCCCTCGGAGTGTGGTGTCAGGAAAATAACCTCACACTCAACGTCAACAAAACTAAGGAGATGATTGTGGACTTCAGGAAACAGCAGAGGGAACACCCCCCTATCCACATCGATGGAACAGTAGTGGAGAGGGTAGCTAGTTTTAAGTTCCTCGGCATACACATCACAGACAAACTGAATTGGTCCACTCACACTGACAGCGTCGTGAAGAAGGCGCAGCAGCGCCTCTTCAACCTCAGGAGGCTGAAGAAATTCGGCTTGTCACCAAAAGCACTCACAAACTTCTACAGATGCACAATCGAGAGCATCCTGGCGGGCTGTATCACCGCCTGGTACGGCAACTGCTGCGCCCTCAACCGTAAGGCTCTCCAGAGGGTAGTGAGGACTGCACAACGCATCACCGGGGGCAAACTACCTGCCCTCCAGGTCAACTACACCACCCAATGTTACAGGAAGGCCATAAAGATCATCAAGGACATCAACCACCCGAACCACTGCCTGTTCACCCCGCTATCATCCAGAAGGTGAGGTCAGTACAGGTGCATCAAAGCTGGGACCGAGAGACTGAAAAACAGCTTCTATCTCAAGGCCATCAGACTGTTAAACAGCCACCACTAACATTGAGTGGCTGCTGCCAACACACTGTCATTGACACTGACCCAACTCCAGCCATTTTAATAATGGGAATTAATGGGAAATGATGTAAATATATCACTAGCCACTTTAAACAATGCTACCTTATATAATGTTACTTACCCTACATTATTCATCTCATATGCATATGTATATACTGTACTCTACATCATCGACTGCATTCTTATGTAATACATGTATCACTAGCCACTTTAACTATGCCACTTTGTTTACATTGTCTACACACTCATCTCATATGTATATACTGTACTCGATACCATCTACTGTATGCTGCTCTGTACCATCACTCATTCATATATCCTTATGTACATATTCCTTATCCCCTTACACTGTGTATAAGACAGTAGTTTTGGAATTGTTAGTTAGATTACTTGTTGGTTATCACTGCATTGTCGGAACTAGAAGCACAAGCATTTCGCTACACTCGAATTAACATCTGCTAACCATGTGTATGTGACAAATAAAATTTGATTTGATTTTTGATTTGATTTTCAAACCACCAACTTACTACCCTGAGACAAGGCTGAGAATAGCCCATGAAGATCTCCCCCACGGCACGAACCCGAGGGGGGCTCCAACCCGGACAGGAAGATCACGTCAACCCACTCAAGTGACGCACCCCTCCTATGGACTGCATGGAAGAGCACCAGTAAGCCAGTGACTCAGCGCCTGTAATAGGGTTAGAGGCAGAGAATCCCAGTGGAGAGAGGGGAACCGGCCAGGCAGAGACAGCAAGGGCGGTTTCGTTGCTCCAGGGCCTTTCCGTTCACTTTCACACTCCTGGGCCAGACTACACTCAATCATATGACCCACCGAAGAGATGAGTCTTTAGTAAAGACTTAAAGGTTGAGACCGAGTCTGCGTCTCTCACATGGGTAGGCAGGCCTTTCCATAAAAAGGGAGCTCTATAGGAGAAAGCCCTGACTCTAGCTGTTTGCTTAGAAATTCTAGGGACAATTAGGAGGCCTGCGTCTTGAGACCGTAGTGTATGTGTAGGTATGTGCGTACATGAATTGTGATTGATCTCTCCCGAGAACACATTTCCACTGCTTCATAGTCTAATGACGCCAAGCTTTACACCACTCTAGTCGACACTTGGCGTTGCGCATGTTGATTTTAGGCTTGTTGCTCGGCCATGGAAACCCATTTCATGAAGTTCCTTATGAACAGTTATTGTGCCGATGTTGCTTCCAGAGGCAGTTTGGAACTCAGTAGTGTGTTTCAACCGAGGACAGATGGTTTCTACGAGCTACAGCACTCTGCGTTCTGTGAGCTTGTGTGGCCTACCACTTCGCAGCTGAGCCGTTGTTACTCCAAAACATTTCCACTTCACAATAACAGCACTTATAGTTGACCGGGGCAGCTTTAGCAGGGCAGAAAGTTGACAAACTGACTTGTTGGAAACGTGAATCCTATGACTGTGCCAAGTTGAAAGTCCCTGAGCTCTTCAGTAAGACCATTCAACTGTCAATGTTTGTCTATGGAGATTGCATGGCTGTGTGCTCTAGTTTATACACCTGTCAGCAATGAGTGTTGCTGAAGTAGCCGAATCCACTAATTTGAAGAGATGTCCACACAGTTTTGTATATACAGTGTATGTCACTAGGTTATGCTGGCATTAAGACATTGTTTACCAACAATATAATTTGCTTGCATTTGTAAATTACATAATGAATACCTCATTAAAAGACCTAGAGCTTTTTGTCAGACATTGTGTTTCACTTTGAAGACACTATCTATGAGTCGCTATGGCCCCTAGTAAAAGTAGACAATGGACTATGATCTGTAGTAAGGGATGCTTTCTCAACGTGGCTACTCATGTAACTCTCTCTGTCACTCAAATAATGTGCCAATGTATATGAATAATCTTCTTTTACCAAAGAACGCAGTTCTCCAAATTTGCTGAAACTCGCCAGAAAGGCAGGTTTTCATTTTGAGCCCTGAACTCTACAGAAAGATGTTAGAACGCTGACTGCTATAGATTCTTAATTCCCATCCTCATTCAGAATAAATGTGAAATTGGTAACAATATAAAAGATATTGAAGCACGTTTGATTACTATGCTAGTAGTTCTTACATAAGAAAATGATGTGTGGGGTTCACTTAGTTTTGTAAGGTTCTAATTTTATGAGTACATGACTCCACAGACTAAAGGAAAGCTTAACCAAGTTTAATTCTTCCCAAAGGGTCGATACAGCTGCATTCAGACAAAACATTTCAGACAAGCACTGATATTTAACCCTTTCTCCTAGGCTGAGTCTCCTCCTCCACAACTGTACAGCCAATGCATCTCTGTTGCTAGACACAACCTTAGTGATATCTGTTCTTCCTCACTTCATCAGACCTGACCTCGACCCCCAAAGGGCTTACTCCTCCCCAACTCAAGGCTGTCATGGTTATTGATACCAGACTGTGTCTCTTCTCCTCCCAGAGGATCCCTGATGGCTAACCATAACATATCCTGACATAATGTAAACGTTATACATTACCCTCTCTCCATCAGTGACATTATTAGGTTCTAAGATCTCCACCCGTCTCCGCTACACATTCCAAAGCCATCTGACTCCTACAGATAACCAGTAACTTCTGAGGTAAAAACCAGTCTCGTTCACTGTTAGACATTATCCTTCTGAGTATAATAATGTTCCAAGTTTAACCCAGAATTTAACAGTTTAATCCAGTAAAAGTACTTTCTGTAGTGCCTCTTTCAGATCTTATGCTGCCTGTCACCGAGTCATTTATGATGCAGTTGTATGACTTTATTTAGGCTACTCAATCTCATAGGCCTATCATACAAACATTTCATGCTAACTAACACTTCTTACTTATTACATTTGTACAAATACAAAAATGTATACCATTCATTGGTGTGTCATCACTATAATTTCCATTCCGACATTACATGAATGCATTGCAGTGCCATTCTATACAGTCAAAGTACATACCATCAGTGGCGACCCGTCATTCAGGGCAGGTGGGGAAAAACCAGAGCGTAGGGGCGTGATTGGCTCAGTGTTCTGTCACTCATAGGGACACAGCGTCACTGCCAAATATATGGGAAGAGCTAGAAAATTCAAGCCCCTTGGGTGCTGCCATAGAGTTACATTAGAAGTGCCCATCCAAGAAGGCTCAAAGTCAATGGCCACAGATGAAATGACATCAAATCACGTATCTACCGTTGCTTTGATTTGACTGAACATGTCAACATCATACTTTCAAAATCTTAGCTAGCAAGCTAGACAACCCATCATCATGAATCGATTTGACAATCTATTGGAAAATCCTTTTCAATCCTTGTCACATAAAGATAAATTATAGATAAACGTATCGTTGCTCATCAGCCATTAGACATAAACATTACACAACAAGTTGGAAATTGCAAATTTAACAATGAGTGGTTTGGAAGGAATCAGTAACTAACTGTGTTGCAAAGCTATCACTAGCCTGCTATTCAGTGGAAAGGGTGTGTGGTCCAAGTCTGGGTTTAAGGGTCTCATCTCCAAGCTTTAAAAGGATAAACATTCACATGCAACACCATGGGCCAGAAAAGGTTGAATACATTGGACATGCTGTCAATCCAGCATGACTTCTGCCGCTTTTAGAACAACTGGAAACTCAGAACTGGGAAATCTCTGACTTCAGTGAGTTCAAGACACCTGGGAGCTCTGACTGCAAAAATATATTTTCAGTGATCGAATTCCAAGTCGGGAACTCAGGCCTCTTTCTAGAGCTCCGACTCGAAGATAATGTAATAGCCTCGAAACCCCCCCCCCCTTCCGAGTTCCCAGTTGTCTTAAAAGCACCATAAATCCAGAGAATTCCAGACTTTGATGACAAAGTTTGATGACATCAAGGACCGCCGCACCACCTTCCTGTTCAAGTGAGCACAACAATGGTGAGTCCAAAAATGTCTTGTATGCTGCTACATAAATTATGGAATATGCCAGGGAGATAAGTACAGTATACTGTAGCTAATAAGATAATACTAAGTCTGTTGTGTAGTAAGCTATTATAATAATATATGCCATTTAGCAGACGCTTTTATCCAAAGCGACTTACAGTCATGTGTGCATACATTCTACGTATGGGTTATTATAAGCTATTAGTAGTTGTGTACTAAGCTGTTAGCCTCACCCTTATAATTTCATAACTTAGCCTACTGTTCTGACTTGGTGGTGCACATGTAGCCTATAGCCTGTTTTAGAGAAATGTCATCATTGAATATTATAAGAGCTTTCATTGTCTGCTTATATGCCCTCTCTATTTATCCTACGGTTCTGACGTGGTGTACAGGGATAATAATGTAAGAACGACCCATGTTCTGAATTATGATGCTGTACATTTCTGTGCTGAACAAGTAGTTATATTGACTACGTCCGTCTTAGCTCACTCATTAATGTCTTAGTCCTAGCTAACTTTAGGTTGGCTTGTTTACCTCTCGTGGGGCGTAGCAAATTGATGAGGAATCGCGTGCATATGACAACCAATCAAAAAGTCACTCAAAATTAGAGCTAACCTCTTGTTTTATGAGCCCAAGTCCGCCGCCATGGACACGTCAGAATACCCATAAACACTAGCAGTCAAACACGGAAATGGTTCCATAAATATTTTTCACCAATAATTCTTTACATTGTGAATTTTATAAACACTTCAAACTAAGTATGTGTTTGTTGTAGGCTTACCTTGGCGTGACGTATTGATAACCATGCAAATTCTGTCTCGGACAAGGTGAGTTTTATCAATATAGTCAATTTACTAAAAAAAAATCAAAATGCTAATTAGCAAAAGAGAATACTTCAGCAAGACTACAAATTCCTGCAGGAAGCTCCTGCATGTCATTGCTAGCTGGCCTTCTAGGCAGAGTGGCAAAGAAAAAGCTATATCTCAGATTGGCTAATAAAAAGAAAGGATTAAGAGGGGCAAAAGAACACAGACACTGGACAGAGGAACTCTGCCTAGGAGGCCAGCATCCCGGAGTCACCTCTTCACTGTTGTCATTGTGACTGACTGGTGTTTGCGGGTACTATTTAATGAAGCTGCCAGTTGAGGACATGTGAGGAGTCTGTTTCTCGAACTAGACACTCTAATGTACTTGTCCTCTTGCTCAAGTTGTGCACCGAGGCCTCCCAATCCTCTATATTCTGGTTAGACAGTTTGCTCTGTTCTGTGAAGGGAGTAGTACACAGCGTTGTAAGAAACTTTTAGTTTCTTGGCAATTTCTTTCATGGAACAGCCTTCATTTCTCAGAACAAAAATAGACTGATGAGTTTCAGAAGAAAGTTATTTGTTTCTGTCCATTTTGAGCCTGTAATCAAACCCACAAATGCTGATGCTCCAGATACTCAACTAGTCTAAAGAAGGCCAGTTTTATTGCTTCTTTAATCAGGACAACCGTTTTCAGCTGTGCTAACATAATTGCAAAAGGGTTTTCTAATGATCAATTAGCCTTTTAAAATTATAAACTTGGATAAGCTAACACAGCATACCATTGGAACACAGGAGTGATGATTGCTGATAATGTCCTATGTACACCTATGTAGATATTCCATTAAAAGAATCAGCCGTTTCCAGCTACAATAGTAATTTACAACATTAACCATGTCTACACTGTATTTTTAAAAAATGTGCTCTTCTTTCAAAAATAAGGACATTTCCAAGTGACCCCGAACTTTGGAACGGTAGTGTATGTAAGTGCAAAAATAAATAAGATTTGTTAAAACACATAACAAAACCCACTAATCATAAATGTACAAATGAACCGATATGCAATCAAATGTGTGTGTAGACGTGAGCGTTGGGCTATATGGAGGAGATTACTGAGTTGTTTGGTTTATCAGGCTGACCCCCAGTTTTCGCTTGAAGTTACTGAGGAATGATGTTTTGTCAATGTGAAGATAAGAATTCCAGAGTATGGTACCTCTATATCTGATAGATAATTGACAATGTGAGGTGCGATAGTGGAAAAGGTGGTTATCACATTGTCTTGTGATATAGATGGATTTCAGAATTAAACTGGAAGAATCCATTTCAGGGTTTAACACTCTGGGAGGTATGAGTATTTGTAGATGAAAGTGCATCATTGGCGTTCATTAAAGTTGTAAATAGACCAGATATAGAGTTTCTTAAACAAAGGTGCAGATGGAGCCAGGTAATTAGAGGAGGTGGCTAGCCTTGCAAATTTAATTTGTATGATGAGTAATTTGCATAGGTTGGAGGCATATTTACTGGCCCGGAGATGTGGGTAAATTAAGCTATAGTATAGAGTTAGTGTTAGTGTTTAAATACTGGAGAGTCGAGACCAAATCACGGGCGCTGGACAGAGTGGATTTCAGTTGTAACAAAAGGCAGTTTTAATGAGTTTAAAGTTATCTTGTCCCGCAGTTTTACGTGCACGGATCTAGTTCATATAACTCGGTAAGAAGTCAGGTGAAAAAGAGACTTAGACATTGGTCACAGCAGATTTTATACATGGAATATGTAGGTGGAGTCTTGTCGTGTTGGTCTTCTGACTGGTCCCGAAAGGGTTGGAGGCGAACCTGCTCTTGCCAGAGCAGGAGCCCCATTTGTGCACATCAGTCTTCCTGTGCTGAGCACCCGACCAGTAGAGGGGGGAGTAAGGTGTGTGTGTTCATTCAAGAAGGTATTTGTGTGTCAGGAAATCTGATACAGGAGAGCAGAGGGGGTCAGTTTTATGGCTGGGTGTATGTGTTCTTGCGATGGAAGATCTTTGTTTCCTGGGGTGGTGAGACAACAGAGCTGAGGGGGGGTAGTTTTAGGGGGGTAGTTTTATTGCTGGCTGTGTGAGCTAGTTCCTGTTTTAGCAGGGGTACGTAAGACTTGAGACAGGCGGTTTGGCTTGGCGCTGTATATTATATGAGCTATGTGTATGAATGTTTATATATATATATGACATTAGGAAGCAAGCCTGATGAACCAACCCACTAATATTTCTGAATATACCAAACAGATTTCATCACTTTGCTGCAGACAAATGGAATATGATCTTTCCAGGTGAACTTTTCATCAATTAGAACACTGAGGAATCTAGTGGATTTGACTTGTTCCATTTCTTTCTCATGAATTGAGATTCTGGGTCATTTTTTAAACAATATTTCTTATTCTTAAAAGTGAATAAAATAAAGTTGATTTTTTTTTTATTTAAGTGATCATTTGTTTATCTGAACCATTCAGAAAATTTGACTCTACTCACTGTTTATTATCTATGCATAGTCACTTTACCCCTACCTATAGTACATATTACCTCAACTAACCTGTATCCCTGCACATTGACACTGTACTGTTATTATTGTTATTTTATTGTTACTTTTTACTTTAGTTTATTTAGTAAATATTTTCTTCACTATTTTTCTTAACTGCATTGTTGGCTAAGGGCTTGTAAGTTAGCATTTCACGGTAAGATTGTATTCGGCGCATGTGAAAAATTCAATTGGATTTGATTTTAAATTCATTTCAAGGTGTTCAAAGTCATGCATTGAAAGGCATGAGGCACTTAACATCCTTCCTTTTGGCAGGTCTCTATAGGTGGCCAGGGGATTCTCTCTATCACATGCAAATGTCTCACTGGAGCTCATAAGTGTAGCCATGCAACATATTTCAGCAGTTCACAATATTGGACGTGGAATGCGGGGTGAGGAAGGCAACCGTGCCCAACCAGGAGCAGTCCGTGGAGGAGCTGTACCCGGCCAAAGACTACAAAGACTTGCCCCGAGAGCCCACAGAGGAGGATCTTCAGTGGCTACGGAACAGTCTCCTGGCCAGGTTCACTGGAATGGCATATGTCCTTGAACTGGATCCAGAACGACCACTTTGAGCATCCTGGCTGGCATGGCACTGTCGGTGGAGCAGCAGGAGGCTATTCGGCAGGCAACAGTTGGTGAGCACACCAACCCCAACTGGCACACCATGAGGAGAGGGAGGTTGATGGCCAGCAAATATGGAGCAGTGGTTAGGGCCAAGCGCGTTACTCCACTGCTAAACAGGTTTCTCAGATCACAGTTGTTGGATGGGGTGTTGTCTGTAAAGTGGGGCACAGATAACAAAGAGGAGGACATTAAGGCATTCAAAATGGCTACAGGAATGGATGTGCAGGAGTCAGGGCTTTGGGTCATGGGGTCTGGGATCCTGGTTGCCTCACCGGATAGTCTAGTGGGCATCACAGCAGTGGTGGACGACAAGTCTCCCGATGGTGCGGTGGACCTTAACATTGAAGAGGCATTGAAGTTGAAGGATTTCTATATCAAGGAGACCATCCTTACTGGCACCAGGTCCAAGGTCAGCTCCACTTCACTGGAAGGGACACTGCTTCTTTATTGTGTGAACCACCAAAGCCTCCATCACCATCCCCATCCAGCGTGATGACCTCTGCCAGACTCATATTGCTCCTCCTGCCAGTACCTGTTTTCATAGTTCATACACACACACTAGGCTCCCATAATAGGTTATATTACATACACGTTTTGTTCAAAGCAGCCAACTGAAGTAATGTAGTTAACTTTAACTGTGATTTTTTAAATGATGTCTTACCCCCAGAGTGAGAGAGCGAGTACACCACTTCCAGCAGATCTCCTTGCTGAAGGTGGAGTTGCTCATGCACTGCTTCTTGGGGTGTGAGCCTGATGTTCTGCATATTACACCTCATGTCTAAAACATTGCGAAAAGGGGACATAAAGTAAAAATGTTGATGCATTTACAAATTCAATGTTTTACACAATATTGTATCATACTTGATGAGTTACTGACCTGTCAATCCATAGGCTCGATGTGCTGTAGTCTCCACAACTGGACGCTCGCGCTCGGATCACACTGGCACAGGATGTCCATGCACCGGCTGGTCTGAGTATGCGCTCCGGTTGGGACTGGAAAACAAAGACATTTGGTCAGTGGTAGGTCTTTTCAATGCTGTATCACAATATTTATCTGGACAGAAAACACATTGTCCACGGTCGGTTTGGCGTAGAAATCAGCCTTACAATACAGGCAATATTCCCGTGTATCATCTCCAATAAACGGCTTCAACCAGCCGTTGAATTCAGGGTTTGATTCCCACTCATTTCTGTATTTTTGAGTGTACAGTTTAGACTGAGACATGATGAGCTAGATGTTTAGCTTATGTCACAGAGAGCCAAGGTGAGTAAGTGACTGAGGGTGTGTGAGTCAAATGCAGTGATTTATTTTTGTGCAGTGAATTATTTTAGACAAACATTTTAAATTTACATCCCGCCCTGAATGTAAGTGCGGGATCAGCCATATCAGCGGCTTCCCGCATGCGTGATTCATTTCAGCACCCGCTGCTCGTTGAGAAGAGTAAAACAAATATGTGCTTTCACTTCAGTCTCCAATAACACCCGAAAAAGTGGCTAGATTTGTCGCTAGTTGATTTATTTGAAAATGTGTCGCTAGAGGGGTCTGAATACTCGCTAAATATAGCGACAAAGTCGCTAAGTTGGCAACACTGGTATGAAGTAGTTCTAAAATCCCAGATGGAAAAATGTATGGTGAAAAAAAACATTTGGTTTTATGGGTATTATAACTCATACTGTGGTACTCAATTGAGAAAACAAAGAAATGGAACCTCTGGTTACTGAGACTTATTTCATTATAATTTCAGGTTTTATTGTCCGAAGCTAAAGGTTTATCTAAGTTGTGGAGCGCCCATAAATGAGAAAAAAATGGAGATATAATTTTTAGGCCATATCATCCAACCCTAATTTTCATCCGCTTGCTAGGTTATGTGGTTATGTTTTATTGTCCACAGCAGAAGGATTATCCAGGTTGGTTTATATCTCATTGTAAACAAGCTTTTTCAAACAGAAATTTGCATCCTGCAGCACTAATTCCCAGACAATCTGGACCCTCTCTTCCTAAAATTATCTGCCACTATTGTTGCAACCCCTATTACTAGTCTGTCAACCTCTTTTTCGTATCGTCTGAGATTCCTGAAGATTGGAAAGCGGCTGCGGTCATCCCCCTCTTCAAAGGGGGTGACACTCTAGACCCAAACTGTTACAGACCTATATCCATCCTGCCCTGCCTTTCTAAAGTCTTTGAAAGCAAAGTGAACAAACTGATCACCGACCATTTCAAATCCCACCGTACCTTCTCTGCTATGCAATCTGGTTTCTGAGCTGGTCACGGGTGTGCCTCAGCCACATCCAAGGTCCTAAATGATATCATAACCTCCATTGATAAAAGACAGTACTGTGCAGCAGTCTTCATTGACCTGGAAAAGGCTTTCGACTCTGTCAATCACTGTATTCTAATCGGCAGACTCAACAGCCTTGGTTTCTCAAATGATGGCCTCACCTGGTTCACCAATTACTTCTCAGATAGAGTTCAGTGTGTCAAATCGGAGGGCCTGTTGTCCGGACCTCTGGCAGTCTCTATGGGGGTGCCACAGGGTTCAATTCTCGGGCCAACTGTCTTCTCCGTATATATCAATGATGTCGCTCTTGCTGCTGGTGATTCTTTGATCCACCTCTACGCAGACGACACCATTCTGTATAGATCTGGCCCTTCTTTGGACACTGTGTTAACAAATCTCCAAATGAGCTTCAACGTCATACAACACTCCTTCCATGGCCTCCAACTGCTCTTAAATGCTAGTAAAACTAAATGCATGCTTTTCAACTGATCGCTGCCCGCACCCTCCCACCCGACTACTTCACTACTCTGGACGGTTCTGACTTAGAATATGTGGACAACTCTAAATACCTAGGTGTCTGGCTAGACTGGAAACTCTCCTTCCGGACTCGCATTAAGCATCTCCAATCCAAAGTTAAATCTAGAATAGGCTTCCTATTTCGAAACACTCATGCTGCCAAACATACCCTTGTAAAACTGACTATCCTACTGATCCTTGACTTCGGCGATGTCAATTTACTCAGCAAATTGCATGCAGTCTAACACAGTGCCATCCATTTTGTCACCAAAGCCCCATATACTACCCACCACTGTGACCTGTATGCTCTCGTTGGCTGGTCCTCGCTACATATTCGTCGCCAAACCCACTGGCTCCAGGTCATCTATAAGTCCTTGCTAGGTAAAGCTCTGCCTTATCTAAGCTCACTGGTCACCATAGCAACACCTACCCGTAACACACGCTCCAGTAGGTATATTTTGCTGGTCATCCCCAAAGCCAACACCTCTTTTGGTCGCATTTCTTTCCAGGTCTGTGCTGCCAATGACGGGAACGAATTGCAAAAATCACTGAAGTTGGAGAATTAGATCTCCCTCCCTCACTTTAAGCGTCAGCTGTCAGAGCAGCTTACCGATCGCTGCAGCTGAACACAACCCATCTATAAATAGCCCATCCAACCAGCTATCTTCCTCATCCTCATATTTGTTTTTCTGCTCTTTTGCAACCCAGTATTTCTACCTGTACATTCTCATCTGCATATATATCACTCCAGTGTAAATTGCTAAATTGTAATTACTTTGCCACTATTGGCCTATTTATTGCCTTACCTCCTTACTTCATTTGCATACACTGTATACAGATTTTTCTATTGTGTTATTGACTGTACGCTTGTTTGTCCCATGTGTAACCCTGTGTTGTTTTTGTTGCACTGCTTTGCTTTATCTTGGCCAGGTCGCAGTTGTAAATGAGAACTTGTTCTCAACTGGCCTACCTGGTTAAATAAAGATGAAATAAAACATTAAAAAATCACTTGACTAAAGAATGGCAGATTCCTAAAAAATATTGTATCAGTAACAAGGTAAAGGAAGTTTCATTTAAAATGTTACATAAAATGTATCCTGTGAAACCTGTTAGGAAAGAGTCAAGCTGAATTTTGATACTGTGTGATTTCTATATTTATAGTAGAATTTTTGGATCGATATACACAACTTATACAACATATACAATTTAATTGTTTTGGTATGATTTATTTCTGAAATTCTGATATTGATAAAGGATGTATATTTATTTCAACTGCTAATAATAATGGGTATATTTCATATTCACAAATGTAAATGGTCTGATTCACTTTGTAAATTTAGTTTAAACAATATGGGACTAGTTTAAATAAAATGAAAAAAGGCAATCAACCTGTAGTATTATTCATTAATATGATTTGTTTGTGTAGGATTCCTGGCAATGTGACAAATGTTATGTATGCGTTTTTGCATGTGACTATTCCTCTTTTGTTTTGTTGATGTTTGTTAATAAATAAAGATAAAAAAGAAGAGGCAGAGAAGGACGTCACGAGTTAACGTTGCCACAAGTCATAATTATGGCTAAACCCCGCCCATTTCTACAAATGATCTCCTTAAAATCAGATTTTAAACCTCACCAAACAGTACATTTCTGTAGCCAATTATGACTTTGGTTGTTTTATCTAGTGGAAACCGGCAGGAGAATCACAAAATGTCTCTGACATCTGTTCTGCTCAGCCATTGGCTGAGTTCAAGGGACAAGGAATAAAGAACTGGTCCTACTAAACACGTAGATATTTCTGTGGTAGGCATCCCTGTTCCTTGAGTGTCGCAGGTATTGCAGTTTTCTTCCAACTAAGCAACGCACCAGACAAACTGGGCTTATTGATCAGTTCTCTAATTGCCTAAATTCAACACACATGGTTTTTCAGGTTGGTTATATCAAAACGATCAAGTGCCAGCGACACTCCAGGAGGATCACTGTTACCTAAACCTTTAATAGTAGTTATATTATGCACGTAGGAGTGCATAATTTAGTGCATGCAACTGTCACAGGCGAGCTATGTTATTTTGGTTGGTACGCGCCTAGGGATTTCCACTAGATAACACAGCCACAAAGTAAAATTGTATATCGTAAAATTTCAAGAAAAAACAAAAATACTTTTTGGTCTTCATTTGAGATCAGCGTTATGGGTTATAAATGGGAGGGATATGACTTCCTGGCAGCTAGTGACGACCGCACTACAAAGTCTGACGCATCAACACGCATGCGCTGTTTTATCAATTCTATTCGGGTTTACTGGATATGATATTAGGACTCATTTGATCTGAAACTAAACTCATTTAAAAAGATTAGTAAAATCTGCATTATTGTTCACTATTATAGTCACTGATCATGCGATCCTGCTAGATCTATCATCTGAAAAGAGCCAAAGCCAGCAGCGGTAAAGCAGTTGCTTGTTGGTGAGCTAGCAATAGTTGTTACGATATGGCAAGGTAATTGTCTAAAGGATTTTTACAGAATGTGGAGAAGGCACTTCGTAATTGCTTGGAAGGCAACGCCTGGATAAGAAGATCCCTACTTCGATATTTTGTTGACAATTAGATAAACATGGGTATGCCATTATTGTCCCATCCGTGCTTTAAAGCAATTTGTGTCATCGCTTTACTCAATGGGCTTGGCGACTGCAACGAGGGTGAGTGATCGTTACATTATAAGCGAGTAACGGCTACAACATAGCCCGAGCGGCTTTCCTTCTCGGATATTCTAGGTTTCCAGTCGATGGCACAGTCACAAAGTCCAAATTGTCTATCGTAAAAAATATTATATAAAATGTTGCTTTTGGGTCATAATTTTAAGGGGTAATAGTCGTTGTTTATTACTTTGTTAATGTGGTAACGACCACTATGTCGCAAGAGGGATTCTAGAATTTGGCTAACTATGAGAAGGGTGCAACTGCAGCCCGCTATTAGGGGCGTTCCTGCATCTGTAGGGACCCCTCTTTATACTAATATTGGTAACTTGTTATGACACCAGTACATGGACGCTCCACTACAGTAGATGACGCTAATGCACCATAATGTTGGATGCCAACCGCTGGTACACAGCAGGTGGGGAGCGAGGGTAACATTGTGTGCTAGTACTGCTAGCTAGCTCACGTGTCGCTAACAAATGGTGTGGCCCGTGCCTCCTGTATTACATACCTGCGTAGCTAGCGGTAAGCGGGGGAGACACCGTGTGCTAGTAAGCTAGCACACAGTGTCGCTCCTGCCCCCTGCCTGCTGTACTAGCGAGAGGCAGGGGGCGACCGGAAGACTGTGACCTTCGTCTCCGCCTTTCGGGCACTGTTTTCCAGTAGTCCTGTGAAGGCGGGAGCGAAAGACGCTGTCTATCGGTATCGCTCCCACTCGCTAGCAAAGAGGACTCCGTTACACGTCAGGCGGTGGTGAATGCTTTTTTTTACCTCCCTTTTGAGCCACATTCAAAAGTGTCACACAAGCATGAAGATGTTGTGCACGAGGCGGGGAGTTTATGAAGGAACCAATGGGATGCGCGAGGGGGCGTTCCTGCAGATTCATAAATGCCCACATGCAGGAGCACCCCGAATTGCGGGCTGCAGTTGCACACAATTGAACTACATCACTGCACGTGCTTTGAATGTTTTCTCAACCCAGACAGATACACGGCCCACTCTAGTAATGGAAGTAGTTGGCTCAGTCTAGTAAATAGAAGTGCTAACTACGCTACCATGAGCTTTCTACTTCCTAGACGCCATTATTTGACCAGTGTGTTGGTTGCAACATTTGCGTGAGCAACAATAGTGGAATTGGTGTTTCACCTTTAAAAGAAAAGTCCCTAATTAGTTGAATCAAGTTATTTTAAACTACACTGCTGTTTTATATTAGTAACACCTTAATTAACCACCAAGGCCTTATGAGTATTGCCATGTGTCATTGGTACAATTATAGTAGCCCAAGGCTATCAAAGGTTTTGAAACCTCATAAACCCAATCATCGCTCATGGGTATTCAACTGGGGGTCTGCAAAAAATATTTTATTTGAATGTTTTTATGAATATCGCTAGCAATAACAGAAAAAAAAACATTTTGAATTGCATACATACAGTAGAAAATAGGATGATCTTATTTCTAATAATGTCAACTTTATTTATCAACTCTTAATATTGAGCAAATTAGTCTCATTAGAGCCAATTACTCACTGGAGTATCTGACATAGGCTTTGAAAAAGCACCTGCGAATAGGCTACCAGTGTGGCAAGTGCTGCTGGCTGCTGGTAAGCTTTCTTGACTTGGACATACATTTTTGGCAACACATGGGTAACCTTTGTTTAAACGGCTGCTCTCAGTAAAATGTGTTTTGAGTTAGTCTATTAGTTAGAAAGATATGTTAGTTTACACTTCCAATTCCAATTATGGGAGAAGTCAAAATAAACTGTTTACCGGTGTTGTAGTAGTAAACTGCATGTAGTTCAACTTGTAATATAACTACACTTTGCAGTAGCTTGGTGTTAGTTGAACTAAATTCAAATGTTGCAA
Organism: Oncorhynchus gorbuscha; assembly: GCF_021184085.1. NCBI lineage: Eukaryota > Metazoa > Chordata > Actinopteri > Salmoniformes > Salmonidae > Oncorhynchus > Oncorhynchus gorbuscha. Next base: position 33,980,590 of record NC_060176.1, on the reverse strand, counting down.
TGGTTTTCAGTAGTTAATACATGTTATGTTGTGGTGTAGCTAAATACTGGAACTGCATGCTATTTGTTTTGATAAAATAAGATCTGGGTGAGTAGGCAATTTCCTTTTTATTTTTTGTCTTCAGACCTGCCCATGTTTGTGTTTTAATAGGCTTAATTACACATTCTGTTAACACTTGACACCAGAGTGATCTGTTAATGCAATTTATAGTCTATTTAATTTATTTTAGATTTTGATATGATAATTTATCAGAAAGTAGTTTGGATGTAGTGAACAACCTTTTCAAAGAAACTAAGTAAACTATATATATGTAGCGTATCTTCTTCCAGTGTAAAGTAATTGGTAGCTTGGTTAACTATATATATTTTTTTAGAGCTACTTCTCCAACTGTCTACCATATATATATATATATATATATATATTTGAAATGTTAGTTGCTTCTCCTTGCCATTGTCATACACCTGTATAGACAAGACTTCATGTTTTTGCTGAAGTGTGATACAGTCCCTGAGTTGCCGGTTTGCCTGGGAGGGGGTCCCTTGACAAGAAAAGGTTGAAGACCCCTGATATAGCTAACAAACTCCCACACGTGAACATTTTCAACCGGTATCTTGGTCAGGTGTGATATTAGTCCACTTTCAATAATCTGTAGGCTACTTCAGCACTTAGGCCTATATTACCAAGCTTGCTATGTTGGACTGGACAGGGTTGTGTACACACTTAACCATCTTACCACCTTTTATAAGGACTTACATCTAGCCAGCATATCCAACCCACTTGCTTACAGCTGCACTAGGGTTGAACAAGCCTCCTGTTTAGATTAACACACCGTGGAAATGGCGCGAGATATGGGTCGTAAAACATACCTCTATCCAGGGTTGAGAAATGGCGTTGAAATGTCCCATTAACCCAACTGTTACACAGAGAAGATTGAAAGACTGTAAAAAAAAATGTACTTCCCTCTTTGTTAGGACTTGGTGATTTATATTGAATTACTTAGATTCACTAGAATTAGTTTTTTCACGGTATTCCAAATGCCTGTGTCGCAAGAATCAAGGCTGTTATTGTTTTCTTTTTTTCACTCATGATGTCTTATCTCCTTCGCTCATTCTGTGCTGTGTGTACCTTCCCATTTACTGGAGATATCTGTATATTAGGATGAGATGCATATGTCTCAAATCAGCATTGAAAAAAAACGCAAGTTTAAGTTTGTTCCACCTGAGCAAGTCTTACCACAAGTCAGAGACCATTATGATGACGCACCAAATGGGTTTGATGGATTGCGGGAAAATAACAGTTATAGGCTTTTGTAGGCCACAGTCCAAGCTATGTCTTCCAAAGTTGCGACTGCTGTCGGCATCCAAAGATTATCCAACTTCAATAAACTCTGAGGTAAGGATGACTGCAATGGTGTAGTCTACGGCGATACTGATATCACTTAATATTGATATCTACATAGCGCATTGATGTGAATCACTCTGCTGCTCTCTCATTTAGCTATTTGCGCCTTCTGGATTGTGGTTGTTGTGGATGGCTGTTCACAAATCTAAATGTGTATTTGAACCCAATAATGGGTTGAATTCAAGAAGTTTAAGCTGCCTATCAATCATTGTTTTTGAAAACAGTGGACAGCCAGTGAAAAATGTGCTCTTGCAACAGCTGCATAGTGCAGATCCAAGCCTACGGAATAAAGGTGGGGCTTTCATCGCTCAATCCAATTCATACTTAAATCCATGCTGGTTCTATATACACACACACACTGCTGGTCAAAAGTTTTAAATCCTTGAATGAGTATGTGTTCTTTATTTTTTACTATTTTCTACATTGTAGAATGATAGTGAAGACATAACTATGAAATAACAGTGTGCAAAGGGTGACTCCTTTGAAGAATTTCAAATATAATATATATTTTGATTTGGTTAACACTTTATTTTTTTTGGTTACTACATGATTCCGTATGTGTTTGTCATAGTTTTGATGTCTTCACTATTATTATACAATGTAGAAAATAGTAAAAATAAAGAAACAATTGAATGACTGGTACTGTAAATATATTGTGATTTGCCCGTAAGTTGGAAGAAATGTTGAGGATTTTCAGGCCATATCTCCCAACCCTACTTTTCATCTTCATGTAGTAGCAGATTCCACAGCAGTCATTTTGTAATGGCACTAGAACAGGGGTATTTAACCGGGGGCTAGGGGTCTACAAGAATGTGTGTATATTTTTTAAATTAATATTGCTAGCAACAACTGAATTAAAACATTTTGAATTCCATACCTACAGTAGAAAAGGGAATATCTTCTCTGCAATAATGTTGAGCAAATTACTCATTGGAGCCAATTACTCACTGGAGTATCTGATATAGGCTTTGAAAAAGCACCTGCGAATAGGCTACCAGTGTGGCAAGTGCTGCTGGTACGCTTTCTTGACTTGGACATACATTTTTGCAAACACATGGCTAACCTTTGTTTAAACTGCTTCAGACCTGTCTAATTGTCACTTGAAACCGTTTGTGTTTTAATAGGCTTAATTACACTATTTTAACATCTTATTCCAGTGTGATCTGTTATTGCAATTTATAGTCTTTTTGATATTTCACGTTTAGATTTAAGAATTTATCACAAAACAGTTTAATGTAGTGAACTACTTAAGAAAATATACTTTTTTACATTTTTATTTTTTAATTGTAGCTTAACTTCTTCCAGTGTGAAGTAATTGGTAGCTTGTTAAACTATATTTTTACAGTAGCTTCCCCAACACTTCCCCAAATCTATTAATTTTAATATGTTGATTACTTCTCCTTGCTATTATCATTCACCTGATGATAAAAGATGTGGAATCTTTTATTTTTTTGACTAATGTATGATGGTGGTTGCCGGTTTGCCAGGGAGAGGGGCTCCCTGGGCAAGAAAATGTTTAAGACCCCTGCACTAAAACATATTGGGTTGATCTACAAAGTATAGTCAGCCAATCAGGCTCCGTGCGGACTACATCTGTGGAAATGTCAAAATAAAATTGATTTGATTGGCTGACTATCCTTTTGTTGTTCAACGCTATGTTCTAGTGCCATTCCAAAATTGGCTGCTGTGGATTCTGCTACTTAGCATGATGACAAAGTGCTCGTTTTTCCAGAAAACTGCCGTCGTTCAATCATTGGGGGATAATGGGACAATTCGGGTACGTTTTCTGAGCCATGTCTAGTGCCAGCTCCGCAGTGTCTTAATCTAAACAGGAGGCCTGTCTGAACCTAGTGCAGCTGTAAGCAAACAGATCGGATCTTCTGTCTAGCATACATTTACATTTAAGTAATTTAGCAGACGCTCTTATCCAGAGCGACTTACAAATTGGTGCATTCACTTATGGCATACATCCGTCTCAATATTATATTCCGTCTCAATATTACCCTAAATGTGCCAATTTCATTTGTTGCGGACTTAATGCCACTTTTGCTTCAAAGCCAGACACGACTATGCCCATTGAGACGTGTTCCAAATGGCCCTTTATTCCCTATGTAATGTGCTACTTTTGACCAGGGTCCAGAGGGCTCTGGTCAAAAGTATTGTACTTTAAAGGGAGTGGGATGCCATTTGGGACGCATCCTCAACAGGAAGTGGTGGTGGGTCATGGGAGTGTTCAGCTATTACTTTTAGGAAAAACTGACGCAGGAAAAATTATCAATAAAATCAGATAATATCATTGGATGGACAGATGGCATGGGCACTGGAGTGAGCAGGGACTGGAGGTGTGTAGGGACAGTGTTTGTGATGATATAGAGAGCTAATCGGCCTACCATACAGTTAATTTCCTAGATGCAGGGAATTCATTTATAGCTTGACGACTCACACTTTATTCTTCCTCTGCTCTGTCGTTCGCTACATACTTTAGTCTTACAGGCTGACTACATTGCGCGCGTCGCTTTGCAAAATCAATTTAGAAATCTATATCATTAAATTTTTGCACCCACACTGCTCGTGCTCGCCAACCAGCGTCTGCATTGCCAAGGGCTAAAATAGAATCAGTTCTACTTCTTACGCAGATCGCTCTGCAAGTCCTGCCTCTCCCATCTCCTCATTGGTTTTTAGAAGCAGGTACCCATGTCCCATCTCATTGGTTATAGTCACGTGGGTGACTGAAAGAGGAATGAGGTCAGTGGCGGTAATGCACCTAATTTATGGAAGGTGCCAATCGCAATATAAAGTCAAGAGTCGAGGCCTGGAAATCAAATCAAATCTTATTTGTCACATACACATGGTTAGCAGATGTTAATGCGAGTGTAGCGAAATGCTTGTGCTTCTAGTTCCGACAATGCAGTAATAACCAACAAGTAATCTAGCTAACAATTCCAAAACTACTGTCTTATACACAGTGTAAGGGGATAAAGAATATGTACATAAAGATATATGAATGAGTGATGGTACAGAGCAGCATAGGCAAGATACAGTAGATGCTACCGAGTACAGTATATACATATGAGATGAGTATGTAAACAAAGTGGCATAGTTAAAGTGGTTAGTGATACATGTATTACATAAGGATGCAGTCGATGATATAGAGTACAGAAGGAAGAGAGATGACGAGAAATGATTTGGTTGGCCGTTTTTTGTGTGGATTAATTGTCGGAGTAGAGGACCTTGTGCATTTCAGGTAAAATAACAACTCAATGTTTATATCCCAGGACAAATTAGCTAGCAACAGCAAGCTAGCTAAAATGGACAAATTAGCTAGCATGTGCAAATTAACTAGCTAAATTGCCATAAATGTTTAATGCTTTTCGATCGGTCCCCAAATTAATATAATTGGTTGAGTTTGTTTTGATATTTTAAGCTGCGTGTCATGATCACGTTTGGTGTGGGTTGACAAAATAAATTTATGGACGATGACACGCGCAGCCGGTGTGCGTAATCAGCGATTGGATTGTCTAACCAATCAGAGTATGAAAGCCAATGACAAATTTTCAAACCATTGCTTTACCCACGTGTTCTGGCCTAACCCATTAGTTTCTGAACCAACCAGACGGCCCCAACGTGTTCACATTTGAAGGGTCGGAGGTACCTAGATCAATACTCATTGTGGAGAAGAAACTAACGTTCATGGGTGTGGCGTAGAGTTTGGCCGTAGCCAGGCAAATTAATTTAATGGTAAAGGTCCCCTTTCTGTGACAAATAAACCAAGCCTAGTGGCATGTTGTGGTTATGTAAGTGTGTGTTGAGCAGGGACAAAGCCCTTACTGTATGTTACATCGACCTTGGTTGGTTGTTTTTTTTGTGTGTTCAAGATGCAACCATAGTAGATAGACCAGTCTGGACAACTTGATCGTTTCAAAACCTGTAAGGATGTTGAGTAATTGAGATGTAGATTGTTCCAAAATCCAGCACAGATGTACAGTCCAACAGGATGTGACAAGGTTGCCATTTTTACTCGTCAACACAGACCTCACCATCCCCTCCAACCCACTGAGGTATAAAGAACTGGAGATTGTTTTCAACGTAGTCTACTCTCGATTGCATATGCCGATTCAGGGGCCGGCTGTATCCGGGTTGCATATAAACAACTTCACATGCACTAGCACTCAATGCGCACAGGGAGCAGCGTGAACAGTGATAACATTCCGTTGTCCAAAAACATGGCAGACATTGGCTTTTTATTTTATTTAACTAGTCAAGCCAGTTAACTTTCTTTATTTACATAGATGACCAAACCCTCCCCTAACCTGGACGACGCTGGGCCTATGGGACTCCCGATCACTGCTGGTTGTGACACAGCCTGGGGCTGATTATCAAATGTTAATATCTTCGGCTGTGAGTGATGGGGAATAAATCTAGTCATAACCTTTGTGCACAAAATATACATAAGAAAATTTATATTAAGATAGTTTATCTGACTTCCCTATATGCCATCTATGGAAATTGTTTTTCTAGACTGGGCGTCAGTTAAAGTGCAGTACCGACGCAAGACTGTAGGAGCAGTCAAAACCGTGATTCTAGACCAGAACCTTGGCCCGTTGCTTCAACACACGAAGCAATGAGGTGACACTCCATGGAAAGTGTGACAGGCGGATTTTCACTACACAGTTACATCTCCACACACCTATTGGCCTTTACTAGACAAAAGAACCAAAGAGACGGTGATGTTATTGTTGACCAGGCTCATCATATTCCTGTCTGCTGTTCACACACAACCCACTGTCTTTTATGTTGTCATATAACCTGGAGAGTTTGGAAAACAGCATCTAGGCCTAACATTAACTAATAGGATATGTCAGATAATAGTCCCTATTTCATGTTTGTAGGCCCTATGCACATGTTTGTTATCCACCAGTGTTTTTGTAAACTGAGCAACATGTCCTAGGGGCTCAGCTGCTTATATGAGTCACTGTTTAATTACAAACCTCTTTCCCCGTCAGTGAGTTTAGCCTTTCCTTGAACGGAGTGTTTGGACTCTACTGTACATCATGTAGCCCTGTGGGATTGTGTGGCATTTTCCTTCCATTTAGCCTTTCAGGAAACACCAATGACCCCCACAAGCCAGGTGACAGAATAAACAAAAGAATGCCTATTTTCTTGCTAATCTCTACAACAGAAATTATTTGGCCACTGTTTGAAGAGATTGTAATTGTTTGTTGTCCATCTCTCACAAAGTGTGTCTCCGTGTAGGATTGCTCTCATCCCGAACTAAGATGACGATCTACCAATATTTTCCCAAAACCAGACATGGTACATCTGCCTACTATATAATCTGTTGTTTTTCGACTCAAAGAATAATTCATCAATTTGCTAGATGTAAAGTTTGAGCAAATATTTATAGTACTATTTGTTCTACGACTCACTCTCTATAGGCCACCCCACAAGGCAGCTCAGGTGAGAAGAAGTAAAAGAGTCAGTTGTCCTTTTGTGTTTGGGAAGGACACTCACACAGGAGGGGCCAGGCTTGTGAGCCAGCGCAGTGTTGGCAACCAGGCCCAAACGTATGCTTGACGTCGGGCAGCCGGAGAGACTGTGTGGGGTTAGCATCATCAGCACTTCTATCTCATATCTTCAGAGAGCAGTTTTCCTGACTGTGAGGGGGATGGAAGATGCCTGTATTTTTCCCTGCTCTTTGACCTGACCTCAAGCCTCCAGTGAAACAGTGGTCTCTCCTTCTCACTCACATAGCCTCAGTAGGTCACGTAGCAGTTGAATGAAAATAAATGATTTGCTATAAACATGACCATATACAGTAGCGTAGACTGAAAAATATTTCTCACATTGGCAATGTAGTGGTATTTCTAAGGTATCACTGCTTTGATACCACACTGCTCTTTGACTACATTTATGGTCCTCTGAAATGACTAATGTAACTGTCTGTTGATGATCTATTGCAATACTATGCACAATATAACAGTCATAATGGTGTTATTCCTCTTGTAGGGTCAGCATCGCATCAGACCTCGCAGTTCTCCTCATATGAAGTCACCATACCCAAGCGCTTTGGGAAGCAGAGGAGAGACATGGATAGTTCAGATTCTAACCAGGTAAACCACGGCAATACATTACAGAGAGAAAGCATTGTTGCTGCTGTTCAGTCCTTGCTGTCAGCGTTTATCAGTGTGTGTGGTGCTGATAGTGAGTTAGTTTCCTCCTGACTTCCCTCCCTGTGTTGGGATCCCTGTCTCTCCCTCTCCTCTCCAGCTCTCTAACAACTCTGGCAGGAAATGTCAGCGTGGTAATATTTCTAGGTAGCCCACTGCCACTTCCTATTCACTCTGACCTCAAACTCTGCATAAGAAAGAACTCTACAGTATTTGTACTGTGAAAAGCCATCCTCCACATTTTGTTTGTAGATTGTCTGTGATGTCACATCTTCGAGAATTCTGGGAGTCGCTGGTTTTATGTTCTAGACTCTCAAGACAGTGGATGAACCAGAGTTTTTACTATGGTTGTGTATTCTTAGCTGCTTTTCCTTCCTGGATAGCGTGTTGGAGCATGTTGCCTTCCAAACAGACAGCCCCCCCCTTTCGTAGAGACTTTGAGGAGTGGGTGAAATGTGAGAATTCCGTATGAAGGAGTGTGAAAGTTTTGAGGGTGTGTTCAGACAAAAGAGCTCTGTCATATCTTTGTGCTTGCAATCGACTTTGAATCGCCGAGCCTACTAGGTGAAAAATCTCTGCCCTTGAGCAAGGCACTGAACCCTACTTCCTCAATCCTAGTTCCTCCTGTAAGTCACTCTTAAAAATGACTCAAATGTAGTGTATGTGAACCCTTACATAAGTGACTGGAGTTTATTCATTTGCATGGCTTGGATGGTCTAGCCTCTAGCGGTCGGCATGGGTTCGAACCTGGCCTACTGCCTTGTGACACATTCTCTCTCTACCCTCTCTGTCATCTTGTCTATATCTTCCCACTCCCTAAAATATGGTGAATTTGCTAACTCAAGGCATTGCAGTCATAAACCCTGGGTGGTTGAAGATGAGAGGGTGAATATCTGTTTTTGGCAGTGGTGTGTGGATGGATGGATGGGTGTTGGCCTCAGTTATCCTGTGACTAGAAGGCACTGGGGTGGGGAGGGGGTACGTGCTCGGGGATTGTCAGTCAGCCTCAAAATGGCTGAAGGAATGGAATTGACAGCATCTAGAACACCAGTCCAGAGCACCTCTAGCCTATCCCAAAACTTCTCCCTCCAGCCGTGCTGTGGATTTCTCACAGGAACCATCTGTGAGAAACAGATGCCTACACACTATGGGGGGGTAGGAGGAGTCTGAAAAAGCACCAACACCTGTGGTTAGCCTCCACCTCATGTCACACCTGCTATATGGCACAAACAAACAAGGGCTTTTCTCCTGTTTTCTAGAGTATTTTTAAAAATGTATATATATATTTTTTAATTTAACCTGGCGAGTCAGTTAAGAACATTTTATTTTTACAATGACGATCTTCCAAGTAAATACAAGGCCAGTGAATCAAGTTGACAGCTGCAGACTTGGCCCTGTCTTTATTGGTCCCCTACACCCAACCTAGGGCTGGGCAGTATACTGTATTTTACTATATAATGGTATTTATGCACAGACCGATTTGGGTTTTTACTTCACCTTCTATAACGGTATTTGAATGTTTGGTTTGTTAAATGTGATACGCTGTGTGTAACGTCCATGGTTAGAGTTTACTCCACTACTTGAGTCCTCTCTCTCTCACACACACACACACACACACACACACACACACACACACACACACACACACACACACACACACACACACACACACACACACACACACACTTGTTGTTGCTTGACCACGAGACACATTATTTCATTCTGCATGGTCAATGCAACAATGTCGATGACGATATAAATCCATAAGCATTCTATAATTACAATATTAGATTGTGTTTCTAACTCCTGCAAACAACAAGTTTGTATTTTCTTAGCAAGTTAAGCTAAATCATTTTAGCCACTAATGCTAATCGCCAGTTAGCTAACTAGCTAATAAAAGTACTGTGTCAGAGCAAACGTAACTAGCTAATACAGCCTCATACCAGTACTGGTGGATGCTTAAATCAGCATGTTGTTTGTGCAACAGTATCTTCTAAATCAAAGAGGAATAGGCGAAGCATGAATATGTAAATAAAGATTTAATTTGGCCAAATATTTATAGGGTCCCCTAGGAAATACTGAACATCACCTTGGATCCTACCCTGTCACAATAACTCGTCCATGGTATTTTCATTTGTTGTCATGTCAAACAACACTAATCAAAGTGCCCACCATTATTTATATTTTAACTATAGAATTAAAATAAATATTCTATTTCCATGATTACATAAGTTCACCCAAGTGTTTTGATCTAAATCGCAATTGCAACATTTGGTTAAAACTAAGGCCTAGTATTTTTACCCATATCGTGGCAGTGTGGAAATGGTTTCAAGTGAGTGCAGAAATTCATGTAAATGCAGGAAATTATTTTAGGTTGAAGTTGAATTGAACAGTATAAAACAAACCGAATGGAGAAAGACCCATTTGAAATCATTTAGAATATGTGTTGCCACTGTAGGGTCGCGCACTACTCATAAAGCAAATTTAGAGCTTTTATTAATCAAAAACATAAAACACCATAATATTTGAAAAATACCATACTATATTTTGGCCTTATCTCCCTGCCCTACCCCAACCTCATCATCTACCTCTGTCAACAAGGAAAGATATGTTTTTGTCACTAATTCACTCACTCAGACAAGCACACACGCTTGCTGACTGGCATCAGCAGAACTAAACTAACTAATCTGCCTCCAGTTACAACTGGTCTTCCTCTCTGCAGCCTCCTAATGTCATGATTAAAAGGTCAGAGACTAGTGGCACAATTACACAGTTCAACCATCTGTCATGCCTCTGAGGCTGCTTCCCAAATGACACCCTATTCCCTATATAGTACACTACTTTTTACCGGAGCCCTATGGGTCCTGGTCTAAAGTAGTGCACTATGTAGGGAATGAGGAAGGGGTGCCATTTGAGACGCAGCCTCTGTAAACCCTGATGAAGGTCTATTGACCAAAACACTGTTTCAAAAAAACAAGAACTATTAAATTGTTGGTGGAGCATTCAAGATGACCAGTGTTTACTGTTTTCAGCCTCCAAATGCATCTCAAGGGTTTGCACCTCGATGAAAGTGATTAATCTGTAACCAAGAGACGATTCTGATTCACTGGAATAACTGTGTCAAAATTAGTCTCTTCACAGGGTTTCACAACACACAGTGCCTCTGAGGCACTGTCAATGTCCTTTTAGGCTAGACAGCATTTAACCTATTAAGAAATTCTGACTCCAGACCGAGGGCACTGACTGGCTGCCTACTATTTTCTCAGCTTCATTGACAGCATCTTGAAGACATCTACAAATCGCTTTGGTCTTGCTTTTATTTGGTTTGCCTTGATTGGTGAGTCATATAGCCCATGTTTATACATCAACAGGCATCCAAGTACTACTTGCTTGCTTTCATTCCTCTGGGGTCTGTTGGTTACACACCGAAGTACTGGGTTCATTCACTAGGAACCAATTGAAAGCAAACTGCCTGAAACAGGGAGGTACTAACTAGCCGGAACGTTTTCGATAAGAAATGCTTGTTTTTGTTGCAGCGTGTTTCTCATTGCAAAATGTTTTGCTACTGTGTGCACTAATGAATGCACCCAATGACTGAGTTACCCTGCCACTCCGCTTTGTTTGTCCATCCAAATCTAGCATTGAAATGACTCCAGTTGTCTTTGCTTTTACAGGTGTCCTATATCATCAGTGCCATGGGAAAAGAGCACGTTGTTGTCCTGGAGAAGAATGAGTACGTATTGCCCTCCCATGTTCTCCTTTGTCTTCTCTTGTAGATAGGCTTAGGCGGTATCCAGACTGTCATACCTTCATACCGACCTTGCTCCATAACGGGATATTCGTTAATACCGGCACTGAATACAAGGGGCGCTATTTTCAAACCCCACTGATCCTCTAATCCAAAGCTTAGCAATGCTAACAAGTACAAATCCAATGGAGAATGTTAACTAACTACTAACAAGCACTTTGCATACGTTTTATCCATCCTCTGACCCAAGTATTTGCAGGACAGATATCCCAGATCATTAAGTTATACAAGTAAATAAAACATGTTACACACAGTTTGCATCATGTACAAAACAAATACATTGCTCAAAAAAATAAAGGGAACACTAAAATAACACATCCTAGATCTGAATGAATGAAATATTCTTATTAAATCATTTTTTTCTTTACATAGTTGAATGTGCTGACAACAAAATCACACAAATTATCAATGGAAATCAAATTTATCAACCCATGGAGGTCTGGATTTGGAGTCACACTCAAACTTAAAGTGGAAAACCACACTACAGGCTGATCCAACTTTGATGTAATGTCCTTAAAACAAGTCCAAATGAGGCTCAGTAGTGTGTGTGGCCTCCACGTGCCTGTATGACCTCCCTACAACGCCTGGGCATGCTCCTGATGAGGTGGCGGATGGTCTCCTGAGGGATCTCCTCCCAGACCTGGACTTAAGCATCCGCCAACTCCTGGACAGTCTGTGGTGCAACGTGGCGTTGGTGGATGGAGCGAGACATGATGTCCCAGATGTGCTCAATTGGATTCAGGTCTGGGTAATGGGCGGGCCAGTCCATAGCATCAATGCCTTCCTCTTGTAGGAACTGCTGACACACTCCAGTCACATGAGGTCTAGCATTGTCTTGCATTAGGAGGAACCCAGGGCCAACCGCACCAGCATATGGTCTCACAAGGGGTCTGAGGAGCTCATCTCGGTACCTAATGGCAGTCAGGCTACCTCTGGCGAACACATGGAGGGCTGTGCGGCCCCCCCAAAGAAATGCAACCCCACACCATGACTGACCCACCGCCAAACCGGTCATGCTGGAGGATGTTGCAGGCAGCAGGACGTTCTCCCTTGCGTCTCCAGACTGTCACGTCTGTCACGTGCTCAGTGTGAACCTGCTTTCATCTGTGAAGAGCACAGGGCGCCAGTGGCGAATTTGCCAATCTTGGTGTTCTCTGGCAAATGCCAGACGTCCTGCACGGTGTTGGGCTGTAAGCACAACCCCCACCTGTGGACGTTGGGCCCTCATACCACCCTCATGGAGTCTGTTTCTGACCGTTTGAGGAGACACATGCACATTTGTGGCCTGCTGGAGGTCATTTTGCAGGGCTCTGGCAGTGTTCCTCCTGCTCCTCCTTGCACAAAGGCGGAGGTAGCGGTCCTGCTGCTGGGTTGTTGCCCTCCTATGGCCTCCTCCACGTCTCCTGATGTACTGGCCTGTCTCCTGGTAGCGCCTCCATGCTCTGGACGCTACGCTCACAGACACAGCAAACTTTCTTGCCGCAGTTCGCATTGATGTGCCATCCTGGATGAGCTGCACAACCTGAGCCACTTGTGTGTAGACTCTGTTTCATGCTACCACTAGAGTGAAAGCACCGCCAGCATTCAAAAGTGACCAAAACATCAGCCAGGAAGCATAGGACCTGAGAAGTGGTCTGTAGTCACCACCTGCAGAACCACTCCTTTATTGTGGGTGTCTTGCAAATTGCCTATAATTTCCACCTGTTGTCTAATCCATTTGCACAACAGCATGTGAAATTTATTGTCAATCAGTGTTGCTTCCTAAGTGGACAGTTTGAGTTCACAGAAGTGTGATTGACTTGGAGTTACATTGTGTTGTTTAAGTGTTCCCTTTATGTTTTTGAGCAGTATATTAGACAGCAAGGCTCTTGATCCAGGATGGGATTCTTTGCTGTTACCAAAATAAGCTTGATTTTGGAAGAAGCTAACCACTTAGCTAGATCGCCATCTGGCTACTAAATTAACAAACCAAATGCACAACTGTAGAGCAGTTAGCACATTTTTGACAGTTAACCTAATAGGTATAAGATATCTAGCTGGCAAACGTTTAGTTGTGAATTCCATATTCTAACTCTATCACCTGGTGAGTGCTGCACAACAGTGAGTGACTCACAAGGCTCCGATCTCGTCGTTGTGTGCTTGTTAACAAACACCACGTGACTGGGACTACCAATGATTTTTCGTTATGAAGCTTATGTGACAGGTGAAATGAAGAACGCAATCAACTTTATCTCCTAACATATTGCACAAATTGACTGCAGGTATTTACTTAAAGTATCTACAAATATTGCAATTTATTTAAAAAAAATACCTTCCCGTGGCTATTTCCAAATATCACTACTTGTCGAAATTATGGATCTAATTTAAAGTGATTAAATGTAATGGTGTTCCTTAAATATCTTTAACAACAGTCATGCTGATGATTATTGACAGGATTTTAGTATAGCAGTATCACACACTGAATTCAAATCTACGTCTAGCCCCTAATCCCCTGCATGTAGGATTTGTTGGAAAATGAACCGAATTTGGAGGACGATATTCTGGTCAGAGGCACTCGGCCACTGTTCTGTTGTGTTTCTCTCATAGTTAGTATTAGCAATATTTAAACTCAACCTAGCTTATTTAGAAGTCAAGGTGCAGTAATGACAGACAGAGTACAAGGGCCTACGCGTTGGCAACTCGGCCTGCAGCCCATTAGACCTTTTGAAGGGAATGGTTTATGAAGAAATTCAATATACACCGCAGCATTTCTGTTCCATCTATAAAAGTTTCGGAGCAGCCCCCAAATTAATTAGTGTTAGGCTGGTCTGTGGCTTGGTCCATTATGCCATGTTATCCTGCACACTGCGTGGCTAAGAGGCACAGTGCTCTACTACCAGTCTGTTAAAGCTATAGTGATGCCTTCCTCATAGTGATATCGGAATCCAAAGGTACACTTGTAGTTTGTCTTTTGCAGAGCTGCCCCCATGGCAAACTTGAGGGTTTTCTGAAATTGTGCACTTTGACAGAGAAATGCAGAGTTGACAATTTTCCAGTTGTTAACACTACTCGCTTAGGAGACTAAGTTTGTCAGCTCAAATGTTGTCAGCCAAGGACATGGCCATAAGTTACAGATGCAGTTAAATGATAGAGTTATGTTCTTATAGGCTCTGTTGTTCATAAAAAAATACCCTGCCAAAGAGCGTATGCTAATTGTCTGCTATTGCGAGGTGGGAGGTGTGACAATATTTGACGTGTGTCCTTAAAACCGAGCGCAAAAGTGACACTTTCATGCTACGCGAATGTAGAGCCACAAAAAACAGGTCTTAACAGTAAAGCAGTTGATAATGACATGGATTTTGAGTGAGGAAGTGCAGCCTATCCAACCATGGAAGGAGAGCTGTGCCTTTTGGGCCAGTGAATTCCATATTATAATATATGCCATTTAGCAGACGCTTTTATCCAAAGTGACTTACAGTCATGTGTGCATACATTCTACGTATGGGTGGTCCCGGGAATCGAACCCACTACCCTGGCGTTACAAGCGCCATGCTCTACCAACTGAGCTACAGAAGGACCATATTGATAAACATTACGCTGCTCTTGATAGTATCACAGATCTTTAGTAAGCTTACGTATTGGCCTCACAGCCTTCATCAGAGCTGGATAAAGGCCGAAACGTAAGCTTATTAAAGATCAGAGATACTATCAAGAGCAGTATGCAGTTTCCTTTATTCCTTCATTTTGTTCAACCATTACCTGTAAAAAAAAAAAATGATTGCTCAGATGTGCGAGTGCCTTTTTGAATATTGATAAACGATTGCTTTCCCCCCATTTTTGTTTATATTGATTTAAAAACCAATCACAGCCTACCCTCCCCTTAATCAAGGCTGGTTTAGCAGCATCACATAGGTGCGTCTTTTTATCCTGGTCATCAGCCAAAAGTAGCCTATGAATAAAGGGTTTTTAAAGGGTCTACTGAGCGTGCGTTGAAATATTTTAGTTTTTTCCCCCCAAATTTGTTTTCATTATTCTCATGCATTACTGTACCTGCATTTTGCTTGTACCTGTGTTTTGCTTGTTCTTCTCTTGTTTTCAAAGAGTGCCCTTCGTCCCATTACCAAAGACTCGTTCCTGGCTGCTCCAAAGTACTCTATCCTAATACATTGCCATATCAACGGCAGATATACAGTACCAGTCAAAAGTTGGGACACACTTACTCATTCAGGGATTTTTCTTTATTTCTACATTGTCGAATCATAGTGAAGACATCCAAACTATGAAATTACACATATGGAATCATGTAGTAATCAAAAAAGTGTTAAAACAAATCAAAATATATTTGAGATTCTTCAGTAGCCACCCTTTGTCTTGCCAAGAGTGCTCAAAGCTGTCATTTTCTCAACCAGCTTCACCTGGATGCTTTTCCAACAGTCTTGAAGGAGTTCCCATATATGCTGAGCACTTGTTGGCTGCTTTTATTTTACTCTGCAGTCAAACTCATTCCAACCC
This sequence comes from Oncorhynchus gorbuscha, assembly GCF_021184085.1. NCBI lineage: Eukaryota > Metazoa > Chordata > Actinopteri > Salmoniformes > Salmonidae > Oncorhynchus > Oncorhynchus gorbuscha. The sequence goes on along the minus strand of NC_060176.1, from coordinate 33,964,723 downwards.
ATCTCAATTGGGTTGAGGTCAGGTGATTGTGGAGGCCAGGTCATCTGATGCAACACTCCACTCTCCTTGGTCAAATAGCCCTTACACAGTCTAGAGGTGTGTTTTGGGTCATTGTCCTGTTGAAAAACAAATTATAGTCCCACTAAACGCAAACCAGATGGGATGGCATATCGCTGCAGAATGCTGTGGTAGCCATGCTCGTTAAGTGTGCCTTGAATTCTAAATAAATCACTAACGATGTCACCAGCAAGCACTATCACACCACCACCTCCATGCTTCACGGTGGGAACCACACATGAACTCATGTATGATGTCGATGTGGTAGTCTTACCTTACTATTGCAACAACACATCATCAGTGGGGTAAAACTAACCTGTCTCACTACTGGCAGGACCGTCTCACGACTTTTGTGTTCCCCTAAGAAGTGCTCCAAGGGAAGGGGTAAACCCCCCTTTACAGTCATTGGATCCCTCTTCCCACTTATTCCCCTCCAGCCCAGAGAGGACTTCATGAACATGCCGCTATCGTCCAAATATGTTGTTTTTTTTAAATACTCAAAGCTTATTTAAAACTACAACAATGCCTCATTGTTTTCTGTGCTCTATTATTAGTCTGCTTATACTGTGGTATTCTAGTAGGAGAGTGTATAATCATGTAGTCAATGTAGTCATTTATAATAATGTGCCCCACATCCAAAGTACACTGAACTAAAATATAAACAACCATTTCCAAGATTTTACTGAGTTACAGTTAATATAAAGAAATCAGTCAATTGAAATGAATTCATTATGCCCAAATTTAGCGAATTCACATGACTGACCAATAGATGCATATTTGCATTCCTACAGATTCCTTAAAAAAAGGAAGGGATGTTGATCAGAAAACCAGTCAGTATCTGGTGTGACCACCATTTGCCTCATGCAGTGCTACACATCTCCTTTTTCATAGATTTGATCAGGCTGTTGGTTGTGGAATGTTGTCCCACTCCTTTTCACTGGCTGTGCGACGTTGCTGGGTATTGTTGGGAAATGGAACACGCTGTCATACACTTTGATCCAGAGTAACCCAAACATGCTTAATGGGTGACGTCTGAGTATGCAGGCCATGGAATAACTGGGACATTTACAGCCTCCGGGAATTGTGTGCAGATCCTTGCGAAATGGGGCTGTGCATGAGGTGATGGCGGCAGATGAATGGCATGACATTGGGCCTCAGTCACGCTATATTTATGCATTCAAATTGCCATCGATAAAATGTAATTGTGTTTGTTGTCCGTAGTTTATGCCTGCCCATAACCCACCGCCACCATGAGGCACTCTGTTCACAACGTTGACGTCAGCAACCTGCTCGTCCACACAACGCCATCTGCTTGGTTACAGTTGAAACCGGGATTCATCTGGGAAGAGCACATTTCTCCAGCGTGCCAGTGGCTATCGAATGTGAGCATTTGCCCACTGAAATCGGTTATGACGACAAACTGCAGTCAGATCAAGACCCCTGGTGATGAAGACAAGCACTCAGATGAGTATCCATCTGTGAGACGTTTCTAACAAACCCACCATTTCATCAGCTATCCGGGTGGCTTGTCTCAGACCATCCCGCAGGTGAAAAAGCCGGAAGTGGAGATCCTGGGCTGGCGTGGGTACATATGGTCTGCGGTTGAGGCCGGTTGGACGTACTGCCAAATTCTCAAAAATTACATTGGAGGTGGCTTATGGTAGAGAAATTAACATCAACTTATCTGACAACAGCTCTGGTGGACATTCCTGTAGCCAGCATATCAATTCTGATAACACTGAGGACGTTGGGAAAAAATATATTGGGTATTGAGTAGACTGATCCCCCATTTAATTGATCAGTACAGTGCAATATGAATGTCAATACACACAATACGCTGACCGGGAAGGTGATTTCACACAATACTAATATTTGGGTAAACTCTTCACAGTTGTGTTCTGTGGGTGTCACCGTAGACGGATACCCCATTTCATTGCTTTACACCCCAACCTTGTTTAATATTTATCTAGTCTAAATATGGCACAATTCCACCATTTGTAACCATCATACTAGGTACTTTTATTTTGAAGGCAAACTGAGAATGATCACATCGCGTCAGTGGGTAGCCAGATGTCCTCCAGATTTGTGCATGCGCGCGCACCGGGAGTGAGACCTTTTCTTTCTCTCTTCTATTGAAAAGGCTACCGTCCGGTTGAAATATTATTTATTGTAAAAACAAACTGAGAATTGATTATAAAAAACTTTGACGTGTTTCTACGAACTTCACGGATACTATTTGGAATTTTTGTCTGCCCGTCGTGACCGCACGAGCCTGTTGATTACTGAACAAAACACGCCAACCAAATGGAGGTTTTTGGATATATATAGAGAATCTTTATCGAACAAAATGAACATTTATTGTGTAACTGGGCCGTTTACTTTTGGGCCGTTATTTTTCCAAACATAAAAATAGTGCCCCCTAGCTTCAAGAGGTTAAGCTGTGTTTTGGTGTATTGCACTTGTGATTTCATGAAAATTGTAATATTTTCAGTAATTTAATTTGAATTTGGCGCTCTGCAATTCACCGGATGTAGACACAAATTATCCCGCATAAGGGATCTGAGCGGCAAGAGGTTTTAAGTAGCAGGATAGCTATGTATTTTCATGAACTGAAGTTAAATTTCAATAGGTGAACAAGTGGCTACCTAGCTAATACTTAATCACAAGGATTCCTAAATCATTTCTAAGAATAATGAAAACGACTGCAGTTTCTACTGGGCATTGTTTTCAGGCTGGTTGTATTGGTGCTATCTAGGTGCCAAGCTAAAGCCAGCAAGCTACCCCAGAAGTTGCAGTCGAACAAACTGCTTTATTACCAAAGTGGTATTGTAAACACATCGTTCGTGGCCGGTGTTAGCTTGTTTGCAGAATGTTTTGTACAGCTTTGACAGGGCTACTGGTAGTGGTGGTGGCACTTGGCTTGCACGTGTAAATAGTGTGATTGTCAAATAGTGTCCTTTGACGTGTATCTTTTATGACACGCAAAGACCCAAACGGCGTTCCATAGTATGTCATGAAGCTAATAGCTGTGACGCTATTACTGTAACTCCGGTAAGGCAACATCTGAAAAATATCACACTTAGTAGTGCTCGACCATTCACGATAGCCAACTTCACCCACGACAGAGAACGGTTGATTGTCAAGGGCAATGAATTCCATTATCTTGGTGTTAATGGATTTTGCCTTTAAGTTGTCTCGCTGAAATGTTCTTACTCTTTCAAATGGTGCTTGACTTGTTGACTGCTCGATCCACACAGCAGACATCGTTGGCTAGGTTAGGAATGTTGTGTCGCACATCTAGTGCAACATTTTACGTGGAATCATTATGTCATGTGCATACCTATATAGAGTAGGTACGTCAGGTTTGACATCAGATTTGCACATCGGCGTTAAACTAGACATCGGGACGATATTGATGTTGGAATTTTTAGGTAATATCATCCAATTCTGATATGTTCACCTATATATTCTGCATCCCTAATAATTACCTTACCAACGTTCTCTAGTAATACTATTCCCATGCTATATGTCATTGGTCACGTGCATGAGATGCATACATGTATCACGTAAACTGGGCAAGAGTTGAGAGAATAAGGAATATTTTTCCCAAAAAAATTAGATTTCGGTAACAACTTTTCAGTCACAAATGGCTGTAATTAGGTTCCAGCTTCAGCAACACTGACAGCGCGTTTAACACTTTGATGTTCTGTGGTGGTCGCTGGAGGAGAGCGAGACAGACAACGGGTGATAGTCACTTGCTGTCTTTAAAAGATATATATATATTTTACATAGCGCAAGTCTGAGCTTAAAGAATCAGACAAGCTCAGTGAATATATTTGATTTGATTAAAACACATAGGATGTGTCCATATATGGAAAAATATATGTTAAAAAAATGATAACCAATCGATACGTTGCAAGAACCAATGACTTTTGGTCGTCCAATATATGGCTTCTGGACAAGTCTCTGAATGTCCTTGAGTGGCCCAGCCACAGCCCGGACATGAACCCGATCGAACATCTCTGGAGAGACCTGAAAATAGCTGTGCAGCGACGCTCACCATTCAATCTAACAGAGCTTGAGAGGATCTACAGAGAAATATGGGAGAAACTCCCCAAATACAGTCGTGGCCAAACGTTTTGAGAATGACACAAATATTAATTTTCCCCAAGCCTGCTGCCTCAGTGTCTTTAGATATTTTTGTCAGATGTTACTATGGAATACTGAAGTATAATTACAAGCATTTCATATGTGTCAAAGGCTTTTATTGGCAATTACATGAAGTTGATGCAAAGAGTCAATATTTGCAGTGTTGACCCATCTTTTTCAAGACCTCTGCAATCCGCCCTGGCATGCTGTCAATTAACTTCTGGGCCACATCCTGACTGATGGCAACCCATTCTTGCATAATCAATGCTTTGAGTTTGTCAGAATTTGTGGGTTTTTGTTTGTACACCCGCCTCTTGAGAATTGACCACAAGTTCTCAATGGGATTAAAGGTCTGGGGAGTTTCCTGGCCATGGACCCAAAATATTGATGTTTTGTTCCCCGAGCCACTTAGTTATCACTGTTGCCTTATGGCAAGGTGCTCCATCATGCTGGAAAAGGCATTGTTCGTCACCAAACTGTTCCTGGATGGTTGGGAGAAGTTGCTCTCGGAGGATGTGTCGGTACCCTTCTTTATTCATGGCTGTGTTTTTAGGCAAAATTGTGAGTGAGCCTACTCCCTTGGCTGAGAAGCAACCCCACACATGAATGGTCTCAGGATGCTTTACTGTTGGCATGACACAGGACTGATGGTAGCGCTCACCTTGTCTTCTCCGGACAAGCTTTTTTCCAGATGCCCCAAACAATCGGAAAGGGGATTCATCAGAGAAAATGTATTTACCCCAGTCCTCAGCAGTCCAATCCCTGTACCTTTTGTAGAATATCAGTCCGTCCCTGATGTTTTTCCTGCAGAGAAGTGGCTTCTTTGCTGCCCTTATTTGACACCAGGCCATCCTCCAAAAGTCTTTGCCTCACTGTTTGTGCAGATGCACTCAGGCCTGCCTGCTGCCATTCCTGAGCAAGCTCTGTACTGGTGGTGCCCAGATCCCGCAGCTGAATCAACTTTAGAAGACGGTCCTGGCGCTTACTGGACTTTTTTGGGCGCCCTGAGGCCTTCTTCACAACAATTGAACCACTCTCCTTGAAGTTCTTGACGAACCGATAAAGGGTTGATTCAGGTGCAATCTTACTGGCATATTGCTGCCAGTAAGATTGCACCTAAATGAACCATTTATCGGTTCGTCAAGAACTTCAAGAAGAGTGGTTCAATTATGTGAAGATGGCCTCAGGGCGCCCAAGAAAGCCTGTGAAGCCCATTTTGAGCAAAGAAATGATGGCACATGTTTCCTTTTTAGGTAACTATGGTTGACAGAGGAAGAAGAATGATTCCAAGCACCACCCTCCTTGTGGGGTTATTTGACTTAAATCAGCATGACTGAGTGATTTCCAACCTTGTCCTTATCAACACTCACACCTGGGTTAACGAGAGAATCACTGACATGATGTCAGCTGGTCCTTTTGTGGCAGGGCTGAAATGCAGTGGACATGTTTTGGGGGGGGATTCAGTTCATTTACATGGCAAAGAGGGACTTTGCAATTAATTGCAATTCATGTGATCACTCTTTATAACATTCTGGAGTATATGCAAACTGCCATCATACAAACTGAGGCAGCAAAATTAATATTTGTGTTATTCTTAACTTTTGGCCACGACTGTACAGGTGTGCCAAGCTTGTAGCGTCATACTTGAGACTGTAATCATTGTCAAAGGTGCTTCAGCAAAGTACTGAGTAAAGGGCTGAATACTTGTGTAAATGTTATATTACATTTTTAAAACTTTTAATACATTTTCAAAAATGTCAACTTTTTTTTGCTTTGTATGGGGTGTTGTGTGTAGATTGAGGGGGGAAAACATTTGAATCCATTTTAGAAATAAGGCTGTAACATAACAAAATATGGATAAAGTTGAGGGTTCAAGTAAATATTAACTGCTTTAACTACTACAACAACAAAATATAATAGGTAAAGCAAGTCTCACAATTTTACTTCATTTAAAATTACCATACATTTTTAATCTCACTTTATGATGTTGACTATTTGCCCGGCCCTGATACTTATGTTCTGATGTGTAATTCCTGACTGAGGGTGTAACTTCAGCGTGTGTTTTTGTTTTGAAGGCTACTGCTCCCCGAGGACTTCACTGTGTACACACATGCCAAGGATGGATCTCTAATAACCAACAGACCTCCAATGCAGGTAAGACCATTTAAGATAACCTAGGGGTACTAAGGCTTGGCGATATCCATATTTTCATATCAATGATATGCCCTTGTTAAATATTGTGGTATACATTAGGAGCACCTGCTCTTTCCATTACATAGCTTTCATCTGGTCAGTCTGATCCCTTATTGATGTCACTTGTTAAATTGTCTTCAATGAGTGTAGATGAAGGGGAGGAGACAAGTTAAAGAAGGATTTTTAAGCCTTATAACTGATCAATTATTTAGTACATCGTGAAATCATGCATAAATTATCCTACACCATCGCAAAGCATGTGAAATATATTCACATGTGTGCTGCCTAGTTTCAGCGGAATTTCATCTGCAGGCAGTAATAGTGTGACCTAAAGTTTGGAGTGTAACTGACAGCGTTTTAACTACTTAGACATGTTTGTGCCTTATCCAAATCATGTCCAGTCTATTTGAATATTCCCCAACCAGAAACCGTGGATTGGTGGCAGCATTTGTGCAAAGCTGAAAGAGCAAACCACTGCTTTTAACCTGTCTAGCGGAACCCCTCGCCTACAACCAATAAAATTGCAGGACGCCAAAAACCAATCAACTGAAATCTCATGAATCAAATTTCTCAAACACACAAGTATTAGGCACCATTTTAAAGATAAAATTCTCGTTAATCCAGCTACAGCATCTGATTTCAAAAATGCTTTACAGTGAAAGCTCCACAAACAATTATGTAGGTCAACACCAACTCACAGAAATACCCAGCCATTTTTTCAGCCAAAGAGAGGAGTCACAAAAAGCACAAATGACGGTAAAATTAATCACTAACCTTTTGATCTTCATCAGATGACACTCATAGGACTTCATGTTACACAATACATGTATGTTTTGTTCGGGAAAGTTCATATTTATATCCCAAAATCTTATTTTACATTCGCGTATTACGTTCAGTAGTTCCAAAACATGCAGTGATATTGCAGGGAGCCACATGAATTCACAGAAATTTTCATAATAAATGTTGATGAAAATACAACCATTATACATGGAACTTTAGATACACACTTCTCCTTAATGCAACCGCTGTGTCAGATTTTTAAAAAACTTTACGGAAAAAGCATAATCTGAGAACGGCGCTCAGAGCCCAAACCTGACAGAGAAATATCCACCATGTTGGGTAGTCAACATGATTCATAAAAAGCATTATAAATATTCACTTACCTTTTGATCTTCATCAGAATGCACTTCCAGGAATCGCAGTTCCACAATTAATGCTTGTTTTGTTCAATAATGTCCATCATTTATGTCCAATAGCTTTTTTTGTTTGGTAAACAAATCCAATTAGTCCATTCAGACGAAACATTCAAAAAGTTCTATTACAGGTCGAAGAAACTTGTCAAACTAAGTATAGAATCATGTCAAACTAAGTATAGAATCAATCTTTACTATGTTTCTATCATAAATCTTCAATAACGTTCCAACTGGAGAATTCCAGTGTCTGTAGAAAAGCAATGGAACGAGAGCTACCTCTCAAGTGAAAGCGCGTGACTGAGAATGAGGCTGCAGGCAGACCCCTTGGTCAAACCGCTCCCATCTGGCCCCGCTTCAAACAACGTTCTAAAGACGGTTGTCATCTAGTGGAAGCCTTAGGAAGTGCAAAATAACCCATGTCCCACTGTGTATTCAATAGGAGTGAGTTCAAAACCTACAAACCTCAGATTTCCCAACTTCCTGTTTTGATTTTTTTCCCAGGTTTTTGCCTGTCATATGAGTTTTTTTGTTATACTCACAGACATCATTCAAATAGTTTTAGAAACTCCAGAGTTTTTTTTCTATCCAATACTAATAATAATATGCATATATTAGCATATTATATGCATATCTGGGACTGAGTAGGAGGCAGTTCACTCTGGGCACGCTATTCATCCAAAAGTGAAAATGCTGCCCCCTATCCCAATGAAGTTAATCAGGGCAAGGTGACCGGAAACATGACCGAATACAAACAGTGTAGTTATTCCCTCCGCAAGGCAATCAAACAAGCTAAGCGTCAGTGTAGAGACAAAGTAGAGTCGCAATTCAACGGCTCAGACACGAGAGGTATGTGGCAGGGTCTACAGTCAATCATGGATTACAAAAGAAAAAACAGCCCCGTTGCGGACCACTGTGTCTTGCTCCCAGACAGACTAAACAACTTCTTTGCTCGCATTGAGAACAATACAGTGCCACTGACACGGCCCGCTACCAAAACATGTGGGCTCTCCTTCATTGCAGCCAACGTGAGTAAAACATTTAAACATGTTAACCCTTGCAAGGCAGCAGGCCCAGACGGCATCCCCAGCCGTGTCCTCAGAGCTTGCGCAGACCAGCTGGCTGGTGTGTTTACGGACATATTCAATCAATCCTTATACCAGTCTCCTGTCCACACATGAACAATGGTGGCCCTATTGAAGCCTGTTCCCAAGAAAGCTAAGGTAACTGAGCTAAATGACTACCGCCCCGTAGCACTCACTTCCGTCATCATGAAGTGCTGTGAGAGACTAGTCAAGGACCATATCACCTCCGCCTTACCTGACACCCGAGACCCACTCCATTTTGCTTACCGCCCCAGTAGGTCCACAGATGACGCAATAGCAATCACACTGCCCTAACCCATCTGGACAAGAGAAATACCTATGTAAGAATGCTGTTCATCGACTACAGCTCAGCATTTGACACCATAGTACCCTCCAAACTCGCCCTGTGCAGCTGCATCCTGGACTTCCTGACGGGCCGCCCCCAGGTGGTGAGGGTAGGTAACATCTCCACCCCGCTGATCCTCAACACTGGGGCCCCACAAGGGTGCGTTCTCAGCCCTCTCTTGCACTCCCTGTACACCCACGACTGCATGGGCATGCACGCCTCCAACTCAATCATTACGTTTGCAGACGACACTTCAGTGGTAGGCTTGATTACCAACAACGACGAGACGGCCTACAGGGAGGAGGTGAGGGCCCTCAGACTGTGGTGTCAGGAAAATAACCTCACACTCAATGTCAACAAAACAAAGGAGATGGTTTTGGACTTCAGGAAACGGCAAAGGGAGCAGCCCCCTATCCACATCTACGGGACAGTAGTGGAGAGGGTGGAAAGTTTTTTTTAAAGTTCCTCGGCGTACACATCACGGACAAACTGAATTGGTTCACCCACACAGACAGCATCGTGAAGAAGGCGCTGCAGCGCCTCTTCAACCTCAGGAGGCTGAAGAAATTTGTTTTGTCTCCAAAAACACAAACTTCTACAGATGCACAAACGAGAGCATCCTGTCGGGCTGTATCACCGCCTGGTACGGCAACTGCTCCGCCCACAACCGTAAGGCTCTCAAGAGGGTAGTGAGGTCTGCACAACTCATCACTGGGGGCAAACTACCGGCCCTCCAGGACACTTACACCACCCGATGTCACAGGAAGGCCAGAAAGATCATCAAGGACAACAACCACCCGAGCCACTGCCTGTTCACCCCCCTATCATCCAGAAGGCGAGGTCAGTACAGGTGCATCAAAGCGGGGACTGAGAGACTGAAAAACAGCTTCTATCTCAAGGCCATCAGACTGTTAAACAGCAACCACTAACATTGAGTGGCTGCTGCCAGCATAATGACTTATGTTGACAGCAGCCATACTGACCAACATACCACTTGAATAATGGAAAATTGATGTAATAAATGTAATAAATGTATCACTAGCCACTTTAAATAATGCCACTTTATATAATGTTTACATACCCTACATTACTCATCTCATATGTATATTCTGTACTCTATACCATCTACTGCATCTTGCCTATGCCGTTCGGCCATCACTCATTCATATATATTTTATGTACATATTCTTATTCACCTATGCCGTTCGGCCATCACTCATTCATATATATTTTATGTACATATTCTTATTCATTCCTTTACACTTGTGTGTATAAGGTAGTTGTGGTGAAATTGTTTTGTTAGATATTACTGCATGGTCGGAACTAGAAGCACAAGCATTTCGCTTGCATTAACGTCTGCTAACCATGTGTATGTGACAAATAAAATTTGATTTGAATTTACCACAGGTGGAATCCAAGTTGTAGAAACATCTGAAGGATGATCAATGGAAACAGGATGAACCTGAGCTCAACTTCGAGTCTCATAGCAAAGGGTTTGAATACTTATTTATATGAGGTATTTCTGTTTAATACATTTGAAAAAATGTTGAACAACCTATTTTTGCTTTGTTATTATGGGGTATTGTGTGGAGATTGCGCAGGATTTTTTATTTTTTTAAATCTGTTTTAGAGTAAGGCTGTACCATAACAAAATGTGCTAAAAGTGAATGTCTGAATACTTTCCGAAGGCACCTGTATATACTCCTTACTTGAAACATGAATATCTTAACAGCCTATCTGTTATTATAGACATGTTTGCACAGTGGCGAACCAATAGGCCTTCAGTGTGTGACAGGTTTTTGATTCTGAAAGGACAGAAACCATAATACCAGCGCACTCATGTAGGTGTGCACTTTTTGTAAAACGCGAAGGGCCAGTGTTGTAGACGTAGATATCATCCGTATACCCACATTTCGTTCAGTGGGCATTGCTTATACTCACTTCTTAATCCCTATGGATGTGTATCAAAGTAGTGTAGTGGAGGTATACAGTGGAAACGGGTTCTCTGGAGTGATTAATCACGCTTCACCATCTGGCAGTCTGAATCGGGGTTTGGCGGATGCCATGAGAACGCTACCTGCCCCAATGCATAGTGGCAACTGTATTGTTTGGTGGAGGGGGAATAATGGTCTTTGGAGTTTTTTCTTCGTTCCACTGAAGGGAAATCTTAGATTTCAAATGGGTTTCCATGGCACACAATCGATGTCTCAAGGCTTAAAAATCTTTCTTTAACCTGTCCCTTCCCCTTCAGCCACACTGATTTGAAGTGGATTTAAAAAGTGACACCAATAAGGAATCATAGATTTTTACCTGGTCAGTCTGTCATGGAAAACGCAGACGTTCCCAATGTTTTGTACAGTGTGTGTGTGTGTACATGCACAGTCAGTCAGGTCCCAAATTATTGGCACAAATATATAATACAGATACTGAGCTATATTGCATGCTCAAAACATTTGGGAAATTATATTCTTTAACTAATACATCTGCTTTGAATACCTTGAGCCTTTTTCTATAATGTTTTATGAGATTGGAGAACACATTGGGAGGGATTTTAGACCATTCCTCCAAACATAATCTTACCAGAACCTTGATATGCTTTGTCTGCGCTTATGTACTGAGATGGCCATTGCAAAATGTTGATTATGTGGTCAATTAATCATTTCTTTGTGGATTCTGATGTGTGCTTGGGGTTATTGTCTTGCTGGAAGATCCACTTGTGGCCAAGTTTCAGCCTCCTGGCAGAGGCAACCAGGTTTTTGGATAAAATGTCCTGATACTGGAAAAAGTTAGAGGCCATTGTTGATCTTAACAAGGGCCCCAGGACCAGTGGAAGCCAAATAGCCCCATAACATCAAATATCCACCACCATGTTTTGTAGTAGGTATGGGGTTTTTTCAACCCAAAACCCACCACTGGTATGTATGGCCAAAGAGCTCTGTTTTCATGAGCAATTGTATTAGTATAATAAAAATACATTTTAGCTCAGTATTTTAATTATTTATTTTATGCAGTCTTTTTTTGTTCATCTTTATAATCGGTGCCAATAATTTTGGACCTGACTATCATTTATCATTTATCGTGATATCATGGATATAGGATAATACCGGTATGCTCATCACCTAACCCAACAGGGCACTGACAATGTATCACCCATTTAACATCTCTCAAATGCACTTCTTTCTCATAGCTTTTTATTGACTGATTTGCGACTGCCTTGTATAGAAACGTGTGCTGTGGAAATGGCCTCTTCTACCCAACCTGTTTTTGTTTGATTTAATGGATAACTATGTTTCTTTAAAACAGAAACTCATGTTAAAAGTATCATACTATCCGATAAAAACAGTCACTTCAGTACAACCATCCACAATGAATTCTTAGTCTTTTTGATTGGATGTCCTATTTGTATGAGACCGACTGTGTTGAACTTGGGTCTCCTGTGCACTACAAGACTGTTACAGCCCTGCTGTCAGGATCGTGAAGGTACAATGAAATAGTTCTATCTACTAATTAATTGGCGTTCATTTCTAGGGATGCACGGTATATCGGAATCAGCCGATATTAGCTAAAAATGCCAGCATCGGTATCGTCCCGATGTCTAGTTTAACGCCGATGTCAAAGCTGACGTGCATACCTATATAATGTAGGTACATGAGGTAATGATGCCACGTAAAATGTTACACTACACCTGCCACACAGCATTCCTAACCTAGCTAACAACGTCTGCTGTGTGGATCAAGCAGTCAAGCAGTCATTTGAAAGAGTAAGAATTTCAGCTATACAACTCAAAAGGCGAAATCCATTAACACCAAGATAATGGAATTCATTGCCCTTGACAATCAACCGTTCTCTGTCGTGGGTGAAGTTGGCTTTCGTGAATGGTCGAGCACCAGTACACACTACTAAGTGTGCTATTTTTCAGATGTTGCCCTACCGGAGTCACAGTAATAGTGTCACTGCTATTAGCTTCACGACATACTATGGGAACGCCGTTTAGGTCTTTGCGTGTCAAAAAAGATACACGTCAAATGACACTATTTGGCAATAACACTATTTGCACATGCAAGCCAAGCTCCACCACTACTATCAGTAGCACTGTCAAAGCTGTAAAAAACATTATTCAAACAAGCTAACACCGGCCATGAGCTATGTGTTTACAATACCACGTTGGTAATAAAGCATTATTTGTTCGTCCGCAACTTCTGGAGTAGCTAGCTAGCTTTAGCTTGGTACCGAGCTAGCATCAATACAACCAGCCTGAAAACAATGCCCAGTAGAAACTGCAGTCGTTTTCATTATGCTTAGAAATGATTTAGGAATCTAGGTAGCCACTTGTTGTTCGCCAAATGAACTTCAGTTCATGAAAATACATAGCTAGCCTGCTACTTAACCCTGTTGCCCAAAGCCAATGTTATAAGCAGGCAGCTTGCTTGTGAGGCTCGTCCTGACCGGGTTATGTGTCGTGAAGCTAGCCACAATAAGGATTAGGCACAATAGTGTAATTTGTGGTTTGCCTTCAAAATTAAAGTACCTCTTTGAAAGTGATGAAGGTTACAATTGGTGGAATCATGCCATATTTAGACTAGATAATGTTAAACACGATTGGAATGTGAAGCAATGAAATGGGGTATCCGACTACTCGGTGACACCCACAGAACACAACTGTGAAGAGTTTACCCAAATATTAGCGTTGTAGCTCTTTTCGCATGACCTTGTGAAATCACCTCCCCAGTCAGCCTATTGTGTGTATTGACATTCACATTGTACAGCTTTACCAAATGATTGGGGATCAATGAAATGGGGTAACAGTCTACTCAATACTAGAGGTCGACCGATTAATCGTCATAGCTGATTTAATTAGGGCGGATTTCAAATTTTCATAATCTGTAATCTGTGTTTTTGGACGCCGATTACATTGCAATCCACGAGGAGACTGCGTGGCAGGCTGACCACCTGTTACGCGAGTGCAGCAAGGAGCCAATGTAAGTTGCTAGCTAGCATTAAACTTTTCATAAAAAAACAATCAATCTTAACATAATCACTAGTTAACTAGACATGGTTGATGATCTTACTGGTTTAACTAGCTTGTCCTGCGTTGCATATAATCAATGAGGTGCCTGTTAATTTATCATCGAATCACAGCCTACTTCGCCAAATGGGTGATGATTTAACGAAAGCGCATTCGCGAAAAAAGCACATTCGTCCCACAAATGTACCTAACCATAAACATCAATGCCTTTCTTAAAATCAATACACAGAAGTATATATTTTTTAAACCTGCATATTTAGTTCAAATAAATTCATGTTAGCAAGCAATATTAACTAGGGAAATTGTGTCACTTCTCTTGCGTTCAGTGTAAGCAGAGTCAGGATATATGCAGCAGTTTGGGCTACCTGGCTCGTTACGAACTGTGTGGAGACCATTTCTTCCTAACAAAATCCGTAATTAATTTGCCAGAATTTGAAATAATTATGACATAACATTGAAGGTTGTGCAATGTAACAGCAATATTTAGACTTAGGGTTGCCACCCGTTCGATGAAATACAGAACGGTTCCGTATTTCACTGAAAGAATAAACGTTTTGTTTTCGAAATTATAGTTTCCAGATTTGACCATATTAATGACCTAGGCTCCTATTTCTGTGTGTTAATTATATTATAATTAAGTCTGATATTATATTTAATAGAGCAGTCTGACAGAGTGGTGGTAGGCAACAGCAGGCTTGTAAGCATTCATTCAAACAGCACTTTCCTGCGTTTGCCAGCAGCGCTTTGCAATGCTTGAAGCGCAGCGCTGTTTATGACTTCAAGCCTATCAACTCCCAAGATTTAGGCTGGCAATACTATAGTGCCTATAAAAACATCCAATAGTCAAATGTATGTGAAATATAAATGGTATAGAGAGAAATAGTCCTATAATAACTTCAACCTAAAACCTTTTAACTGGGATTATTGAAAACTCCTGTTAAAAGGAACCACCAGCTTTTATATCTTATGTTCTGAGCAAGGAACTTAAACGTTAGCTTTTTTACATGGCACATATTGCACTTTTACTTTCTTCTCCAACATTGTTTTTGCATTATTTAAACCAAATTGAACATGTTTCATTATTTATTTGAGACTAAATTGGTTTTATTTATGTATTAAGTTAATTTTAGTGTTCATTCAGTATTGTTGCCATTATTACACATATATATATATATATATATATATATATATATATATATAAATCTTCCAATTTTAATCGGTATCGGCTTTTTTTTGGCCCTCCAATAATCGGTATTGGCGTTGAAAAATCATAATCGGTCGACCTCTACTCAATACCCAAGATATTTTTCCCCAACATCCTCAGAGTTATCGGACTCCAAAATATCCATGCAGTATTGTTTTTCCTCGGGAATAGTGTTCAATACACATAGGTTGACAATAAATATAGCTCAATAAACAGTTGTTTCAGTCCCACAATAAGAGCTACGATGCTAATGTTCTCTGGGTGTCACTGAGTAGACTGAAACCCCATGTCATTGATACACAATCCATAGGTAAGGCTGTACAGTGAAATAAGTATGCCCCCAATTAAATTCTAAAGTATAATACATCCAGTGTGATTTCAAGACTTTTGTCAAATTAACAAATTGCCTTTTGTTGATTATATGTAACAACATTCCAACCTCATTTAGCATGATCTTTTCAATTATTGCTTAATTCTACTATTTGTATGCATCTGTCAATGACACTTTTTTTGAAGGCTAACCGCAAAGTCCACTATTGTGGCTAATCCTTATTGTGGCTAATCCTTATTGTGGCTACCTTCAACTAAATGGGTCCGACCACCATTAATCAAATAAGAACTGTCTTATAAATTAGGGTTATTTTAGATGACACCTAGCTATATAGTTAGCTAGCTAACTATATAGCTACTGAAACAGATGTCGTTTTGCTATGTTTTTGGAGAACGTTCTTTGCATCTATGAGCTAACAAACTTTTTATGACCAGCACCAGCGAGACACCTGAAATACAATTGATAGTGTAATAACTATGTAAACAATGTATGAATGTGTTAAATTATGTGCAGTCCTGATTGGTCAACAAACTTATTGTTAATGTATCTTTTTTGACATGCAAAGACCCAAACGGTGTTCCATAGAAATCCTGATTGAGAATGAAACGACCTGAACAAATTAACAACGAAACAGCACAGCAAGTAAGTGAAAGAAATGGGGACATACGTAAATGCCAAAATAACTTTTTGGTCAATATGGTGTGTCTAACCTCTAACTAGGAAAGTCAGTTAAGAACAAATTCTTATTTACAGTGATGGCCTAACCCGGCCAAACCTGGACAACGCTGGGCCAATTGTTCGCCGCCCTATGGGACTCCCTATCACAGCCAGATGTGATACAGTCTGGATTCGAATCAGGGACTATAGTGACACCTCTTGCCCTGAGATGCTGTGCCTTAGACCGCTGCGTCCGTGTGTGTGTGACTATTTAACTGTACTAAAATGCTTTAAAAGCCACTAAAATTTTAAATATCGGTTATAGCTATTGTTTTTTTTTTGGCAAGGAAAATATCGGTATCGGCCAAAAATGTAATATTCGTGCGACACTATTAATTTCCTGTTTGGATGGAGCCAGAACAGGCGGAAGCAATTCCCATTGTGATGGAGGAAGGGAGTTGTTGGGTTAAAGATGCACACATTCATCACGTCATCATTCAGTTGTCCTCCACACTAATTACTGCTGACTCTGTTTTACTTCCTGTATGATGCTGACATTTTCGTACTGGTATCAGCTATGTTTTGTGGAAATGTATGCATTTTGCAGAAGAAAGCGTATAGCGCATTCTTACTTTAAGCACTTGTTTCCCCCTCTGCATATTCATAATGAGTCCAAACTTAGCTCACAAAAATCATGACTAAGAGCAGCAGTTCTGGAAAGATGATGTAACCGTCTGGCATACAGACCTACTGTACAGTCAGGAATGCCTTTAAACGATTTAATTTTAAATAAAACATGTTTTAAATGTGTCTATTTTATTGATCAATACACCGAAGAAGTGATGGGGAGGGACATAGAATAGAACTAGACCATCCCCAGCACTTTCTCTCCTTTTTGGATAGACAGATGAAATATGGGTGGTGTGTGAAGACGTCCATCTTCTGCATTTGTTTTACATTGAGAAGGTCACAGAGATGGTAATCTTGCCATGCTAACAGTATATCACAAGACTTTACAGAGATGGGGGCAGGACGTTTGTAGACTCTTTGGCATTTGTTTGACCCCTAGAGGGTGGGACTGTAGAAGGCTGTGCTGTCCGGCTGTCATGATCCCCCGTCGTCTGACTCAGGATCCCCAGGGAGCCTATCAGAAAGGGGGATTTGTGGATCTGGATTAAAGGCTCATGGTCGTACTGGCATGTTGTGACATCGCTGTCTAATGACAAATGCTCAGTAACAGGAAACACACTTAAATATTTTAATTAAAATCAGTACTGTTGTGATCAAGTCAGTCAAATGTTATTGTAATTGACAATCGGGAGTCTCACATGTTCCTTTGTTCACAGCAGGAGGCAAGAAATGGCCCATCATTTTTTTTGTATTGCCAATCTCATTCAATTCTACATCAAGCCTATGTTGGAACTGGTCTGTTTGATGCCTCCATGAATGCCATTGCCTACATTTCAAATGCAACCAAATTATGATTCCTGAGCCATAAGGGCATCGGCAGATGAGCGATATAATCTAATTGTGCAGACTGTTGTGAAGATGTTAGCAAGAGCCTAGAATGACACAAATTGCCATATTCTGTCTATTGTAGAAGGCTGTTCCTATTATCAACACCTGGAGAACCTTCTCACAGACACTGGGCAGGGCCATGGCGCAATGTGACATTCTCAGTTGCAACATACGACTAGAGTTTTTTTGAGGATATTTTTCAGTTATCTTTTCTGTTTAAACATCTCAAAGTGCAGAGATTTAGACAAATGGTGTACAGTGCTAAATACTGACCTTTTCACTTTGGCAGTTTAAAAATGACACTCCTGTGAACAAAATGTGAATATGGCCTATACTTACTATATTCTGATATACTATTTTTATTATACAATACATTTTCCTCAGCCATGCTGGAGGACTTTTTGTTTTGGTATTACTGGGAAGAAGTCAATGGAGGATGTCTGGAAAAGAGGGGATTTTCCTGTCATGCTTTAACTTGGATCCCTTCCCTTGATATAGCTCACATATTCCATAACTATGCACATAGGAAATTAGCAATGTCTTCACTGCTCTACGACTGACTTTTTTTTGTGCCACAAAAATGAGTGATTTCGAAGTTGTCGGCAAACCAGAGTCATGAATTTTAAGGGTGTATTTTCTCGTCACTGGAACTGGGGCGAAATAGTAGGACAAGGTTGATCAGGTTCAAGAAATAGATGTTTGTGTTGGATACTGTCAGTGTGCTATAGTATGATGTCTACCCAGAGTGGGTGAAAACACACTTTGGTGGTAACTTCACTTCCTTATGTTATACATTTTACTAAGTCAAATGTGATTATTCATATATTTTTCAGTTGGGTCTTTCTCTTAACATACTGTATCATTAACATTATATCCAAAAAGTCAGATTTCGTCACCTAATTTCTTAACCATCTAATAATAAACACCAAGCTCTGACAGTGCAAGTTTCTTGTAACAACTTTTGAGGATTTTACATTTTGTGGTCAAAGTTGTTTTTGTGGGTCGAAAAATGTGCATGACACGAGCTGAATTAATTAAAATGCTTGGTATACGCTCAGTGCTCCGTTGAAATTTCAGATACTATTGTTTTTGTGAGAAATCTAATTACAGGAATTTCTAATATGAAAAGCATTACTAAAATGCTACATGTAATGTCTCAATCGATATCCATCTTACCTTTTTATAGTTTGTCCTGCGGATTCAAGAAGAAAGATTAGTGTAACGGGAAAGTGAGCTTGTCAGGTAGCCTTGAATTCTTGCACAGAATCCAACACAGTTGACATGGTGCATTATTCCTTTTTTCCTCTGAAATACGGATTTTGCTCAATACATGAGGCTTGGACCATTAGTCTTAGAGGATTATCGACACAACGACCATATTATTTTACCCATTGGTCAAAATGTGTTTTTGATTGGGCACCATAATTCTAGTATTTCAGCTCTCAATCTTTTTGATAGTCTAACATTTGTTTGTGAAAATGTGATACAAATGAGAACATTTTTAAATGAAGTCAAAGAATTGAGAGGGAATTTCTGCTCTACGTGTGATTTGTTAACCTTCGTATTGTTTTGTTATTTTAACAAACCTTACACGGAGCGAGTCACAGGAAGTAAGAAATGTGACCATCCGGCTCAAATCGTAATGTAACCAAATTTGAAATAGTTTTTTACTTTGGATAACAGTAGATAGAGAGCTAGGAAATTGTATATCATACACTACAGTTGAGGAACAATGGGAAGATAATTTTGGTTTGAAAGTTGATAAACTTGTAAACTCACTTTTGAGAAAACGGCCTTTGAACGTTTTGGTACTACTACTGGAGAGCCTTTCTTTGTCTACACCCATTCAGCATCGTTCACACCCTCTTAAGTTTTAGCCCCACCCTTCTTTTTAAAGGTTTATCTGAGCGTTCTGTACTAACAGCACCCAAGCTAACCTGCTAGCTACTTCCAGATGCAAGTGCTCGAACAGCTCACATTTAACATTACTCGCCCTTACAGAGCTGGTTAGGCTGTTATGTTATCCAGACCGTTGGTGACTGCAACTGTGCTGTCATATTGTCCGTTCGTAAATTCAAAGCGTTTCGCTCTCGGAGCGTTGAGCATGCACACCGGACACTCTGGCCTCTCTCCGAGTTGGGCATCTCCGGCGCGGCCCACGCTTGGATTGCGTCCTACCTGACAGGTCGCTCCTACCAGGTGGCGTGGCGAGAATCTGTCTCCTCACCACGCGCTCTCACCACTGGTGTCCCCCAGGGCTCTGTTCTAGGCCCTCTCCTATTCTCGCTATACACCAAGTCACTTGGCTCTGTCATAACCTCACATGGTCTCTCCTATCATTGCTATGCAGACGACACACAATTAATCTTCTCCTTTCCCCCTTCTGATGACCAGGTGGCGAATCGCATCTCTGCATGTCTGGCAGACATATCAGTGTGGATGACGGATCACCACCTCAAGCTGAACTTCGGCAAGACGGAGCTGCTCTTCCTCCCGGGGAAGGACTGCCCGTTCCATGATCTCGCCATCACGGTTGACAACTCCATTGTGTCCTCCTCCCAGAGCGCTAAGAACCTTGGCGTGATCCTGGACAACAAACTGTCGTTCTCAACTAACATCAAGGCGGTGGCCCGTTCCTGTAGGTTCATGCTCTACAACATCCGCAGAGTACGACCCTGCCTCACACAGGAAGCGGCGCAGGTCCTAATCCAGGCACTTGTCATCTCCCGTCTGGATTACTGCAACTCGCTGTTGGCTGGGCTCCCTGCCTGTGCCATTAAACACCTACAACTCATCCAGAACGCCGCAGCCCGTCTAGTGTTCAACCTTCCCAAGTTCTCTCACGTCACCCCGCTCCTCCGCTCTCTCCACTGGCTTCCAGTTGAAGCTCACATCCGCTACAAGACCATGGTGCTTGCCTACGGAGCTGTGAGGGGAACGGCACCTCAGTACCTCCAGGCTCTGATCAGGCCCTACACCCAAATAAGGGCACTGCGTTCATCCACCTCTGGCCTGCTCGCCTCCCTACCACTGAGGAAGTACAGTTCCCGCTCAGCTCAGTCAAAACTGTTCGCTGCTCTGGCTCCCCAATGGTGGAACAAACTCCCTCACGACGCCAGGACAGCGGAGTCAATCACCACCTTCCGGAGACACCTGAAACCCCACCTCTTTAAGGAATACCTAGGATAGGATAAAGTAATCCTTCTCACCCCCCCCCCCCCCTTAAAATATTTAGATGCACTATTGTAAAGTGGTTGTTCCACTGGATGTCATAAGGTGAATGCACCAATTTGTAAGTCGCTCTGGATAAGAGCGTCTGCTAAATGACTTAAATGTAAATGTAATGTTAAATGAGTAGGGTTGATCCGAATGTTCTGACCTCACAATGGCAGTCAAGCACCCAAGCTAACATTGGCTAGCTTGCTAGCTACTTCCAGACACAAATGAGAGAACCTCACTCTGACCATTTTACTCACCCTAGCAAAGCTGGTTAGGCTGTTTTCATGTTATCCAGAGCTTTGGTGACTGATGTTGGCAACAATTGAATTACGCTTTTTACTGACACAACCATATTTTAACGGAATGTTGAGCGTTTGTAAATTCATCAGTTATTCACTTAAATCAGTTCTATCAAATCTCTATCAACATGTTAAATGTGCAACCAGAGGGGGAGAAATTCTAGATCATCACTCCACACACAGAGACTCATACAAAGCTCTCCCTTGCCCTCCATTTGGTAAATCCAACCACAACTCTATCCTCCTGATTCCTGCTTACAAGCGAAAATTAAAGCAGGAAGCACCAGTAACTCGGTCTATAGATAAATGATCAGATGAAGCAGATGCTAAACTACAGGACTGTTTTTCTATCACAGACTGGAACAAGTTCCGGGATTCTTCCGATGGCATTGAGGAGTACACCACATCAGTCTCTGGCTTTACCAATAAGTGCATCGAGGACATTGTCCCCACAGTGACTGTATGTAGATACCCCAACCAGAAGCCATTCACACTGAGCTAAAGGGTAGAGCTGCCGCTTTCAAGGTGCATGACTCTAACCCGGAAGCTTACAAGAAATCCCGCTATGCCCTGCAATGAACCATCAAACAGGCAAAGCGTCAATACAGGGCTAAGATTGAATCATACTACACCGGCTCCGACGCTTGTCGTATTACATACTACAAAGAGAAGAACAGCCGCGAGCTGCCCAGTGACACGAGCCTACCAGATGAGCTAAATCACTTCTATGCTTCGAGGCAAGCAACACTGAGGCATGCATGAGAGAATCGGCTGTTTCAGACGACTGTGTGATCACGCTCTCCGTAGCAGACGTGAGTAAGACCTTTAAACAGGTCCACATACAAGGCTGCGGGACCAGACGGCTTACCAGGACGTGTGCTCCGGGCATGTGCTGACTAACTGGCAAGTGTCTTCACTGACATCTTCAACATGTCCCTGATTGAGTCTGTAATACCAACATGTTTCAAGCAGACCACCATAGTCCCTGTGCCCAAGAACACAAAGGCAACCTGCCAAAATGACTACAGACCCGTAGCACTCACGTCCGAAGCCACGAATTGCTTTGCAAGGCTGGTAAATGGCTCACATCAACACCATTAGCCTAGAAACCATGCAATGTTCCAATATCTATTGGAAACCCTTTCCAGAAGAGTGGAGGCTGTTATAGCAGCAAAGGGGGGACCAACTCTATGTTAATGCCCATGATTTTGTAATGTGTCTTGATACATTTGGTCATGTGTATATCCCTAAAGTGTCTGTATAAGATCTAGGATCCGTTTGGCCTTTAAGATTATATGGACAGAATTATTGATGGGTCTACCATACCATCCGATTGCCCTATACTCAGAGGAAACTCTCTGAACCTTTGTTACTTTACTTTGTTTCAGTGAGCTCCCAGAGTTCTCATTCTCTACATGTTGGGCATCAAGGCTAAGACAATTAGCTAATGCTATTGTAAGAGAGCAGGGTGCTGCCAAGAATGCTTAAAGGGATAGGACACAGCATTTCCCTATAGATAGCCAGGGGGAGATTACAGACAAACGTCAAACATGTTTAATGGTGTTATTTAAATTGGACCTCAATTAACCCCTACAACACTGTCAATTCACGTGAAACCATTTCAGTAGACTTTTTAAAAATCATTTCTAACTTTGAAAGGACATTGCTCTGCAATATGTGCATGGGTTAGAAGTAGGCCTCATAATTTATTTGCAAACCTCGACATGAACTCAGGACCAAATCTCTACCTCCACGTCAAGCCCCATCTTGAATCGTCAACATTGAGTGACTCGCTTGCCTGGCGCTGCACCAAATAAAGATTCATCACCTCACCCAAAGATTTCACATTTTCTGTCACAAGAAATTAGGCTCTTAAATTGACTGTGGCTAACACGATGATATAATTTGCAATGCAATTTGAGCCAATTGTAACACTGACAATGGCCTTGCCAGGTTGACATTACCTCATGTAGGGGCCCGTGTAACGGATGTGAAATGGCTAGCTTAGTTAGCGGTGTGCGCTAAATAGCGTTTCAATCGGTTACGTCACTTGCTCTGAGACCTTGAAGTAGTAGTTCCCCTTGCTCTGCAAGGGCCGCGGCTTTTGTGGAGCGATGGGTAACGATGCTTCGTGGGTGACTGTTGTTGATGTGTGCAGAAGGTCCCTGGTTCGCGCCCGGGTATGGGCGAGGGGACGGTTTAAAATTATACTGTTACACCCGGGTGTCATCTTTGCCTTCTAGCATCTCCCCTATAGCCTCTCTTGATACATGTGGTTGTTTGACTCTTTAAGACATTACTGAGCCGCCATTCTCTTTTATCCCTTCCGCAGGATCACTGTCACTATCGGGGCTATGTGGAGGGCGTGGAGGGATCATCTGTGGCCATGAGTATCTGCTTTGGACTAAGGTAACCCTTACCAAAAAAACAGGTTTCTGGCCAATGTTTTGCCAATTTGCATGTAAAAATATGAGTTTTGTGGCAAACTGTTGCGGCAAATTTGTGCCAAACATTCTGTTTGCTGAAAATTTGCTGCAAACTCATTATGGATATGCCAATTAGATCAGGTTTTTGGTTACTTTGTGTATTAACAATTTATTTTTATTTTACCTTTATTTAACCAGGTAGGCTAGTTGAGAACAAGTTCTCATTTACAACTGCGACCTGGCCAAATGCATGAAAATCATGCATTTGATTTTACTAGCGTTTAAGAGCAGTTGGAGACCACGGAAGGAGTGTTGAACAAAAGTTTAATTTTGCCGTTTTATAATAAGGTTGGTAGCAACATGGAAAATCATTGTGGAAATCTGCAGCTCAGGTTGACTACAAAATCTGCAATGCTCTCTCTATGGGCTGGCTAGGTGACTAGCTTGCTAGCAAATGTAGCTACACACGATAATACCAAAGACAATATCAAAATGGAAAGTAGCTAGTTAGTGGTAAAATAGTGGCGGGCCGGGCACAGTGCGCGCTAACCAAGGTTGCCAAGACTGACACCTTAGGGAAGCCACAGAAAAGGGAATCTGGTTGATATCCCTTTAAATGGAGGACAGGCACGCATAGGAACATAGACGTTTCAAAATAAGAGGCTCTTCCTGATTGGATTATCCTCAGGCTTTCGCCTGCAATATCAGTTCTGTTATACCCACATACCATATTTTTACAGTTTTGGAAACTTTAGTGTGTTCTATCCTAATCTGTCAATTATATGCATATTCTAGCATCTGAGAAATAGGCTGTGATACCCTGGTTCGAATCCAGGTGTCTGTAGTGACGCCTCAAGCACTGAGATGCAGTGCCTTAGACCGAAGGGTCACTCGGGATCCATGTATTCAATGTCTTAACAGATACAAATAAATCTTTAAATCATCAGCATGCTAATGAAGAAAAGAGCAAAGACTGGATTCTTCCAAAATAAATTGTTTGCTTGATCTTTTTACGAGCAAACATTTACATGAGAGAAATGTGAACATCGTAGAGTGGTGAGGAGTAGCTCTGTGGACCCTTTCACGGAAGTAATTTAGCCGTTTATTGTAGTCTTTGGCTCTCTGTAGAGTTTTATCATGTCAATTAACTTGTGACATTTGAAAGAGGTTCACCTAGGTTTCATGATAGGGGCTATCCATATGTTTGATGTATTATAATAATTGATTATGCTTTTGTTGTATTAATAGAAGGGGAGGGGTTATAAGACCCCGCCCTCAGGGTCCTAGACTACAGATTGACAATAAAGATATTCATTATAGAGGTTTAGTATTGTTCCACAGTTTTTTTATGGTCTCTTTGCCTCCTATAAAGAGAACCCTCTGAGAAATGTGTGACTGAAGACAGAATTCTGCAGGGAAGTGTAAGAGACAAGAGATTATTCAGACATTCCACTATAAATCAACTTGGACATTTACTGCTAAGCTTTTAGATAGCTATATAAACAAGAGTTTTAGTGTTGAGTAGCCATGGTTTTTGTCTCATGAGTAAAATATAATGACATAGACAGTGACATCGCTAGGGCTGGACTTCGGGTTTAATAAAATAACTTGACCTTTTATTTTATTCATAACTTACTCGGAAACATGTGTATGTTCCTGTTGTCAACTTCTGTCTGCAATTGCATTAATAAAGGTTTTTGAATCATTTAATTTAATATATTGTCAGAATGCTAATTTCACCAATGATTGAAAAGGAACAAGGAACGAACCCCAACCCATTCTTGAATGACTCATTATACTAATGATTTAATCAACAATTTAATTAACAAA
Organism: Oncorhynchus gorbuscha; assembly: GCF_021184085.1. Taxonomy (NCBI): domain Eukaryota; kingdom Metazoa; phylum Chordata; class Actinopteri; order Salmoniformes; family Salmonidae; genus Oncorhynchus; species Oncorhynchus gorbuscha. The sequence goes on along the minus strand of NC_060176.1, from coordinate 33,939,193 downwards.
TACGATAGTCAGTTTAAAAAAGTTTAAGGGTACAAGATTGTACATATCTGGCTGTGTTGGCAAAATCACTACATGTCCCATTGAGCCAAGCGGGGGAGAGGCTGACCGTTACCACAGTTCCAAGACAAGTCAGAAACGCCCAGCTAACCCTACGCCGACAACACCAGTGCATCTCAACACTGAACTTGGATCTGCGTTAAGTAGCAACTGTTGTCTTATGACACAACAGATAGCTCGAACCATTCATGACTATTCAATAAATAATTTAAGTTTCTTTCCAGCAATTGTTTTACTTACACGATTGTATAACTAGCAAAGGAGTTTTGAAGTTGAGGGTGCAGTTTTAAGTTTGGCAATGAGGATTTAAACTTTCAGCTTGCCAGCTAATTTAGTCAGGGGAAAACCGGGGAAAACGAGATCTAGCTGGGCGCACATGCACACTAGGCTAATTCAGGACACCGATTGTAGTTTTTATGCCCTGAAAATTTTGAGTAAACAATTCAGAGACTCAAACTAATATATTAGATGACAAATATTTAAGGAGAGCGAATCGATATACAATCCTGAAATCAGTTGTAACTATCAATACTAAATGTTTACGTGAACCTGAATACACAAAATTAATGGTGAAGACGCTTCTGGAGACTGTAGACTTCTCCCCACCACTTTTTGGGAACGTTGACCTTAGCTCATGTAAATTCTGTAGTTCCTTTAAACATTCTAAGTGATAACTGAGCAATGAGCTTTCAACCAATGGATGTTTACGAGATAAAGAAATCAAACCCAGTTTAGAACTATTGCCTTTTTGGGTGAACTTTGGAAGTCCTTGAGAAACAATCAGAAAAAAACATTAGGGTACTGAAATCAGTTACTGAAAACATTTTATATTTTTGCATCTCAGCAGATAATGGGTGGGTTTGGCTTTGGAAAAACGGGGCCTTGATGTTGCTATGCTTCTCACTGAAACTGGCTTTCTACATATTTTTCAGCAAGGAAACAATCTTTCTGCCTTGTATGAATGCTATATAAACAAACAATGTACCTAGCATAAACTGGGATTTAGGCCTACTAAATCTACCTTTAAATGTGTGGCCAACTGTTCCTAGAGAGTATACAAGATTTTTCTCCAGCCAAGCCTCAACACAATTGATTCAAACAAATCAACTAACTATGATCTTCAGTCTAGACTGGGGACCTCATCATTATGAGCCAGTTGTCTACTAGTTGTCTCTTCTTCCTGACAATGAGTTATGCGTAATATGGCAATTCATATTATTTTTCCAAAATGTATTGTTGACATCTCAAAGCCAAGCATGCAAGAAGCCATGACCTGGTGCGCACATTTCTGTCCTCAGTTTGATTGAAGGCCTCAATCTGAATTTTTGACTTGTTACTGATTGCTTCGAGTAAGAGAGAAGGAACAACACATGATCAAGATGCGCTAGCTACTAGTGTAATTAAAGCAATAAAATATCAAATTGTTACAAAGAATGGATGTATGGGCTACATTTATGAGATACTTGCATTTACTTTACCTTATCAAGCTTGAGACGGTACAAATGTATCACTCAAAAAAGTGTCAAGAGTAAGTGCACCACAAACTTTTTCCCGGGGTGATGATGCATCCTCTTCCCAATACAGCCTCTTCCAACACCACGGGTAGGGGGGAGTATCCATCTGCAAAAGTGAAAGTTTGCTTTGATGTCAAGTCAGCTCATATTGTTGCTACCTTAGCTGTTGTGCAAGCTAACATGCTAATGAACAGTGACACTAGCATATTGGCATGCATATTATTGGTATTAGCTTAAAGACAGCAACTTAACACCTACAAATATCAGTGTTTTAAGCAAATCATTAGTTAGTTAGCTAGCTATCACATACATTTTGCAACATTTTGTATTCTTATTGTCCATAATTTTGTTGCGTTGTTGAGGAATCTGAAAAAACGCATTTTGTTGAACGATGTATACCATGCGTATCTTTACATACTACTAATAACATTTGAAACTTGAAATATGTTAACACCAGCTAGCCAGTTAGTGGTGGTGACAGATTGGTATAGCAACAAAAAGTGTTGCACTCTATCCCACTCTATCCCATAAAACATGACATTGCTATCCTTGATCCTTGATGTTTCTACAACGTGATTGTAGTTCACCTGTGGTACAGTCAATTGATTGGACAGGTACACAGCTGTCTGTATAAGGTCCCACAGTTGACCATGCATGTCAGAGTAAAAACCAAGCCATGAGGTCAAAGGAATTGTCCTTGGAGCTCCAAGACCGGATTGTGTCGAGGCGAAGGTCTGGGGAAGGGTACCAAAAAAATGTCTGTAGCATTGAAGGTCCCCAAGAAGAATGGCATCCCTCATTCTAAAAATGGAAGAAGTGTCAAACCACGAAGAATCTTCCTAGAGCTGAGCAATTAGGGGAGAAGGGCATTGGTGAGGGAGGTGACCAAGAAAACAATGGTCACTCTGACAGAGTTCCTCTGTGGATATGGTTGTCCTTCTGGAAGGTTCTCCCATCTCTGAAGTACTCCACCCATCAGGCCTTTATGGAAAAGTGGCCAGACAGAAGCCACTCCTCAGTCAAAGGCACATGACAGCCTGCTTGGAGTTTGCCACAAGGCACCTAAAGGACTTTCAGACCATGAGAAACAAGATTCTTTGGTCTGATGAAACCAAGATTGAACTATTTGGCCTGAATGCCGAGCGTCACGTCTGGAGGAAACCTTGCACCATCCTTACGGGGAAGCAACATGTTTTTCAGGGACAGGTCAGGATCGAGGCAAAGATGAACAGAGCAACGTACAAAGAGATCCTTGATGAAAATCTGCTCCAGAGCACTCAAGACCTCATCCTGAGGCGAAGGTTCACCTTCCAACAGGACAACGACCCTAAGCACACAGCCAAGAAAATGTAGGAGTGGCTTCAGGACAAGTCTCGGAATGTTCTTGAGTGGCCCAGCCAGAAACCGGACTTGAATCCGATCGGACATCTCTGGAGAGACTTGAAAATAGCTGTGCAGCGATGCTCCCCATCCAACCTGACAGAGCTTGAGAGGATCTGCAGAGAAGAATGGTAGAAACTCCACAATTGTGCCAATCTTGCAACGTTGTACCCAAGAAGAGTCGAGGCTGTAATCACTGCCAAGGGTGCTTCAACAAAGTACAGAGTCAAGGCTCTGAATACTTATGTAAATGATTTTTTTATTTTATTATATTTTTATATAATAATTTGCACAAAATAATGACCTGTTTTTGCTTTTGTGGAGTATTGTGTGTAGATTGATGAGAAGAACAATTTAATCCAAGAATATATACACTACCGTTCAAAAGTTTGGGGTCACTTAGAAATGTCCTTGTCCATAAAAATAATATAATAAAATAAATATAGACATTGTTAATGTTGTCTCAACGTCAACAGTGAATAGGCTACTCCGGGATGCTGGCCTTCTAGGCAGAAAAAGCCATATTTCAGACTGGCCAATAAAAAGCAAATATTTCGATGGGCAAAAGAACACAGACACTGGACAGAGGAACTCTGCCTAGAAGGCCAGCATTCCGGAGTCGCCTCCTCACTGTTGACGTTGAGACTGGTGTTTTGCGTGTATTACTTAATAAAGCTGCCAGTTGAGGACTTGTGAGGTGTCTGTTTCTCAAACTAGACACTAATGTACTTGTCCTCTTGCTCAGTTGTACACCGAGTCCTCCCACTCCTCTTTTTATTCTGTTTAGAGCCAGTTTGCGCTGTTCTGTGAAGGGAGTAGTACAGAGCGTTGAACGAGATCTTCAGTTTCTTGGCAATTTCTCGCTTGGAATAGCCTTCATTTCTCAGAACAAGAAAAGACTGACGAGTTTCAGAAGAAAGTCTTTGCTTTTGGACATTATGAGCCTGTAATCGAATACACAAATGTTGATGCTCCAGATACTCAACTAGTCTAAAGAAGACCAGTTTATTGCTGCTTTAATCAGCACAACAGTTTTCATCTGTGCTAACATAATTGCAAAAGGGTTTTCTAATGATCAATTAGCCTTTTAAAATTATAAACTTGGATTAGCTAGCACAACGTGCCATTGGAACACAGGAGTGATGGTTGCTGGTAATGAGCCTCTGTACTCCTATGTAGATATTTCATAAAAAATGTGCCGTTTCCAGCTACAATAGTCATTTACAAAAAAATAGCTTTTCTTTCAAAAACAAGGACCCCAAACTTTTGTGTGTGTGGTGTATCAGTTGCAACTTGGACACACCTACTCATTCAAGGCTTTTTTCTAGTGTAATAATAATATTGAAGACATCATACTATGAGAATAACACATGGAATCCTGTAGTAACCAAATAGTGTTAATCAAATCAAATATTTGAGATTCTTCAAAGTAGCCACCCTTTGCCTTGATGACAGCTTTGCACACTCTTGACTTTCTCTCAACCAGCTTCATGTGGTAGTCACCTGGAATGCATTTCATTTAACAGGTGTGCCTTGTTAAGTTCATTTGTGGAATTTCTTTCCTCAATGCGTTTGAACCAATCAGTTGTGTTGTGACAAGGTAGGGTTGGTATACAGAATATCTCCCTATTTGGTTTAGGACCAAGTCCATATTAATGCAAGTACAGCTCAAATAAGCAAAGAGAAACGACAGTCCATCACTACTTTTAAGACATGAACGTCAGTCAGTCCCGAAAATTTCAAGAATCTTTGAAGTTATTTGGATTTTTACGAATGATCTTTGAAAGACGGGATCCTGAAAAGGGGACGTTTCTTTTTTTGCTGAGTTGATGTCCATTTTAAAATGTTTAACATTCATTACAATGTTGGTGATAGTATGATTAACTAAAGAAAATATACATTTTCATCAAGTGTTTGACCTTTTTTTTAATGTGTACTTTTTTGAAAATACTAATATTAATGGACCAGAATACCAACCAATCTCATAATGTATAGGTAGAGGCAAAAATGTAATTTCAGTTTGTAGTGCCTGGCCTAAATTGTAATTAACAGGCTCAGTTTTCAAGCTGTTTTGTTTTTGTCTTTTTCACCTACGTCCCACACACCATATGATCATGCTTTCGTATCACAGCAAGGACAAGCCAGTTTATGCAATGTTTTGTGGGTGTGGAACATTTAGCATTTTAGTTAAATGACTGTTAGTTGATTATCTTTAGGAAAGAACCTGTCCCTGAACCATCCTTCCTCTTAAAAATGCCAATTATTCTGTTCTAAATGTATTTGCCATTCCCCTACTAAACTAACTGAAACGGGGAGGGACTACCCAGACTTGTTAACATCCACTGAAGTTGCTTGAGAGATTACTATATAGCTGCAGTAGTTTCCCTTGTAACCAAACAAACATACTTGCTAGTTTTGCTAACCAAATATCAGTCCTTGTTTGCTATTATGAACATCTACTTAAACAATGCTTTCATTTGGACTTTTGCATTTCATTTGGACTTTTGCATTCAAAAACAGCTCAAACATTGAACATGTAACAATGAACTATAGCCATTGAATTCTACCATGCTGATATACCATGCATTATAGGGAAAAAAAGGACACTCGAATGCCATTCAAGCCAATCAGAAACGAGTATTTAACAATGCCATGGTGTAATTAAGCAATAAGGCCCGAGGGAGTGTGGTATATGGGCAATATATCACGGCCAAGGGCTGTTCTTGTGCAGGATGCAACACGGAGTACCTGGAAACAGTCCTTAGCCGTTGTAAATTGCCCATATACCACAAACCCTGAGGTGCCTTATTGCTATTATAATATTGTTACCAACATAATTTGAAGAGTAAAAGTACATGTTTTGTCATACCCATGGTATACGATCTGATATCCCACAGCCTTTTAACCAATCAGCATTTAGTTTATAATGAATAATATTGACCCCTTATGACTCTGGTGTGATCAGCCTTTTGTGTTTGAACCTCCAGAGGGGTGCTCCTCATGGACAACTCCAGCTATGGGATTGAGCCATTGGTGTCTTCCTTGGACTTCCAGCACCTAGTGTACCGGTTGGAGGACGTGGTGTCGGAGCCGCTGGTGTGTGGCACTCCACACACGGAACAACTAGCCCCATCTGAACAGGACCACTCAGAGCATCACACCCACTCTGACACACACAAACAGCCTGTCAGCCACCTCCTCAGGGTGAGTTACCACAGTGTGTATGTGTGCGTGCTAAGTGTGCCTGTGCCTTCGTGCTGATTTTCTGCTTATGGTACTGTATGTGCTTTCTCTCCCTTCAGAGAAAGCGGGCAGTGCTTCTCCAGCCACACTATGTAGAGCTGCTCCTGGTGGTGGATCATGAGAGGGTGAGTGAATGTCCAACGACTGATAAACCTAGACTGTGTTTTATACATCATTTAAAATCTCTTCCCTCAACAGTACATTTTGGAAAGCAGTGGATGTGGTTGTGTTTAAAGCGGTTTTGATTGAGAAGTGTTTTTTAAAATTCCACATCTTACACCACAAAACAGTCTTGAGTGACAACAAATCTGTCCAATTAGCTGATTCGCTTTCCATACACCCACTCGCCCAAACTTCGGTCGCCGTATTGGACTGCAGTTACACATACTTGTTTTTTTGGGCTGGCTTACTCAATACAGTGTAAAACAAAACAATTTTTTTGTATTTTATTTTTATGGAAGAACAATTTCAGTGTAAACTTAAACTACTCAAATCTGACAAATGATGATAATGTACCCTACCCCGTTCAAAAGTTTGGGGTCACTTAGAAATGTCCTTGTTTTGAAAGAAAGGCAAAAAAATGTCCATTAAAATAACATCAAATTGATCAGAAATACAGTGTAGACATTGTTAATGTTGTAAATGCCTATTGTAGCTGGAAACAGCTGATTTTTTAAATGGAATATATACATCGGTGTACATGGGCCTTTATCAGCAACCATCACCCCTGTGTTCCAATGGCACGTTGTGTTAGCTAATCCAAGTTTTTTTTTAATGTAAAGGCTAATTGAGCATTAGAAAAAATATTTGCATTTATAGTAGCTCTGCTGAAAACTGTTGTCCTAATTAAAGAAGCAATAAAACTGGCCTTTAGACTAGTTGAGAGTCTGGAGCATCAGCATTTGTGTTTTCGATTACAGGCTCAAAATGGCCCGAAACAACAAATAACTTCCTTCTGTAACTCGTTCTTCTATTCTTGTTCTGAAAAACTGGATCTAACCAGAATAGAAAGAGGAGTGGGAGGCCCCGGTGCACAACTGAGCAAGAGGACAAGTACATTAGTGTCTAGTTTGAGAAACAGACGCCTCACAAGTCTTCAACTGGCAGCTTCATTAAATAGTACCCGCAAAACACCAGTCTCCATGTTAACAGTGAAGAGGTTACTCCGGGATGTTGGCCTTCTCGGCAGAGTTCTTCTGTCCAGTGTCTGTGTTCTTTTGCCCATTTTAATCTTCGCTTTTTATTGGCCAGTCTGAGATACGGCTCCTCTTATCTGGTTAGAGCCATTTTGCTCTGTTCTGTGAAGGGGGTAGTATGAGATCTGTATTTTTTTTAAATATACAATTAACTTTCAAAGATAATTAGTAAAAATCCAAATAAGTTCACAGATCTTCATTGTAAAGGGTTTAAACACTGTTTCCCATGCTTGTTCAATGAACCATAAACAATTAATGAACATGCACCTGTGGAACGGTCGTTAAGACACCAACAGCTTACAGACGGTAGGCAATTAAGGTCACAGTTATGAAAACTTAGGACATTAAAGAGGCCTTTCTACTGACTCTGAAAAACACCAAAAGAAAGAACCAGGGTCCCTACTCATCAGCGTGAATGTGCTTTAGGGATGCTGCAAGGAGGCATGAGGACTGCAGATGTGGCCAGGGCAATACATTGCAATGTCCATTCAGTGCTAAAGGGAGACAGGACGGACATCTGAACCATCCTCGCAGTGGCAGACCACGTGTAACATTACCTGCACAGCATCGGTACATCCGAACATCACACTTGCAGGACAGGTACAGGATGGCAACAAAAACTGCCTGAGTTGTACCAGGAACGCACAATCCCTCCATCAGTGCTCAAACTGTCCGCAATAGGCTGAGAGAGGCTGGACGGGGGGCTTGTAGGCCTGTTGTAAGGCAGGTCCTCAACAGAAGTTATCGGCAACAACATCGCCTATGGGCACAAACCCACTGTTGCTGGACCAGACAGAACTGTCATAAAGTGCTCTTCACCCATGAGTTGCGGTTTTGTCTCACCAGGGTGATGGTCAGAGCTGTGCTTATCGTCGAAGGAATGAGCGTTACACCGAGGCCTGTACTCTGGAGCGAGATCGATTTTGAGGTGGAGAGTCCGTCATGGTTTGGGGCGGTGTGTCACAGTATCATCGGACTGAGCTTGTTGTCATTGCAGGCAATCTCAACGCTATGCGTTACAGGGAATACATCCTCCTCCCTCATGTGGTTCACTTCCTGCAGGCTCATCCTGACATGACCCTCCAGCATGACAATGCCACCTACCATACTGCTCATTCTGTGCGTGATTTCCTGCAAGACAGGAATGTCAGTGTTCTGCCATGGCCATCGAAGAGCCCGGATCTCAATCCCATTTGGCACGTCTGGGACCTGTTGGATTGGAGGGTGAGGGCTAGGGCCATTCCCCCTTAGAAATGTCTGGGAACTTGCTGGTGCCTTGGTGGAAGAGTGGGGTAACATCTCACAGCAAGACCTGGCAAATCTGGTGCAGTCCATGAGGACTGAACTTGTTCAGTTTATGCCTCAGTTGCTGAATCTTGTTTTGTTCATACAAATATTTACACGTTAAGTTTGCTGAAGATAAACTCAGTTGACAGTGAGGACGTTTCTTTTTTTGCAGAGTTTATTTGAGAACTATCACCAAAATTAAAGCTAGACGGGGAGAATTTAAAATGTTTGCGCATCAGAACACAACGTTAGCCATGACATCATGAATAACATCTTTCTCTCGACTCCAAGGCACAATATGTAGAATTACAGGCAATTTTCTCAGCTCCATGGAGAAATGTGTAAAATTTCAGTGAATTGGCTTAAAAATGTGAGCGTTTCTCAACTTCGCCAAAGTGGGGGCCTTAAGTTTTCTTGCCAAGGGCCCGGAGCAAATTCAGTTGCAGCGACTGGCCGACCGCACCCATTACCACGTCCACCACCTAATCCCCTTTTTGATCAAGAAAAACCCTTAAATTAATTTCTTGATGGCCTGTGTGAATTCTAGCTTTATAGTACCAGACCTATTTTTGCTATCATTACACTCTTTGCTAAATGCCAAAGATATGACAAGGAGTGGCATGATTGCACAAACATGATGCCCAGGCTAATTGAAATATCCATTGGGCTTAAGAACTTTTGATCCAGTCCGTTTTAAACATTTTGAATGAGGCCTAAAGGAAACTCTAGCCAATGCTTACTTCTGTCCTTTCCCTCTACAGTTCACCTACATGCACGGGAATGAGACTGCAGTGCGAGACGAGATGATTCATCTTGCAAACTACGTTGACAGTGTAAGTATACAAAAAAGTATGCATACTACAAGTGCTCAATCAGGGTCAAATACCCTCCGACACAGTAAGGTATGAGTTGCAGTCAACGTTTGCAATACCAAACAAGCCAATTCCAAGAATATACAGCAATGATTTCTTCATAGATTGTTTCATATTGCATAGGAATTGTGCATAGTGCAAAACATAATATAAACCTCATTATAATCTGGCTGTGTGATTGAAACTTTTCTTTAACAATCTGCATTATATAGAGGGGATATCTATTTTTTTAACTATTAAGTTTAATAAATGCGAGTATAGTAAAAAAAATCTCATTTTAATTCTTGATCACACTACGAGATAAATGTTAACAGTTATGTCTTTGGCATCATTAAAGTGAAGACTGTTATTTTATCAAATATTATTACGTGATTAAACTAACCATGTAAATGTAATTAACTAGATAGTCGGGGGACCAAGGAAAATCTTCAGATTACAAAGTTATAATTTTCCTAATATAACTTCAGATATTTTAATATCTGATCAATTGGTCTTCTAATTTAATGAATTATTCTTTACCTCACGTTGGTCTCATTCCAAATGTCGTAAATGGTTGGTTATCTGCACGAACCCAGCCTTTACTATAAATCATCCATACATAAATTGTCTTAGTAAATAAATGATTAACTAAATAATCACACAAATGCATAAACAAACAGTAGATATAGTTAAAAGGAAATGATAGGGGTGGTTCTCTAGTGGGCTAAGACGATATGACGGCTTGATGGACAAAGGGAAGTGGGTGTGGACTGAGAAGGGCGGGAAAGACGAGTCACTACAAAGTTGATAATTAAAAATTGAAATGCTAACTCTTTGCACATGAACGCTCACTCATTCGGGAATCATTGCAATCAATATATATTTACGCTCAGTGTGTCGTCAGAGATCTCTGTTGGAATCGTCCGTCTTTCTGTTGGAAAGTTAATCCGCTCGTCTCTCCATCTCCTTCCAAGAAGTCTTTCGTGGTTAGAATGGATTCTTCAGGGTCCCATTCAGAAATGTTCTTATAGAATAGATGTTCGAAGCTGCAGACTAGTAATTAGTATCAAAGATTTTCTCTTATTCTGTCGGTATCAATAGTCTGAGTTTAACCATTTCCACCAGTGTAGCCAATGCTCCACATGGTTTGGTTAGGAATTCAACAACCATTACAACCTTAGCTTCTACTGAAGTTTTTTGTGGTCTCTACTCAAACCTTTGGTCCCTCAGCTTACCGAGGTACGCATGGTCTAAAGAGGATTTATTCAGAAAACAGTAGAAAAGGGCTGTCCCATGACGCCAGATCAATGTCTGTGCTCATGGGTCGGGCCAATGACTTAGTTAACTTTAAAGCGAATACAATTCTCTCACATTAACGTTTTAAAATCACGTTACATAATTTCACAAATAGTTTCATCTTTACTCATTCATTTTATACAATAATTAGATGCGAACCTCATAACGGAGGCTCCTGTATAAACAGAGTTATGGTAATGAGCTGTATCGTTTTCCATGAGATCACAACATGAAACAAAACAGACCGGTCGTAGCTGTCTTCTCCACCGACCGTTTACACATTCTCCAAAACATGGATTTTGTTCAGTTCTCAAGTTCTGTGATGTAGAAGAAGTTCTACTTGAAACTCTCTCTATACTGCCTGGCTCTGAGGAGAGTCTCCTCCAGGAATATGGGAGGGAGAGAGGGGTGGTGAGGGGGAGAGCCACGTCATGACACAGTATTTTTTGCACGAAAATGACACCCTAGATGTGTCTATAGATCTGCCTCAATTTGTGACACTCTTCCCATTTCTCTGTAACATGCAGATGTACATTGAGCTAAACATCCGTGTGGTGTTGGTGGGCCTGGACATCTGGACCAGCGGGAACCCCATCAGCATTGAGGGCAGCGCCGGGGAGGTGCTTAGCCGCTTTGTCCAGTGGAGGGAGAAGGAGCTGGTGCCACGGCAACGCCACGACAGCGCCCAGCTCATTCTGTGAGTCCCTGTACAGTTTTGCATCATATGAGGCATTATACATCATCATAGTTTTTGCTCTCTACTGAAAGTGCTTCAACTTAACTACTGACATCAAAAAAAATGGTACTAATCATTTTTGAGTGTAGTTATCCTTTAACCTCATAGAATACAGGGTTCATATTCAGCTTCTCTGAGTCAGAGTGCTGATCTAGGACCAGTCTTGCCTTTACGATCATAATAAGTAAGATTACATGGGCAGGAGAACCTGATCCTAGAACAGCAGTCTTACTCTGAGACACTTGAACATGTGCCCAGGAGAGACAAAATAGTAATTTTTCACTGGGTTTACTATGTCTCTCGCTACATAGTCTCTCTGTATTTTCTGTCTTTCCAGGAAGAAGAGCTTTGGGGGCACTGCTGGGATGGCCTTTGTCAGCACTGTCTGCTCGCGGAGTCACGGGGGAGGGATCAACGCAGTAAGTTGCTGTTAAGTTCATGTTTTAAGTATCCCTATATTTCTTGTTATTATGGTGCCATCACTCTGTCAAGTGTGCGCCTGCGCGGGAAGTCTTGCTGTTGATGGACCTTGCCTGGAGTGCGATGGCTACCTTGTATTGTGTTCATATGGTATAGTAAACTTTGTTAAACTGGAACCTTGTCGTTGTGTCATTTTGAGTTAACATTGGTAACGGAGGATGGCTAATAACTACAATGTGCCACCTCGCTTCGTCGAGAAGAGGTCGTACGAAAGTTTGAAAAATTTACTTGGAATCTGGACACGGGTTACTAATCTGGACGCGAAATAGCAAGCACTTGTGGTGTTATTATCAGTAGCGAGAGATACAGCACTGGAAATATCCGTTGAGGATTTGAACAAGGAGGATGGTATAGGAACTTTGATCAGAGCATTTCTTAAAGAAGAGAAAGACCGTGCCTTCGAGGCATATTCAAACTTTGACAGTGTTACAAGATATATTTCGGTTGCAATGACGGACTACATCTTTGATTTTGAACAGAGGTACAATAGGATGCGCAAGTATGACATGGTTCTCCCGGATGCGGTGTTAGCTTTCAAGTTGCTAGATACTGCCTGTCTATATGGTAGGGAGAAACAGTTGGCTTTGACTGTACTGTGCTGACTTTTGCATCAATGCAGTCGGCACTAAAAAAAAATTGGTGAAGACGTCTGTCGCGCCAATAACAGATGGAATGCAAGTGAGTGACGCAGCATATTACACTGAGCAGCAGAGAAAAGGCGCCAACAAGTCACGTTCTCAAGACAACCAGAAGAGGGCGCCATTGCCCGGCACAAATCCGCTGGACAAATATGGAAGATCAAAATGTGCTATTTGTCAAAGCACTTATCATTGGGTTAAAGACTGTCCTCATAAAAATGAACAAGTTAAACTAACAGAGGAAGAGCAGTGTAAACACAAGAGATAGAGCAGTGTAACATTACACTGTTTTCAAACGAATCTGCTTTTGATACTGAGATTTTTATAGTTGAATCTTTAGAATCTGCTGTGATTGATACTGCATGTACACGGACAGTGTGTGGTGCAAAATGGCTTGATAGCTATGTCGGTGAACTAAATATGAAAGAAGTACACAATATGATTGACACACCAAGCAACAGAGCTTTCAAATTTGGAGATGGGGGAGTCGTCCATTCTACCAAGAGAGCTAAGATACCAGCAAAAATTGTTCAGACTAAGTGTCACATTGAAACAGAGGTGGTCCCTACAGATATCCCCTTACTATTATGCAAAGCTTCCCTCAAGAACGGATTGGCTGTACTAGACATAAAAAATGACAAGGCAGTGATGTTTAAACAACCAGTGACTTTTGAACTTACTACCTCAGGCCACAATTGTGTAAACATTTTAGACAAAGACAGAGTCCATGTAAATATGAGAAGTATGAAACTGGAAACCAAGTGTACTACAAACGAGTTGACTGTCGAGTGGAAAGGACCGGGAGTAGTCATTGGCCAAGATGGTGTGGGTATATTTGTGAGGCACGGACGCACCATTGTCAGGGTGCATCACTCAAGATTGCGGAAAGTAAATGATCAACAAGATAGAGGGGCTGTTGCTGAGAATCAGTCTCCTAATGAAAATTACAAAAAGGACAACAGACACAAACCTACCAGATGTCGCGTCCAATGATATGGACACTGAAACTGCCACAGGTAATGGAGCAGAGCACTTCAACCATGCCACAGATAGTATTGTTGAGCGTTCAAATGAGGAAAACATTCAACAACAGCCACGTGTTAAGACATGGTTGTTCCAATCTGAAAACTGGACAAACTGTTAAATACATGGACAGAGAAAGTGGTATTCCACATACAGCAACCGCCATTGGACGAGCAGGAAAAGCAAAAGGAAAACACCAGAACTGGTACAACATGCAGTACTCTGAGCCAGCTACACTTTCTGGTACAACAGGGTCAGCTGACCTGTCACTTGTAGATAATCTCAGAATTGAACCAATTTAAAATAGAGAAAAACAGAATGACATTCAAATGATGATGTTCTTAAAACAAAGGACGTGTCATTTGACTCAGCAAAGCTAGATGAGCTCAGTAATTGGAGGAGAAATTGGAGTGTTTGAGGAAGTCAAAGACATTGGCCAAAAATGTGTCTCAACAAGGTGGATGTGTACCCTTAAAGAATCCTTAACTGGAATAGTGCCTAAAGCATGTCTAGTGGCTAGAGGTTTTGAGGAGCTGGCTGCTAAAGAACTCTCAAAAGAGTCACCGACATGCGCCTCAGAGTCACTCCGATTGCTGATGACAGTGATCTGCCAGAAAAAATGTAAACTTAATTCCCATAGACATCAAATCTGCATTTTTGCAGGGAACAGAGCTGTCAAGGGACATTCACATCCGACCTCCGCCTGAAGCTAAGACCGAAGGAACACTGTGGAAACTAAACAAGTGTGTGTATGGCCTGGCAGATGCATCACTCTACTGGTACAACAAAGTCAAGGCAACAATGCTGAATAGAGGTGGGAAAATGTCACAAGTGGATCCTGCTGTCTTCTATTGGCTTGATCAAGACTGCAATGTGACTGGAGTACTTGCCTGTCATGTTGATGACTTTATCAGGGGTGGCTCACAGACCTTTGCTACAACTGTGACTCCACACCTCAAAGCTGTTTTCCAGGTCGGCCGTGAGGAACATGATAACTTTTGTTGTGTTGGCATATAGTTTATTACAGTTAATGGAGCAATACTGATGCAACAGGAGAGCTATATAAAAGAATCTTCAACCCATCCACAGATTCATCAAGAGCCGTACAAAGGAATTACCCTCTCTGTAGAATTGAAGCTGATCAATTGAGGTCAAAGATAGAAATTGTCCTATAGGTTGCTAGACAGAGTAGACCTGATATTTGATGGTTGCAACTTGGCATCTAACACAAAACACGCCACTGTACAAACCATTCGAGACAAACAAAGTTGTTCGTAAACTGAAATTACAACAAGTGACTTTAAAGTTTCAGCTTGTTGGAAAAGGTGACTATTTGAAACTAGTTGTCTTCATTGATGCTTCCCTAGGGAACCTTACAGATGGAGGCACACAAGGTGGACATCTAATCGTGTTAATGGGTGAAGGAGGAAGATTCTCACCTTTTGGCAGTCAAATCAAATCACATTTTATTTGTCACATGCACATGGTTAGCAGATGTTAATGCGAGTGTAGCGAAATGCTTGTGCTTCTAGTTCCGACAATGCAGTAATAACCAACAAGTAATCTAGCTAACAATTCCAAAACTCCTACCTTATAGACACAAGTGTAAGGGGATAAAGAATATGTACATAAAGATATGTGAATGAGTGATGGTACAGAGCGGTATAAGCAAGATACAGTAGATGGTATTGAGTGCAGTATATACATATGAGATGAGTATGTAAACAAAGTGGCATAGTTAAAGTGGCTAGTCATACATGTATTACATAAAGATGCAGTAGATGATATAGAGTACAGTATATACATACATATGAGATGAATAATGTAGGGTATGTAACATTATATTAGGTAGCATTGTTTAAAGTGGCTAGTGATATATTTTACATCATTTCCCATCAATTCCCATTATTAAAGTGGCTGGAATTGAGTCAGTGTGTTGGCAGCAGCCACTCAATGTTAGTGTTGGCTGTTTAACAGTCTGATGGCCTTGAGATAGAAGCTGTTTTTCAGTCTCTCGGTCCCAGCTTTGATGCACCTGTACTGACCTCGCCTTCTGGATGATAGCGGGGTGAACAGGCAGTGGCTCGGGTGGTTGTTGTCCTTGATGATCTTTATGGCCTTCCTGTGACATCGGGTGGTGTAGGTGTCCTGGAGGGCAGGTAGTTTTCCCCCGGTGATGCGTTGTGCAGACCTCACTACCCTTTGGAGAGCCTTACGGTTGTGGGCGGAGCAGTTGCCGTACCAGGCGGTGATACAGCCCGACAGGATGCTCTCGATTGTGCATCTGTATGTAACGGATGTGAAACGGCTAGCTTAGTTAGCGGTGTGCGCTAAATAGCGTTTCAATCGGTTACGTCACTTGCTCTGAGACCTTGAAGTAGTATAATGTAATGTTAAATGTAAAAGTAGTAGTTCCCCTTGCTCTGCAAGGGCCGCGGCTTTTGTGGAGCGATGGGTAACGATGCTTCGAGGGTGACTGTTGTCGATGTGTGCAGAGGGTCCCTGGTTCGCGCCCGGGTATGGGCGAGGGGACGTAAAGTTATTCTGTTACATGTAGAAGTTTGTGAGTGCTTTAGGTGACGAGCCGAATTTCTTCAGCCTCCTGAGGTTGGGTTAGGGTTGCTGCGCCTTATTCACGATGCTGTCTGTGTGGGTGGACCAATTCAGTTTGTCTGTGATGTGTACGCCGAGGAACTTAAAACTTGCTACCCTCTCCACTACTGTTCCATCGATGTGGATAGGGGGGTGTTCCCTCTGCTGTTTCCTGACAGCAGGATAAGGATAAGAAGAGTTGTCCGAAGCACACTTGCTGGAGAAACTCTTGCTCTTGCGGATGGAATTGACAATGTTATCTTTCTTGCAGCCCTCTTCTCAGAGCTTACCACTGATGAGACAAAACGGCACATTCTACCTGTAGTTTGTGTCACTGACAACTACTCATTATTTGATGCTGTGAAGTTAACCAAGTCTGTTACAGAGAAAATACTTAATCTTGAGATTAGCAGCATTCAAGGAACTTATTCAAGCACATAGAATCCAGCGGATGCTATGGTCGACCACTGTCTGACTAAAAAAGGAGCATCCAGTCTTGTGCTACTACAAGCTCTCAGTAATGGAAAGTGGAAGCTTGAGTAAAACAAATAAAAACTTTGTCACACAACCCATTTGTAATGGGGAACTTGAATAATCTTGGACATTTAATTATGTTGTTTTATTTGTCTTTAAAGAAAAGTGGGAGATTGTTTAGTTCATGTTTTAAGTATCCCTATATTTCTGTTATTATGGTGCCATCACTCTGTCAAGTGTGCGCCTGCGCAGGAAGTCTTGCTGTTGATGGACCTAGCCTGGAGTGCGATGGCTACCTTGTAGTGTGTTCATATGGTATAGCAAAGTTTGTTAAACTGGAACCTTGTCGTTGTGTTTCCAATTAACAGTTGCTCCCTTGGGACTCCACTGATTACTCTCCCAAATGCATCATGTCATGTAAAACACATCTTCATACCTGTTATTTCTCTGTACTGAAAGTGCTCCATCTTAACTGCTGACATGCAACATTTTGGGGGATTGCATTAACAGTGAACTAATGACCAAAATACTAACAGATATAGTTTTTGAGTGTAGTGTTCCTTTAATATCCTCACCTCACACTCCGTGCATGTCTCTGCGTAGTTGCTTCTTGTTCGATAGATACTAAACAGCCTTTCATTATATAGAAACTGATGCCTTTATTTTTTGCAGGCATCCACACTAAGGATGATAATTTTAATGATAGGTATAATTTAACTATAAAACGTTGGTGAGCATCCACACTAAGGATGATAACTATAATGATAGGTATAATTTAACTATAAAACGTTGGTGAGCATCCACACTAAGGATGATAGGTATAATTTAACTATAAAACGTTGGCAAGCATCCACGCTATAGGAAAGTCTCCACCTTTTTTTAACGTTATTACTTTCCTCGTTGCTCAAGTGGTTTGCAAGTGATTCTATTCTATTTTTCTGCTGGTTGTCAATTTGTTTGGATCTTTTTCACTCTGCTCATCTCTGTCTGTGCAACCATTTCCATTGCAAAAATGTTATCCCTTGCCAAAAGTGATCCCCGACAGTTCATTTGGCATACATTCAGCAATTAACAGCAGCAGGCCTGCTTCTCTCCATGTGAAGGCTATTAGGACTAGAATAAAAAATACATGAAATAAACGTCCTAAGGCTTTTGTAGCCTATAGCTTTTCCTGGAATTTCACGAGAACGGAGTAGGGATGAGGATGTTAAATAATGAGTTGCAAATGCAAGCTATACGTTACGTAGTGACACGTCACAATGTAACGTACAGCGTCAGAGGGGTCAGTTTTCTCATCTTTTCTCCAATACTGTTAGTCCATTACCATGTCAATCAACGTTGAATTGAAACGTAGTTCACACCCCGGATTTTGATGCCAACAGTCACTACAGTCCCATTTAGTTTTCAATGCATCCTCGTTTGAATTTCGGGGGTTACGCACATTTGTACGGAATGGGGTGAGGTTACGTTAGTCTATTGCGCACTGTAACCGCTGGAAGATAGAGGCTATAGTTGTGTAGCCAAATTAAGAAGCTTATTAGTGCTAAAAATATTAACCTGTCAACGTGCAAGAATCAAAGCTCCACTATTGACTCCACTCTCTCCTCTTCGAGCATTCTCGCGCACCTACAACCAAGAACACTTCAATAGAATGCGTTTTTGATTGGATGTCAATGTTTTATCGTCGGAGGGTCAGGGAAAGAATCTCTCTGAAAGTGATCCAAACATTGGCTCTTGTTATCATTCTCAACTGCTTTTGTAGTTACCGCTGTAGTGTGAACACTCTTGTTCACTCATTATTGTTATAGTTATCATCCTTGGTGTGGACAGCCCTTAAACACCCAAGTCAAGTTGAACTGGTCTTACACGCGATTAGAGTAAAGATGGGCAGGGTGTGTGTTGCAATTGGCACCCTTTTCCCTATGTAGTGCACTACTTTTGATCAGAGCCTGGTCAAATTTAGTGCACTATATAGGGAATAGTGTGCCATTTGGGATGTATGAATTGTGTGTCCAACGCTGTTTAGCCTATAGCCCTCATTTGATTTCTAATGAGTGTTCTTTGTCTTTCTCTGCCTTCAGTTCACCAACAACAACATCCCGTCCTTTGCGTCCATCGTGGCCCACGAGCTGGGCCACAACCTGGGCATGAACCACGACAACGAGCGTAACTGCCACTGCGGGGTCACCAGTTGTATTATGAACTCGGGCGCCACGTGAGTTTTCCTCGACCCTCAGACTAATTTCACCACTTTTCCCATCTGATCTGTCCTTACATAAGGAGGGTCAAATATTGCTGTGGTGCAAAGTTTCCCCAAAAAACATATCTGGGATCAGCTTCCCCAGCCCCAATCCTAGCTTTAACCATTAGTGGGGAAAATGCATCAGTGTCGTCTCGGGGAAACTTCACTCTACACCATCACATATCCTGGTACTAACCCAGCTTCTTCTGTCTCTTACTCCCTCTCAGTGGCTCGCGGAACTTCAGCAGCTGCAGCGCCGACGACTTTGAGAAGATGATCCTGAACACGGGGGGAAGCTGCCTGCTTAACATCCCGCGTCCGGAAGAGGGCTACAGCGCCCCCTACTGTGGCAACAAACTGGTGGACATGGGAGAGGAGTGTGACTGTGGCTCAGACAAGGTGACCGTTACAAAGTGATATGGTGCAACGTTGGTATCATTTTCATTTCAGGAAAGTCAATTCAGGAAGTAAACTGAAAAAGAGGAATTGTAACTTCCATTTACTTCCTGAATTGACTAAATTTAAAATTGAATATACTCCAACACTGATATGATGATAGGCCCATAGACAGGGCTCTAAAGTGCTACCATAATTACAGATAATCATGAATGATGAGTGAGAAAGTTAGAGGGATTAATATCATACTCTCCAAAAATCCTAACCTCCCCTGTTATTGGTAATGGTTAGAGATTCGCATATCTTGGTGGTATGACCTCAAACTTTTTCACTCATCATTATTCAAGATCCATGATTATCTGTAATCATGGTAGCATTCACATTAATATAGAAGTTTTCAGAAATATATTCAAAATAAAAATGACACAATACATTATTTACCATTAATTTCTACTGGTCACAACATCATCTAAAACACAAACAAAACATACTGCATAATGTATTCAACAAGTTTGTAAAGTCACAAGGCGTGCTAGGAATATGGGACATTTGACTACTTTAAAAAACATATAGAGAGTGAGATGATAATCGGCTACAGCCAAGACTAGCTAACTTGTATCAGCCACAATGTTATTTACCATCCCATATAACAGTGCCTGAATTGACTACTGAACTACTGTCGCCAGTTGACGATCCCTGATATAGGGAGTAGGGTGCCATTTCGGACTACAGCAGTATTTTTGAAGAATGCCGTAATAGTCTGTGATGGTGGCCTCCTGCTCACTGATTGTTCATGGTGTTTGTTTCTCCCCCTACAGGAATGTGAGAAGGACCCGTGCTGTGAAGCCAAGACCTGCAAGCTCAAGGGTGGAGCACAGTGTGCTTATGGAGAGTGCTGTAAAAATTGTCAGGTAACTTCCATTTAGTGTAGCACTGCTGTCTATGTTATTTGGTATTAAAAACCAAGTCAACCATCAGATTTTTTTTACATGAACTACAACTTAGGGACAGGAGTTTGAACAGCAGCAATATTCAACAGATACTTCGATAATTAAATACGATTAAGCTTTTTTCAAATACTTTTAGCGTTTGCTTTCGTCTACCTAATTTGCTAGTTACAGTGCCTTCAAAAAGTATTCATGCCTCTCGACTTTTCCACCATTTGTTGTTACAAAGTGCGATTAAAATGGATTTAATTATAATTTTCTGTCTACGATCTACACAAAATACTCTGTCAAAGTGGAAGAAAATGTCAAACTTTTTAATTATGGAAAATAAAACACTAATATACAGTTTATTCTGAAAGTATTCAGACCCCTTGACCTTTTCCACATTTTGTTACATTAAAGCTTTTCTGTAATTGGTTACATTTATTTTTCCCTCATCAATCTACACACAATACCCCATAATGATGGAGCAAAAACATTTTTTATATATATATAATATGTGTGTATAAAAGAAATATCACATTTACATAAGTATTCAGAGCCAGTAGTACTTTGTTGAAGCACCTTAGGCAGCAATTACACCCTTGAGTCTTCTTGGGTATGACGCTACAAGCTTAGCACACCTGTATTTGGGGAGTTTCTCCCATTCTTCTCTGCAGATCCCCTCAAGTTCTGTCAGGTTGGATGGTGAGCGTCGCTGCACAGCTATTTTCAGGTCTCTCCAGAGATGTTCGATCGGGTTCAAGTCCGGGCTCTGGCTGGGCCACTCAAGGAAATTCAGAGACTTGTCCCGAAGCCACTCCTACGTTGTTTTGGCTGTGTGCTTAGGATCATTGGCCTGATGGAAGGTGAACCTTCCCCCCAGTCTGAGAACCTGCTCCAGGGTGCTCAGGACTTAATTAAATATATGTCTGATTGGTGGAGTTCTGCAGAGATGGTTGTCCTTCTTTAAGGTTCTCCCATCTCCACAGAGGAATTCTGGAGCTCTGTCAGTGACCATTGGGTTCTTGTTCACCTTCCTGACCAAGGCCCTTCTCCCCCGATTACTCAGTTTGGGCGGGCAACCAGCTCTAGGAAGAGTCTCGGCTGTTCCAAACTTCTTCCATTTAAGAATGATTGAGGCTACTGTTTTCTTGGCCTTCAACGCTAGAGAATTTTTTTGGTACCCTTCCCCAGATCTCCGCCTCGACACAATCCTGTCTACGGACAGTTCCTTCGACATTATGGCTAGGTTTTTGGCTAGGTTTTTGCTCCGACATGCACTGTCAACTGTGGGACCTTTATATAGACAGGTGTGTGCCTTTCCAAATCATGTCCAATCAATTGAATTTACCACAGGTAGACTCCAAACAAGTTGTAGAAACATCTCAAGGATGATCAATGGAAACAGAATGTACCTGAGCTCAATTTCATATTTTATAGCAAAGGGTCTGAGTACTTACGTAAATATGGCTTTGTAATTATGGGGTATTGTGTGTAGATTTAATGTAGATTTTTTTTTGAATAGTGCTATTAGTAACAAAATGTGGAAAGGGGGGAGGGGTCTGAATACTTCATGAATGCACCTGTACCTAGATTAGGTAAGTATTCAACCCCCCTGAGTCAATACATGTTAGAATCACCTTTGATGATTACAGCTGTGAGTCTTTCTGGGTAAGTCTCTAAGAGCTTTGCACACCTGGATTGTAAACTAAACAAAAGAATAAATGTCCTCTCACTGTCAACTGCGTTTATTTTCAGCAAACTTAACATATTTGTATGAACATAAGATTCAGCAACTGAGGCATAAACTCAACAAGTTCCACAGACATGTGACAAGCAGAAATGGAATAATGTGTCCCTGAACAAAGAGGGGGGGTCAAAATCAAAAGTAACACTCAGCATCTGGGGGGGAATGGCCATAGCCCTCACCCTCCGATCCAACAGGTCTCAGACGTGCAAAATGGGATTGAGATCCGGGCTCTTCGCTGGCCATGGCAGAACACTGACGTTCCTGTCTTGCAGGAAATCACGCACAAAACGAGCAGTATGGCTGGTGGCATTGTCATGCTGGAGGGTTATGTCAGAATGAGTACCACATGAGGGAGGAGGCTGTCTTCCATGTAACGCACAGCGTTGAGATTGCCTGCAATGACAAAGATGCTGTGAGACACCACCCCAGACCATGACGGACCCTCCGCCTCCAAATCGATCCTGCTCCAGAGTACCGGTGTAACGCTCATTCCTTCGACCATCACACCTGGTGAGACAAAACCGCGACTCGTCAGTGAAGAGCACTTTTTGCCAGTCCTGTCTGGGCCCAGCGATGGTGGGTTTGTGCCCATAGGCTACGTTGTTGCCGATGACTTCTGTTGAGGACCTGCCTTACAACAGGCCTACAAGCCCTCAGTCGAGCCTCTCTCAGCCTATTGCGGACAGTCTGAGCACTGATGGAGGGGATTGTGCGTTCCTGGTGTAACTCGGGCAGTTGCTGTTGCCATCCTGTACCTGTCCCGCAGGTGTGATGTTTGGATGTACCGATCCTGTGCAGGTGTTGTTACACGTGGTCTGCCACTGCGAGGATGATCAGCTATCCGTCCTGTCTCCCTGTAAGGCGGTCTTAGGCGTCTCACAGTACGGACATTGCAATTATTTGCCCTGGCCACATCTGCAGTCCTCATGCCTCCTTGCAGCATGCCTAAGGCATGTCCACGCTGATGAGCAGGGACCCTGGTTATCTTTCTTTTGGTGTTTTTCACAGTCCGTAGAAAGGCCTCTTTAATGTCCTATGTTTTCATAACTGTGACCTTAATTGTCTACCGTCTGTAAGCTGTTAGTGTCTTAACAATCGTTCCACAGGTGCATGTTCATTCATTGTTTATGGTTAATTGAACAAGCATGGGAAACAGAATTATCTTTGAAAGACTGTGTCCTGAAAAATGGACGTTTCTTTTTTTGCTGAGTTTATAATAGTTGTCCATTATTCTTTCAAAAATTCTTCAAGCTCTTTCAAGTTGGTGTTGATCATTGCCATTTTCAAATCTTGCCATAGATTTTTTTAAGCCAATTTAAGTCAAAACTGTAACTAGGCCACTCGGAACATTCAATGTTGTCTTTGTAAGCAACTCCGGGGGAATATCTGGCCTTGTGTTTTGGGTAATTGTCATGCTGAAAGGTGAATGTGTCTCCCAGTGTCTGGAAAGCAGACTGAACCAGGTTTTCCTGTAGGATTTTGCCTGTGCTTAGCTCTGTTCCGTTTATTTGTATATTAAAAAAACTCCCTTGTCCTTGCCGATGACTAACATACCCATAACATTATGCAGCCAACACCATGCGTGAAAATATGAAGGCTGGTACTCCGTGACGTGTTGTATTGGATTTTCCCCAAGCATAATGCTTCATATTCAGGAGAAACAGTTAATTTATTTGCTAAAGATAATTCAGTATTACTTTAGTGCCTTATTGCAAACAAGCTGCATGTTTTGGAATACTTGTATTCTGTACAGGCTTCCTTCTTTTCACTGTTATTTAGGTTAATGTTGTGGAGTTACTACAATGTTGTTGATTCATCCTCAGTGTTCTCTTATCACAGCCATTAAACTCGGTAACTGTTTTTAAGTCACCATTCGCCTCATGGTGAAATTCCTGAGTGGTTTCCTTCCTCTCCAGCAACTGAGTTAGGAAGGAAGCCTGTATCTTTGTAATGACTGAGTGTATTGATACACCATACAAAGTGTAATTAATAACTTCACCATGCGCAAAGGGCTTCTTTTTTTTACCCATCTACCAACGGGTGCCCTTCTATGCGAACCATAGAAAACCTCCCTGGTCTTGAATCTGTGCTTGAAATTCACTGCTTGACTGAGGGACATTACAGATTAGTTGTATGTGTGGGGTACAGAGATGGGGTAGTCATTTAAAAATCATGTTAATGAAACACTATTATTGCACACAGTGAGTCCATGCAACGTATTATGTGACTTCTTATGCACATTTTTACTCAACTTATTTAGGCTTGCCATAAGAAAGGGGTTGAATACTTATTGACTCTAGACATTTCAGCTTTTCATTTTTAATAATTTGTAAACCTTTCTAATAACACATTTACCCTTTGACATTGTGGGGTATTATGTGTAGATCAGTGACACAAATCTACATTTAATCAATTTAAAATTCAGGCTGTAACAAAACAAAATGTGGGGAAAGTCAAGGGGTGTGAATACTTTCTGATGGCACTGTAGGCTGGGTTTGCAGTTTTGTAACTATTTCATTTACTTTCATTGCAGCAGGCAAACTCAGTAAAGCCCAGCTAAAGTACTGAAGTTAGTTTGAACAGTTTGAACTGTTTATAATATTCACACTGTTCATGTGATGCCTTTTACTCTCTTAGTATTTGCCAGGGGGCTCAGTGTGTAGAGGTAGCAATGATGAGTGCGACCTCTCGGAGTACTGCAACGGCTCATCTGCACTGTGTCCAAGCGACGTCTTCAAGCAGAATGGCCACCCCTGCAAAGTGGATAAGGCCTACTGCTACAACGGGAAGTGCCAGCACTACGATGGACAATGCCGGGCAATCTTTGGCCCAAGTGAGTTCCCCTTTGCTCTGCATAAGAGGAATTCTGCTGCCTTCTAAATCACAATGTCCAGAACAATTGCTTATGAGTGCCCTCTAATGGTACAATTGTTCTCCCTGCTGTTCCTACTCTCTTTCTCCTGGTAGTACAATATTTATAGACAAATCAGTGCAAATAAATCAATGGACACTGTACTGTAAATTCATCCATTTCCCACTTGTTGTACAGAGGCAAAGGCTGCCTCAGAGGTGTGTTTCAAAGATGTCAACTCCAAGGGGGATCGTTTTGGAAACTGCGGCTACCAGAACAATGGCTACAAGAAGTGTGAGAGCAGGTCAGACAAATTCTGTGACTTGCATTCTTGTCAATGTATAATTGGCAGCAAATACAGTTGTCAACAATGTATGTTGACGGCATGAGGAAAATGTGTACTTGTGTGTGCACCTGTCTGTCACTGTATAGGAATGCAATGTGTGGGAAGCTACAGTGTGAGAACGTCCAGTCAGTCACCGTCTTTGGCATAGAGCCCTCCATCATCCAGACGCCCATTGCCGGAATCAAGTGCTGGGGTGTTGACTTTCTGCTGGGTTCGGATGTTCCAGACCCTGGCATGGTGAACGAGGGGACCAAGTGTGGGGAGAACAAGGTAAGAGGTGCCAGTCGAACCAGTTGCAGGACCACTTTGGAAATGGGTTGGTTTTAGGAGCTATCCTCTGGGGAGCTATTGTACATTGTATAATTTTTTTCACCCAAATAAATTCCATTCAATTCCATAGTCTTATCTTTGTTAGAGACCATTTCCAGGCAATACAGTAGTTGCAAAGCCCAGTTGCAGTTATTTGCGTCTGCGTACAGAATTAGGTACGCTGTTCTCCATTCTCGTAGGAGCGTTTAGCTAAGCGACTTCTCACGTTATCGCTCCACAGGTCTGTTTGAATTACGACTGTCGGAGCGCCGATGTGCTCAACTACGACTGTGATATCCAGAAGAAATGCCACAGTCACGGGGTAGGTCATTCACTACTACTAAATTAATCGTCTCCCGGGGTGTGTCCTACAGGTGTCTGGGCTTTGTCTAATACGCTTGCCTTTTCCGCTTTTAGGTGTGTAACAGCAACAGGAACTGCCACTGTGAGAACGGCTGGGCACCGCCCTACTGCGAAGCTAAAGGTTACGGCGGCAGCGTGGACAGCGGCCCTACGTGGAACGGTGAGTGACCAGCACAAAGGCCCTCTCAGAGCAGACTCCATGGGCGCATCTGAATCATAGTCCAAAGAAGAATCTTCTAATCTACCTGCTATGATCTGAAGACATCTGTGTGTTTTGGATACCAAATGGGTGTAAGCAATATGGCCTATGAGAATTTACTCATTTAGTCTTACCTGTCCAGATTAAAAATAGATTTTTCACAGAGGACAATAAGACGCTACTTGAAGCCAGTTGAGATGCAAGACCTTGTCAGTCTATGTTATTTCCCAGGATACATTCAAGTACAGTATTGTTAGACAGGTTGACTGGGACTGCTGGTCCCTACCCCTGACGGTTGGTTCCTACCCCCTACAGACAAGGACACCGCCACAAGGGATGGGCTGCTGGTTTTCTTCTTTCTGGTACTGCCTCTGATGGCGCTGGGCCTCTTCGTCTTCTTCAGGAGGAATGAGCTGCAGAGGCGCTTCTGCAGGAGGAAAAGATCCCAGGGCTACGAGTGAGGCCACTTCATCAACTTTTCTTAGTCTGTGTCTGTTATGAGAAATATGTTCTCAGTTTTCATAACCCAATTCAATTAAACTACTCAGTCTGCGACCCAGGGATTTGTAAGATACTGGTTGACTGAAACAGACGGAGGCCCAGCTATGATAGCAAAAAAAAAATTCACGAGAGCGGCAGTTCATTGTACAAAACCATTAATTTTATACTGGCTCCTTACGCACATACTTTCACACACAAACAGAAGGTATCCTACGCACATACTGTCTCCCTACCCAGCCGACATATATTATGGAGACCGTGAGAAGCACTCCCTGTCCTCCCCCAAGATTGGGGAGGCCGTGAGAAGTACTCCTGCCCTCTCCCAAATCTCTGTGGCCCCTAGCCAAGGTCGGCACTGAATTTTGCCCAGACAGTCTGTTTAAGATACTATAGAGACATTTTGTACAATTGTTGTTTTACCCTAATTCTGACTAAAACTACACACATCATTAATAATAATTTTATGATCCTAATCAATTTCATACAATTATATGGTTTCAGGGTGGAATATTCTAATTGTTCATTTAAACATATAAATTCCATTAGCAGCGTCCCAAATGTTATTCTATTCAATACTCTGAATTTTTGCCATATACACCATATTTATTTCATGATTGCCCTTGCCTTACTTTAAAGATGCAATATGTAGAATTTAGCTCTGACGATTACTGGTTTCAACAATTCTGAAGTTTCTGCCTGATTCCAGCTTACGTGACACAACAAGCAAGTGTAGCATCTAAACCACTGTGAAATATGTGTTCAATAACAAATCATATATTTTTAGCTTTTGAAGTTGATGCTACAAAGAAACAAAAACGAACGTTATGGGGAAGCAAGGCCAAGCATACAAATATTACACATAGAACAGATCTACCGCTTGTCAGACTTGATGTCACTAACCACGTTTCCATCCACAATTTTTAAGCGAGTAAAGTCATGTCGTTTAAAAACATAATCACGACAGCTGTGATGGAAACAGGAAGTTTCGGTATAATTTTATTAATGCCGACAGATGTTTTGTTCGTTCGACGTGGTGGCACGGTGATGAGCTTAATGCCGCTTTCCTACAAATATTGAGGGTCTTCTACTGGTGACATGGTGACCGATGCTTGACTGCCGTTTGACAAATAAAAATATTCTCGCTCTTATCCGTAATAATCTTGTCATGTAGACTAGCCAACCCTCACAGCATACCCGCACTGTATCTGCAAGCTGTTGACTAGAGCGCAGGTGCCAAGACCAGAGTAGGCACATTTGCTATTTAACGCAATAGATTTTGTTACAAAACTATCAGTACAGTTGAAAACGCGATGGAAACACATTGAACTTTAAATGTTTATTCTGTACAAGAAAACCTGAGTGTGAAAGTAAAATATGTGTGAACTTCTTCATCACACACTGATTTCTATCCGCAACAAGTCTATTTAGTGGAAACATACCACTGGTGGGAAAATGCTCATATTTTCTTGATGCAGATTCCAGAATATTTGCATGAAAATCTGTTGCCAATCAGATGGAAACCTAGCTACTGAAAATGACAGATCTATATCTTGCATTTGTATCTGAATTAACACATTAACACATAACACACATTGATAATAGGAAATACTTGTTTGTTTTTTACCTCCTGTGCACAGGGCCGACAGCAGACCTCAGCCCAACACTAGCCGGGGCCCTCCTCCGAGAGCCAACCCCAACACCATTGTCAAAGACAGAGTGAGTCTCAGTCACCAAACTTTCCTCATGAAAGTTTCATGGTGGCATGGATGTAATCTTTAAAACCACAAAAATTTAAAAAATAATTATCTAACCCATAAATGACAGAGTTGAGTCTAGTAGATTCTCGCCCTGTATCTCATCTGTCTGTCTTTGACTGAGAAACATTAAACGGGCTTTGCACCAGGTTGTCTGAAAAGCAGAGGTTGCAACCAAAATAATTTCCCAATAATTTGGTTCTGAACAGTACCAATCTATGTGTAAATCTATGTCTAATATGTAAATGGAGATGCGTACAAAGCTCTCGCTCACCCTCCATTTGGCAAATCTTAACATAATTATATCCTCCTGATTCCTGCTTACAACAAAAACTCAAGCAGAAAGTACCAGTGACTCGGTCAATACGGAAGCGGTCAGATGATGAGGACACTAAACTACAGGACTGTTTTGGTAGAACGGACTGGAATGTATTCTGAGATTCACCAGCTTCATCAATAAGTGCATCGACGATGTTGTCCCCACGGTGACCGTACGTACATATCCCAACCAGAAGCCATGGATTACAGGCAACATCCGCACCAAGCTAAAGGCAAGAGCTGCCGCTAATCTGGGACACTAATCTGGGCGCTGATAAGAAATCCCGCTATGCCCCCACGACGAACCATCAAACAGGCAAAGCGTCAATAAAGGACGAAGATTGAATCCTACTATACCACCTCTGATGCTTGTCTTATGTGGCAGGGCTTGCAAACTATTACGGATTATAAAGGGAAACCCAGCCGCGAGCTGCCCAGTGATGCGAGCCTACCAGATAAGCTAAATGCCTTCTGTGCTCCGAGGCAAGCAACACTGAACCAAGCATGAGATCCCCAGCAGTTCCGGATGACTGTGTGATCATGCTCTCTGTAGCCAATGTAAGACCTTTAAACAGGTCAACATTGTTTGAAAGGCTGGTCATGGCTCACATCAACACCATCATCCCAGAAACCCTAGACCCACTAGAATTTGCATACCGCTCCAACCGGTCCGCAGATGATGCATTCTCTATTGCACACCACACTGCCCTTTCCTATCTGGACAAAAGGAACGCCTAAGTGAGAATGCTGTTCGTTGACTACAGCTCAGCGTTCAACACCATAGTGCCCTCAAATCTCATCACTAAGCTAAGGACCTTGAGACTAAACACCTCCCTCTGCAACTGGATCCTGTACTTCCTGCCAGGCTGCCCCCAGGTGGTAAGGGAAGGCAACAACACATCTGCTACGCTGATCCTCAACATGGGGGCCCCTCGGGTGCGTGCTTAGTCTCTTCCTGTACTCCCTGTTCACCCACGACTGCGTGGCCACACACAACTCCAAAACCAAGTTTTCCAACAACAACAGTGGTAGGCCTGATCACCGATCAGCCTACAGGGAGGAGGTCAGAGACCTGGCAGTGTGGTGCCAGGACAACAACCTCTCCCTCAATGTGAGTCTTTAAAGTCGGACCTAATCTGAGTCCCAAATTGTACCCATAGTGCACTACTTTTGATCAGGGTCCCTATACACACACAACTTTTGGTTGAGTCCTATGGGCCCTGGTCAAATTTTATGCACTAAATGGGGTGCCATTTGTGACGCAGACCTGTATTGATGGATTCTTTGTTTGGTAATGACGAGGCTCCTTCTTCTTTCCCCATGTAAAGCACCAAGCTCAGTTATTACCACCAGAGGAGGTAAAATACTCATATTTGCTCTTAAGAGGGTCTGTGGGGCTTTGCTTCTGTATTCCCTTTTATTCTTCTTTTTTACCAATCATTGGGGCTCTGCTGAATAAGACACAACACAAATATTTGAACACCACTTGAATATTCTGGGCTTTCTGTGTTATTCTAGGCTTTTCTTCTGTAGAAAAGTTAAAAATGATGAATGTGCTTATGTAACTATACATGCTAAATGTTTTGGCATCTACTGTACCCAATTTAAATAGAGGATTCTCTCTCAGCCCACTGGAGTGGCAGAAACACAGCAGTAATGCAACGTGGCTCAGTATAGCCTTTTCAACTGAGGAGTTTTGAATTGCCGCTGTTCTGCTGTAGGGCGCATGCTGTCCTATTCTATCCTAACCGTAGTCATTTACTCCCATACTAATCAATGTTGTAACCAGACCTGGGTCACGTACAAATGTAAAATACTTTCAGTTATCATGTTTGGGGTGATCTAGCAGTTAGTGCCGCTGCCACCAACACCCGTTTGCACATGTGCATGGGTTCAAATCTGGCACAATGCCTTTGTGACACACACTACATCTATCTTTCCCACTATCTCTCCTCTGTATAATAAAATATAGAACATCTTTAAAAATATATAAAAAGTCATTTAAAGTGCTTGAGCTGCACATTATTTAGTTTGCCTGGTACAATTATAACAATGGAATAGTCCCAAAAGTGTAGAGTCAAAGCCAAAACAAGCGCACCTCATTTGGAAGTATTTGACTTTTATATTTGACCCAGGTTTGGTGGTAAGATCACAGCAAGTTGCTTTGTGTTTATTGGTTTTCTGTTCTGTCACCTTTTGTCTCTCTACCACCTCTTCTATCTGTGGTGGAAAATAGCTGCACATTTTCAGGGCAAATTCAAAGCAGGATATAGACATTTATTCACTTCAATTGCAGACTTTCTGTTCATCTTGATGGAATGGAGTTTTTTGTTCACATAAGAGTCAAATATGTTAGTAAACTTGAAATAGACAAATAATAGGTGTTTTGAGGGTATGTTGCATTTATTGAATGTTAGTTTGGGGAATCCTACTATTTAGTGAGTTTACTCATGTATTCATCCCTGCATTACAATCTTTCCTCAGTTATGATTCCTAACCCTCACACCCACCCACAGCTGCCATTACCTGCACCCGATACATAGGCTCACAATTGTTATGCTGAAGTTGTTTTTGTGTTACCTTCCACTGAGAGTGATATTTGTTCATTGCAGGTTGTGCAGACGAGCAGGACCGTCTCTGTGCCGTCTTATGCTGTCAGACCACCTCCTCCCTACTCAAAGTAAAGATTGTACTTACTACTTACTAGGCCTACCTTTTTATATGATGTAAGTGTCAGCCCTCAATTGACAAATGTTTGTTTATTTGTCTCTTAGACCAACACCTGCTGCAACACAACTTGTGCCTCAAAGACCTGCGCCCCCACCCCCAGTCTAGCCCATGGAAACGCAGTCAGCCAAAATCCACACAGGAAATACAGTCACTTGACATAAGAGGCACACCTGCAATACAGAGTTGTAAAACGAACCAGACCAGTTTCTGATCCACTCCAAGGTGTCTTTTTTGTTGTTGTTGCAAGAAGCAGAGATGTTTGGCTACATAAGACCGCTGCTACCAATTGCATACACTTCACTTAACCTTGAGCAACTGTCATAGGAATGTCAAGATGATGACACACAAGCCCTTGATGATCATAGTGGGGAGTTTGTGTTGGTTAAGTAAAACATTTTAATTCACATTTTAGACAAACTTGATGGTGCTGGTGGGAATGTAATCCATGCGCCGGCTTAACTGATACTGCAGAAATGTATCTGGTTTGGATCATACTGCCTGCAGTTTACCCTCTCTTTGGTCCTACTGTATGATGATTTGTGTTCTTTATTCCCTGAAGACAGTTTTGATGACTCAGATGCTTTTATCAGATTCAGGCCACATGAGTTTAACTTAAAACTTTTTTTTAATTTTCACTTGGTTAATGGTAATATGCAGCCTTTCATCACTTGATAACCCTCAGATATTTAAAGTTTTGCAGTATTAAATCTGGTTTGAATTAGTTGTCTTATAAGTGTGTCCCATACAGTACAATAATGTTGCTCTTACAACCTTAATCTTATGTTGCTGTTAATTTAGCTTAAAAACCATGCTGGATATCCATCTTCATTTTTCACCTTTTGGAAATTAAGACAATATCGTGGATATATTGGATGATGAGCTAGATTATACCTGGACCTTTTGACTGATAAATGGTTTCTGCATTTGGTGACCCAATACAGATATTCATAGCCTGTCCCTTTGTTACAGTTCTTCTATTCAATACATTTTATAGGATACTTATATTTTCCAATTTAGCCATTACCCCCCCCCCCCCAATGGATTGCCCAAATTTAGACACCTTTATTAATAATTTGATTAATAAGCCGGGTCTAAGGGCATTCCGTTGCGACAGCTTGTGAGATAATCCATGGTCCAATGAACGTACATGCTAGAAACATGCGTGACGGCATCCGAAATGACATCCATAATCGGTAGACGGGTCTGATTCATAGGTTGCCATTTGCATCGCCGAGCAGTGAAGAAACTATCAAATTGCATTTTTAGATGCTAACCCCCTCCCCAAATCAAAATCTAATATGGATGCCAATGTTTTGTTGTCGCTTTGTGCGTGCAAATTTCCTCAACTTCCCGCAGGGTGCCTATATTCCGTGGCTGATTAGCTTGACAGACAGGTGTGAAACGCAAAATGAGAACACAATATAGAATCCAGAATTGGTTTTGATTTGAGGAGGTGGGAGGTAGCATCTAAAAACTGGATTTAATAGTTTATTCACTTTTCTGCGATGCAAACAGTGACCAATCACTAGGCAAGTCAGTTAAGAACAAATTCTTATTTACAATGACGGTCTACCCTGGACAAACCCTAACTCGGGCAATGCTGGGCCAATTGTGCGCTGCCCTATGGGACTCCCAATCACGGCCGATTGCGATACAGCCTGGAATCGAACCAGGGTCTGTAGTGACACCTCTCATGATGCAGTGGCTTAGACCACTGCGCCACTCGGGAGCCCCAAAATGTACTTAGACCGCTGCGCCACTTGGGAGCCCCAACAGGTACCGCCATTAGTGCATGACTTATCTCGCAAGCTGTCGCTATGGAATTCCCTTAGACCCAAGCTACACACATTTTTTGACTTATGAATTAATGATATATACCCATTGTTCGCTTAATTGTTTCAGCTGCTGATTGCCACTTTAATGTGTGTCCATTTTATTTGACTGGTTTTGTTGTATCCCTGATTTGTTTGAAAAAAATATTACATAAAATAAGTAAATATTTAAGGGCTATGTAACCTTTCATGTGATCATGCCATGTATGCATTTTGAGAAACTATATTGAGGTCAATTGCCTATGCTTTGAAAACTGGTGAACATTCTGAAATGTGTTTACTTATATTCGGACATGATGATTTTCCAATGACGGGAAGGAGGCAGGTCAAGTGGCTTTAGAAGCATCCTGTCTCAGACATTTGAAAGACACTGCCTGCATAAACGTTACTGAGGCATCCTATAGCAATATGGCAATCCTCCCACCTCTTTAATGGTGCATACAACAACCAACTTCCTTTGCCACAATAAAGACTGACTTCTTCAAGAACAAATGTCATGTGTCATGTGTAGGCTACATGCTGAAGTAGAATTTTAACAAAAGTTTGTTTGAGGATCATGTACGTATGTGGTTGACATTTCATGTTTTATGTTTGCATAATGTGAAAATGATTTGATTGGCCTGATAGAACTGCATTTCCTAAATCTTCCAGGTTCTCTGTATATGATTATGATGATGTGATAGCTGGCAATAATATATAATATAATAATATATGCCATTTAGCAGACTCTTTTATCCAAAGCGACTTACAGTCATGTGTGCATACATTCTACGTATGGGTGGTCCCGGGAATCGAACCCACTACCCTGGCGTTACAAGCGCCATGCTCTACCAACTGAGCTACAGAAGGACCACTTTGTGATTCAAAGAAAGTCATGACTGCCTTGATTGGACTAATTGGTGGTGGTGATTTTTGTAATGCATATGAAATAAAATCCACATACTCACATAAATGCAGCCATCATTTAAATGTATAACATTGTGTTTTAAGCTTTGTACTAAAAGCATGTCTATGATATTAATGACTGAGAAGGCCCTTGTGCCTTCTCACACCACTGAATGTGTGTGGTTATTCCATGATAACGTCAAACAAGATTTCCCCATATACTGTGCCTAAAGAAAGTATTCATGCTCCTTATTCCAGATGATGTTACAGCCTGAATTCAAAATGTATTACCTGTTTTTCTCACCCATCTACACAATACCCCATAATGACAAAGTGAAAACAGGTTTTTGATATTTTTGCAAATGTATGTGTATATATAAAAAATGATATTTATGTAAGTATTCAGACCCTTTGCTATGAGTCTCGAAATTGAGCTCAGGTGCATCCTGTTTCCATTGAAAATCCTTAATGTTTCTACAACTTCATTAGAGTCCATCTGTGTCAAATGCAATTGATTGGACATGATTTGGAAAGGCGCACACCTGTCTAAGGTCCCACAGTTGTCAGAGCAAAAACCAAGCAATGAGGACGATGAAATTGTCCGTAGAGCTTCGAGACAGGATTGTGTCGAGACACAGATCTGGGGAAGAGGACCAAAAAATGTCTGCAGCATTGAAGGTCCCCAAGAGCACAGTGGCCTCCATCATTCTTAAATGGAAGAAGTTTGGAACCACCAACACTTCCTTGCGCTGGCCGCCCGGCCAAACTGAACAATCGGGGAAGAAGGGCCTTGGTCAGGGAGGTGGCCAAGAACCAAAATGGTCACTTTGAAAGAGCTCCAGAGTACCTCTGTGGAGATGGGAGAACCTTCCGTAAGGACAAAAAGTCTCCAGGCTATAATCGCTGCCAAAGGTGTTCAAAGTACAAAGGTCTGAATACTTTTGTAAATGGTTTATCAGATGTTTTTATAAACATTTGAAAAAAATGTCTAAAAAACATTTTTTTGCTTTGTCATTATGGGGGTATTTTTGTGTGGGTTTATGGGGGGGGTGATACATTTTAGAACAAGGCTGTAGCGTAACAAAATGTGGAAAAAGTGAAGCGGTCTAAATACATAAGTATGTGGACACCCCTAATAATTACTGGATTTGGCTAGTTCAGCCGTTGCTGACGGGTGTATAAAATCGAGCACACCGCCATGCATTCTCCATAGACAAACATTACAAGAAGAATGGCCTTACTGAAGAGCTCAGTGACTTTCAACCTGGCACCGTCATAGGATGCCACCTTTCCAACAAGTCAGTTCGTCAAATTTCTGCCCTGCTAGAGCGGCCCTGGTTAACTATAACTGCTGTTATTGTGAAGTGGAAACGTCTAGGGGTAACAACAGCTCAGCAGCGAAGTGGTACTGTAGGCCACACAAGCTCACTGAACAGGACCGCCGGGTGCTGTAGCGCGTAAAAATCGCCTGTCCTCGGTTGCAACACTCGCTTCGGAGTTGCAAACTGCCTCTGGAAGCAACATCAGCACAATAACTGTTTGTCGGGAGCTTCAAGAAATGGCTTTCCATGGCATGCAAGTCTAAGATCACCATGCGCAATGCCAAACGTCAGTTGGAGTGGTGTTGAGCTTGCCGCCATTGGACTCTGGAGCAGTGGAAACGCGTTCTTTGAATGATGAATCACGCTTCACCATCTGGTAGACTGACAGACGAATCAGGGTTTGGCGGATGCCAGGAGAACTCTGCTCCAATGCGTAGTGCCAACTTGTAAAGTTTGGTGGAGGAGAAATGATGGTCCGGGTGCAGTTTTTCATGGTTCGGGCTAGGCCTCTTAGTGAAGGGAAATCTTAGCGCCTCAGCATACAATGGCATTCTAGACGATTCTGTGCATCCAACTTTGTGGCAACAGTTTGGGGAAGGGCCTTTCCTGTTTCAGCATGACAATGCCTCTGTGCACAAAGCGAAGTCCATACCTAAATGGTTTGTTGAGATCGATGTGGAAGAACTTGTCTGGCCTGCACAGAGCCCTGACCTCAACCCCATCGAAGGCCTTTGGAAAGAATTGGAATGCCAACTGCGAGCCAGGCCTAATCGCCGAACATCAGTGCCCGACCCCACTAATGTTCTTTTGGCTGAATGGAAGCAAGTCCCTGCAGAAATGTTCCAACTAGTGGAAAGCCTTCCCAGGAGAGTGGAGGCTGTTATAGCAGCAAAGGGGGACCAACTCCATATTAATGCCCATGATTGTGGAATGTAGTGTAAGTATTGACACCCCTGAGTCAATACTTTGTAGAAGCACCTTTGGCAGTGATTACAGCTGCCTTCCTGGATAAGTCTCTAAGAGCTTTCCACACCTGGATTGTGAAACATTTTACCATTATTATTTTCAAAATTATTCAAGCTCTGTCAAATGTGTTGTTGATCATTGCTATACAATCGTTTTCAGGTCTTGCCATAGATATTCTAGGAGATTAAAGTCAAAACTGTAACTCGGCCACTCGGGATATTCACTGTCTTTTTGGTAAGCAACTCCAGTGTAGATTTGGCCATGTGTTTTAGGTTATTGTCCTGCTGAAAGGTTCATTTGTCTCCTAGTGTCTGGTGGAAAGCAAACTGAACCAGGTTTTCCTCTAGGATTTTGCCTGTGTTTAGTTCCATTCCGTTTCTTTTTTATCCTGAAAAACTCCCCGGTCCTTTAAGATTACAACCATACCCATAACATGATGCAGCCACCACTATGCTTGAAAATATAGAGTGGTAGTCGGTAATGTTTTCTTTATTATGCATTTTATACAAGGCTATGTTGAGAAATGCTCAGTCTAAAGCCATTTAGCTAAGGGTTTCATAGCCCTATAATAATGATACAAGTTATAAGTTATAAGTTATACAAGTTATCCTTTATAAGGATTTATTTACAACCTCTGGGGTATAACATGTTGGGCAAAGTGGTATAAGAGAATCTGACATATAACCCCAACTTGAGTTCACTCTTCGCCATTGAGAACCAAGAGGGGCCTAGCTTCGTCTTTCATGACTGGGAAAGGCCTCGATTCTAGGCCATAGAAAATCCTACATCCATCTCATTAGATCAGAACAGGATGGATGGCCTCCCGAGTGGCGCAGTGGGCTCGAACAGATATTTCCATGAAATCCTAGTAGGTCTCTGAGCAGAGGCAGTAGGCCAATAATGCTGGCAAATGCCTCTTGTTACAGTAGCCTGAGTAAAAACCACGATTGACACTAGAAGTCGACCGATTATGATTTTTCCGATTAATCGGACGATTTTAATGCTGTTGTTTTTTAAATAAAATATGTATTTGTAATAATGACAATTACAACAATACTGAATTAACACTTATTTTAACTTAATATAATACATCAATAAAATAAATTTAGCTTCAAGTAGATAAGTGTAACAGTATAGCTTCCGTCCCTCTCTTCGCTCCTCCCTGGGCTCGAACCAGCAACACAACGACAACAGCCACCACATTGAAGCAGCATTACCCATGCAGAGCAAGGGAAGCAACCACCCCAAGGCTCAGAGCGAGTGAAGTTTGAAACGCTATTAGCGCGCGCTAACTAGCCAGCCATTTCACTTCGGTCACACCAGCCTCATCTCTGGAGATGATAGGTTTGAAGTCATAAACAGTGCAATGCTTGAGCACAAGGAAGACTGCTGGAAAAACGCGCGAAAGTGCTGTTTGAAAGTGCTGTTTGAATGAATGTTTACGCAGCTGCTTCTGCCTACCACCGCTCAGTCAGATACTTAGATACTTGTATGCTTGAATGCTCAGTCAGATTATATGCAACACAGGACACGCTAAATAATATCTAGAAATATCATCAACCATGTGTCGTTAACTAGTGATTATGATTGATTGTTTTTTATAAGATTAGTTTAATGCTAGCTAGCAACTTACCTTGGCTTACTGCATTTGTGTAACAGGCAGTCTCCTTGTGGAGTGCAATGAGAGAGAGAGGCAGATCGTTATTGCGTTGGACTAGTTAACTGTAAGGTTGCAAGATTGGATCCCCCGAGCTGACAAGGTGAAAATCTGTCTTTCTGCCCCTGAACGAGGCAGTTAACCCACCGTTCCTAGGCCATCATTGAAAATAAGAATGTGTTCTTAACTGACTTGCCTAATTAAATAAAGGTGTAAAAAAATAAAAAATAACCTGGCCTGGCTGGATACCCTGTAGCCCGGCAAGTGCGGCGGGGTGGAACAGACCGCACTGGGCTGTGCTGGCGAACTAGGGACACCGTGCTTAGGGCTGGTGCCATATACCCCGGTCCGAGGAGACGCACTGGAGACCAGATACGCTGAGCCGGCTTCCCACTCCAGCCCGGCCGAGGCGCTGCGATGTAGCACACCGGGCTATGCCTGCGTACTGGGGACACCGTGCGTCTCACAGCATAACACGGTGCCTGCCCGGTCCACCTCTCGCCACAGTAGGCATGGGGAGTTGGCTCAGGTCTCCTACCTGACTTAGACCGTGTGCCCTCCCCCCAATACATTTTTGGGGCTGCCTCTTGCCCCTGTTGCGCTGCCGTGCTAACTCCTCATAATGCCGCCGCTCGGCTTTTGCTGCCTCCAGCTCTTCCCAGGGGCGGCGATATTCCCCAGCCTGTGCCCAGGGTCCCCTACCGTCCAAAATTTCCTCCCAAGTCCAGGAGTACAGAACCCTCTGCTCCTGGTTACCACGCTGCTTGGTCCGGTTGTGGTGTGGACCAAAGCGCAGTGTCGTATGTGTTCATGATTTTATTAACTGAACACTGAAATACAAAACAACAACGTGATTAAACTAAAAAAAAACAGTCCTGTAATGTGCAGAAAACACTAAACAGAAAATTAAACACCCAACTAAAATAGGGAACACAGGCTACCTAAGTATTGTTCTCAATCAGAGACAACGATTGACAGCTGCCTCTGATTGGGAACCATACCAGGCCAAACACATAGAAATACCAAACATAGAACAAA
Source organism: Oncorhynchus gorbuscha (assembly GCF_021184085.1). Taxonomy (NCBI): domain Eukaryota; kingdom Metazoa; phylum Chordata; class Actinopteri; order Salmoniformes; family Salmonidae; genus Oncorhynchus; species Oncorhynchus gorbuscha. The sequence goes on along the minus strand of NC_060176.1, from coordinate 33,900,038 downwards.
AACATTGAATGCGCACCCCAACTCACGCCCTGACCTCCCTAAAATAGAAACATACAAAAGGAACTAAGGTCAGGACGTGACACACACAAAAAAGTGTGTATTTTCACACGAATTAAGCCACACAAAAAAGCACAAAATCTTCTGAAATACTTTTTGTACATACAGTGCCAGTCAAAAGTTTAGACACACCTATTCATTCCGGTTTTTCATGATTTTTTAAAACCATTTTCTACATTATACAATAATAGTGAAGACATTAAAACTATGAAATAACACATATGGAATCATGTAGTAAGCAAAAAAGTTAAACAAATCAAAATATATGTTATATTTGAGATTATTCAAAGTAGCCACCTTTGCAGACTCTTGGCATTCTCTCAACCAGCTTCATGAGGTAGTCATGGAATGCATTTCAATTAACAGGTGTGTCTTGTTAAAAGTTCATTTTAATGCGTTTGAGCCAAACAGTTGTGTTGTGACAAGGTGGGGGTGGTTTACAGAAGATAGCCCTATTTGATAAAAAACTGAGTCCATATTATGTCAAGAACAGCTCAAATAAGCAAAGAGAAATGACAGTCCATCATTACTTTAAGACATGAAGGTCAGTCAATCTGGAAAATGTCAAGGACTTTGAAAGTTTCTTCAAGTGCAGTCGCAAAAACCATCAAGCGCGATGATGATACTGGCTCTCATGAGGACCACCACAGGAATGTAAGACCCAGAGTTACCTCTTCTGCAGAGGATGTTCATTAGAGTTTACTCCAACTGAGATTGCAGCCCAAATAAATGCTTCAATTAGTTAAATTAACAGACAACAGACTGCGAGAATCAGGTCTTCATGGCCAAATTGCTGCAAAGAAACCACTACTAAAGGACACCAATAATAAGAAGAGTCTTGCTTGGGCCAAGAAACACAGGACCGGTGGAAATCTGTCCTTTGGTCTGATTACATTTTTGGTTCCACCTGCCATGTCTTTGTGAGACAGAGAGTAGGTGAATGGATGATCTCCGCATGTGTGGTTCCTACCATGAAGCATGGAGGGGGGAGGTGTGATGGTGTGGGGGTGCTTTGCTGGTGACACTGATTTATTTAGAATTCAAGGCACACTTAACCAGCATGGCTACCACAGCATTCTGCAGCGATACGCCATCCCATCTGGTTTTTGTGCTTTTTGGGACTTTCATTTGTTTTTCAACAGGACAATGACCCGAAATACACCCCTAGGCTGGATAAGGGCTATTTGACCAAGATTGAGAGTGATGGAGTGCTGCATCAGATGACCTGGCCTCCACAATCACCCGACCTCAACCCAATTGAGATGGTTTGGGATGAGTTGGACCGCAGGGAAGGAAAAGCAGCCAACAAGTGCTCAGCATATGTGGAAACTCCTTCAAGACTGTTGTAAAATCATTCCTCATGAAGCTGGTTGAGGGAATGCCAAGAGTGTGCAAAGCTGTCATCAAGGCATAGGGTGTCTACTCTGAATAATCTTAAATATAAAATATATTTTGATTTGTTTAACACTTTTTGGATTACCTCAAGATTCCATATGTTTTATTTCATAGTTGTGATGCCTTCACTATTATTCTACAATGTTGAAAATAGTAAAAACACATTTTTAAAAACTTGAATGAGTAGGGTTGTCCAAACTTTTGAATGGTACTGTATTTGCATGAATTGAGTGTGAAATTGCATTGTTTAATCACTACTCTCACGAAAAGGCTCTTTCAGTGACTGCAACTCAAATCCCAATTTTTGGGCATTTCTGGTGTGGCTCAAGTGTTGGTGGACTACAAATCCGAAGTCAACTCCACTTGACGTTGTGTAGCACTATGTTAAAATAGCCACAATAAGGATTAACCACAATAGTGGGATTTGCAATGCACCTATAAAATAAAAGTCCATAATTGAAAGTAAACCAAATGGTTCTAGATAATACTAAACAAGCAAATATTTGTATTAACTGTGGGTGTCATCACTTGTGTACCACACACCCCAGCAGCCCCCGCAAGGTGATGGAGCTCACAGGCTTTGGTGGCCCCCAGCTCCCCACATAAAAGTATTACTTTGGCAGTATAGAAATTAGAATACTAGGATGGACATTATGGAGAATGTATCTGCACTGAATGTTTGTCATATTTTTGTTCTATTTTTGTTATTTTATGGGGCCATCCCTTGTATCATTTTCTAGGCCTCCTCGGTATAATGTATATGATTAGTGCCACTAGGGGAGCTGTGACGTCAAATGGGAGCTTTAGTGAGATTGTGAGGTCTTGGAGGCAGTGTTGCCAATTTAGCGAGTATTCAGACCCCTCTAGCGACACATTTTCAAAAAAGTGACTAGCGAAATATCTAGCGACTTTTTCTGGTGTTATTGGAGACTTTTTGGAGACTCTGACGTGAAAGCACGTATTGTTCTTACTCTTCTCAACGAGCAGCAGGTGCTGCCATGGGCCCCACCCTCACGCACGGGGGAAGCCGCCACTGTCTGATCCCGCCCTGCCTTACATAAAAAAAAAACAATTAACCTGAATTAGGGCCAGACTAGGTACCATAATTTTCTCACATTGCCATTGACAGTTTTTTTCTATTGTCTATTTGGTTGATTTAGATTATTGTTAATGTAGATTGTATACAAAAAAATGTCAAAAATGTTATGGTTAATAATGTTTTACTGTGACTTCTTGTAGGCTCCTAAGTGGTCCATAAGGTTAAAAACCAAACCAAATTAAGAAAACTAAACTAAAAAACAATCAAATAAAAAACTAAGTAACTCCGCCAGTGTCTCTTTTCCCAGTCCCAAGCCCGGATAAAGGAGGAGGGTTGGAATTGTGACATTAAATAAAACAAGAATCGACAGAAGAAAGTTAATTTGTAGTTCTAAATATATTTAGGGTGTTTTTTACTCACTTTTTGTCTCTCCCACAACATTATTCCTCTCTCCTACAGCTTCCATTACAATTACATGCACATGGCCAATTATGCAAATTATGTGATGATGTCATTTAGTGACTTTTAGGACAGACAGTAGTTACTTTCCTTACTGTGGAGTTGGCAATACTGCTTTGCTTGGAGGTTCTTCTTCAATATTGGAGAATGCCTACTACTAAACACCTCTAACTTTTCTCTGTCTCATCATTTTATTCTGTTAATTCAGGTATGTAATGTACAAAAGTGCAATATGACTCTTAAAATATTGAGGTAACATGGTTAATTACATAGTCCTTAAGTTTGGTGATGTTTGAAGGCCATTGGAGAGAGTTTTAATCGAGTGAAAAACTTGTTGGTATTTTCCCCATTATAAGTAATGGAGGTGTGCTTGGTTGATAATGGTTTATATGTAAGAAAATATTTTTTTTAAATGTCCCACCTTTATTTAACTAGGCAAGTCAGTTAAGAACAAATTCTTATTGACAATGACGGCCTACACCGACCAAACCCGTACGCCGCTGGGCCAATTGTGCGCCGCCCCATGGGACTCCCAATCACGGCCGGTTGTGATACAGCCTGGATTCAAACCTGGGTGTCTGTAGTGACGCCTCTAGCACTGAGATGCAGTGCCTTAGACTGCTGGCGTCTGAACTTTTTGTCCTTTTTTAAACATTGTTTTAGCTCATATTTGCGATGTGACAATAAAATGTGGTAAAGTGTTGATATTTGTACAGAAATAACGTTTAACAGTTCGCTAGCTTGTGTTAGAGTTGCACCAATTCGAATCTGGTATCAGGATAAATATGACAATAAGTCACCGATTGTATACTATGTATTTTTTATTAGCTAAGCAATAAGTGGTAAATGCAATTTTCGTATATACGGGCTCTCTGTCCCACCTCGCAGGGCAAACAGAGAACTGACTTATTCTTGACAAAGATATTATAAATATACTCTGACAGAAATAGTTCCTGCTTCCGAGCCGGCCTGTCAGAGTAGAGACTGGGCGTGGTTTAGACTCACTCTGCCTATCGTTGATTGTTGGCGTAGAGCTGGTCCCGGCCCCCAGACACTCCAGTTGATAGATGTAACTGGGCGCTGTGAAGAATATCTATGCGCTCATGCTCATACCTTTATCTTGCACCTGGCTCCTGTTATCTAACAGAAGACAGTTTGTTCTCGCAACACTACGTTCTGAATGTGGCCCCCCCAACTCATTGCACAGTTCCTGTCTTCATGTTTTTCTGTATTTTTCCATCATGAGAAAGGCCCATGGCCCTGAAACTGTTGACAATGTTTCAAGTCAGCTATGTTGCATAACACATACATACATCCACACAAGCCAACAGCAGATAATATTCAATCACATATATGGTAACGGGCTATAGTGCAAAACACAGAATGAGCATCCTACTTGATGCTTACCGAATTTAGCTTGGCTGGGCTCTAGCTAGCCATAGACTAGTTGGTTTCGGTCAATGTTAGCTTACATGTTGGGGATTTATAGTGTTAATGGTTGTAGCATTGTGTAGCACAGGTCTCCAGTAATTTACAACTTTTTCGAGTCAGTTATGTACAGTGCTTTCAGAAAGTATTCAGACCCCTTCCCTTTTTACATATTTTGTTACGTTAGAGCCTTATTCTAAAATGGATTAAATTAAAAAAATGTCCTCTTCAATCTACACACAATACCTCATAATGACAGAGCGAAAAAGGTTTTTTGATTTTTGGGCAAATGTATGAAAAATAAACAACATAAATACCTTATTTACATAAGTATTCAGACCCTTTGCTATGAGACTCGAAATTGAGCACAGGTGCATCCTTCTTCCATTGATTATCATTGGGATGTTACTACAACTTGATTGGAGTCCACCTGTGGTAAATTCAATTGATATATAAGATCCCACAGTTGAAAGTGCATGTCAGAGCAAAAACCAAGCCATGCATGAGGTTGAAGGAATTGTCTTTAGAGCTCTGAGACATAATTTTGTAGAGGCACAGATCTGGAGAAGGGTACCAAAAGAATATTCCAGATGTTCAACCATCTCTGCAGCACTCCACCAATCAGGACTTTACAGTAGAGTGGCCAGACTGAAGCCACTCCTCAGTAAAAGGCATGTGACAGCCCGCTTGGAGTTTGCCAAAAAACACCTAAAAGGAATGACCATGAGAAACAAGATTCTCTGGTCTGATGAAACCAAGATGGAACTCTTTTGTCTGACTGCCAATTGTTACATTTGGAGGAAACCAGGCACTGATACCCCATTTCATTGATCCACAACCCATAGGTAATGCTGTACAGTGCAAAATGAATGTCAATATGAACAAAATTCTGACTGGGGAGTATATTTTCCCACATTTTTTTCCCACATCAACAGTACAATAAGAGCTACAACGCTAATATTTGTGTAAATTGTTCACAGTTGTGTTCTGTGGGTGTCACTGAGTAGAATGATAACTATTTTAATTGAGTCACAATCCATAGGTAAGGTTGTGCAGTGAAATAGTATGCCCACAATGCAAATCTAGAAATCACAGTGTGATTTCTTTTGTCAAATTAACTAATTATATTTTGTTGAATTTATATAACACTCCAACCTTGTTCAGCATATTCTAGTTCAAATATGGACTGATTCCACTTTTTCTAATCATTTGCATCACTTTCTTTGAGGAACTTTTATTTTGAAGGCAAACCGCAAATTGTACAACTGTGGCCAATCCTCATTGTGGGTAGCTTCACATTAGGTGTCTCGACTCTCACACCGCAGTTGCTACTCGCTGTCATTTGCATTAAGACAGAGGGCAACGCGGCAGAACAGACTTGGTGAGCCGTGATTTAAATCTTTAAACGTCTGGATATTTGAATTAAGTGCTTTTGTTGCTTGAAAGAGGAACATTGTCGGCCCGGCAGTCATTGCCATAAAGTACGTTAGCTTAACTAACGTTAGCGTTTCTCGAGGAGTTGGCTAGCTAACGTTAGCTAAACTAGCGAATCAAAAGAGCCTAGCAAAGTCATATTTTTTTACAATTGGAAAATATTGGATCTTTTAATTAGAAACATTCACACGTTATGTTTTGTGGTCAGTCATAGTAGATAACTAACGTTAATAGTTAGTGGCTACAACCTTGCTAGGTAACGACGTTGGTTAGCTAGCGTAGTAGCTGGATAGTTAGCAAGCTAGCTATCTGGTGTGAGTGAGAATGTAATTGAACCAGGTCCTTCCCCTTTGTTTAATAGCTTAGTCAAGTTATCTAGTAGACTATATAACTCATATGAAGTTACAGACCAACAGTTGTGAGAATAAAGCAGTTTCTAGCTTGTTAGTTAGAAATATTTTTGGAAACCAACGTCTAAAGGATAAAGTGATTGACGTTTTGCAGGACGACTGGGACATGGTCTGGTCCTATTTTTAACCGGGATTTCGTTTAGAGAACCAGTAGGCTCCTCAGAAAAGAACTTGGGCGGGTTCGCATTGGGCGATGAAGGGGAGTGGAGAATGTTTGAAGTATGGTAACCTATGCGGCTCCACAAAAGCGCTAACATCCGGTTTTCAGGGTTGCTGTCAGAGATACATTTGAGGAGATAGGGAAACTTAATTTTAATCATACAAGCCCCCGCTCCGTTGTCTACTTTGCCCATGCGTCGGCCACGGGCTGAGTGGTGCATTCTGGGAGATTCCGAGACTAGGCGAGCTCTCGTTCAAGGAGGGAATGGCAGTCAATTGGACGTGACATTACCTACTTTTGAGAAAAATGGGCAGGTTTCTTGATCCATAGCCTGACTTTGAGAAGTGAGTGCGTGACGATGTTCTTATCAACAAGTGACGCAGCATGACAATGTGAACGCGATTGATCAACAGTCTGCTAGCTGAGGCGTTATGTTCCTCCTGTCATATCCAATGTGATATCTATCTCATTTCTCTAATATCTCTAAGTATTTTACAACTTCCGTTTCCACTGAAAAACGGAAGTAGGGACTCTGCGTAGGCGTCATTCTACACTTGCTTATTCTTGCTGGCTTCTCAGAGGTCATAGCAAGACCTTGCAAGAATAAAGCGCTGACCTTGGCGATTTCCCTTCAAAATATAAGTCACGCAAAGATGATTAAAAAAGATATACAAATGGCCGACATAACATTTTATTAGGAAATGTTAGCAGACTTGAAATGTTTAACAATATCAAAGTGAATAGTCATAATGGCACAAATAATATTATAACATTGACATATTTTTTTAACAGCATTAAAATGACAGATTACTGGAGTTATTATTATGGTAACAGTAATTAAAATAACTAAACATTATGTATAATAATATTGCTATTTTTATACATTTTAAATCCCATTGTTATTTAGCCCATTTGTATTACACTATGTTCTGTATGTTTTTCATTTTGGGCCTGCACGTTAACACTAGAAGCTTATTACTTAAAATAGATCAATTGAAAGTGTGTTCACAGCTCCAATCCAGATGTGTTGGTCATTACTGAGACGAGTGTTTTGAATACTGACGTTAACCTTTCTGGTTATAACCTTTTTCGGCAAGACAGATCTTTACCAAGGATCACCTTCAGTGCTCGGTTGTCTCAACCAAGTCTGTACACTAAAAATGTGATTAGCTGGTTTTATGCATTGAACTTTCAAATAACGTATCTGTTGCTGGGTGCTTATCGTCCTCCATCAGCACTGGTCTGTACTCTATCTGCCCTAAAGCTCTATCCTGGCCCCTTACACTAAGTCTGAATTTGTCCTGCTTGGTGACTTAAACTGGGACATGCTTAAACCACCTGACCAAGTCTTAAAGCAATGGGACTCCCTAAATATTTCTCAGATTATTACCAATCAAATCAAAGTTTATTTGTCACGTGTGCTGAATAAAACAGGTGTAGACCTTACAGTGAAATGCTTACAGGCTCTAACCAAATGTGCGACAGAACGGTGGGTGTGGGTGTAAGTAAAGAAATAAAACAACAGTAAAAGGACATTTGAAAATAACAGTAGCAAGGCTACATACAGACATTGGTTAGTCAGGCTTATTTAGGTAGTATGTGCATGTAGGTATGGTTAATGTGACTATGCATATATGATGAACAGAGAGTAGCAGTAGCGTAAAAAGAGGGGTTGGCGGGTGGTGGGACACTGCCGATAGCCCGGTTAGCCAATGTGCGGGAGCACTGGTTGGAGCACTGGTTGACTCTAAACACTCAGAAAAGGCTACTCACCTCGATGTTATCCTTACAAATAATCAGTCTGGTGTTTTCTGTAATGACTTTAGTGATCACTGTTTTATAGCCTGTGTTTGTAATGGCTGCTCAGTGAAACAAAGTTTAATGAGCAAGCCTTTCTTCATGAACTGGCCTCTGTTAAATGGTATATGATCAGCTTGGACCTTTATATTTTCAGTGGTATTGTTAACAAACATGCCCCCATAAAGAAAATAAAAAACAGGTTTGACCGTGATGTTGCAGAGTTACTCCACCTCAAGAATTGCATTTAAAGGCTAACCGCAAATTCCTCGTTGTGGCTAGCTTCACAACACTTAACTCGGTTCATTTGACCCTCAGTAGCCAGATGAAGCTAGCTGGCTGTTTATAACATTAGCTTTGGGCAACAGGGTTAAGTAGCCCGCCAGCTATTTATTTTCATGAACTGAAGTCAAATTTCAATAGGTGAGCGATAAGTGGCAACCTAGCTAATAGTTACTCACAATGATTCCTAAATCATTGCTAAGAATAATGAAAATTACTACAGTTTCTGTAGATCATTGTTTTCAGGCTGGTTGTGTTGGTGTTAGCTAGGTACCAAGCTAAAAATAGCTACCCCAGAAGTTGCGGTCGAACAAATTATGCTTTATTACCAACGCGGTTTGTGGGCGGTGTTTGCTTGTTTGCAGATGTTTTTGCACCGCTTTGACAGTGCTGCTGTATTTTCTTTTGACACACAAAGACGCAAACAGCGTTCCGTAGGATATATGTTGTGAAGCTAATAGCAGTGACACTGTTACTGTGTAACTCCGGTAGGGCAACATCTGAAAAATAGCCCAGTTGCTAGTGTGTACCGGTGCTCGACCAGTTGGCGAAAACCAACATCACCTACGACAGAGAACGATCGATTGTCAAGGGCATGATCGCCTTTGCGTTGTCTTGCTGAAATGTTATTTTTCAAATGACTGCTCGATCCACACAGCAGACATTGTGTGGACTTGGTTAGGAATGCTGTGTTGCAAATGCAACGCAAAATTTTACGTGCTGTTACATAATGTACCAACGTTATATACATGGCAGCTGGGACATTACATTTACATTTAAGTCATTTAGCGGACATCTGTTTTTAACATCGGCCGATACCGATTTTGGTATTTTTAGCTATTATCGGCCAATTCCAATATGTTCACCGATTTTTTTTTAAATATTTTTTTTTATCGTGCATCCCTTATATTTTTATTGGACATATAAAGAAATACAAATTGAACAGATACATCATTTTATACACCTCACTCCCCTTAACAACAAAAGCAGCATACAATTGTCTATAATCGTACATAAATATACAATAGCAGTCAAAAGTTTAGACAACTGTTCATTCAAGAGTTTGCTTTTTTAACCATTTTTTACATTGTAGAATAATAGTGAAGACATCAAAACTAAGAAATAACACATGGATCCCTGTAGTAACCCATAAGTGTTTAACACGTCTAAATATATTTGAGTGTTTTCAAAGTAGCCACCCTTTGCCTTGACAGCTTTGCACACTCTTGGCATCCTCTCAACCAGCTTTATGAGGAAGTCAGTTTTCATCCGTCTTGAAGGAGTTCCCACACATGCTGAGCACTTGTTTGCTGCTTTTCCTTCCCTCTGCAGTCCAACTCATCCCAAACCATCTCAATTGGTTTGAGGTCGGGTGATTGTGAAGACCAGGTCATCTGATGCAGCACTCCATCACTCTTCTTGGTCAAATAGCCCTAACACAGCCTCGGGGTGTATTTCGGGTCATTGTCCTGTTGAAAAACAAATGATAGTCCCACCAAGTGCAAAAACCAGATGGGATGGCGTATCGCTGTAGAATGCTGTGGTATCCTGGCTGGTTAAGTGTGCCTTGAATTCTCCATGCTTCATGGCTGGAACCACACATGCGAAGATCACCTGTTCAGCTACGGTGCATCTCACAAAGACACGGCGGTTGGAACCAAAAATCTCAAATTTGGACTCATCAGACCAAAGAACAGATTCTCCCTGAACAGTTGGTGTTGAGATGTGTCTGTTAGTTGAACTCTGAAGCATTTATTTGGGTTGCAATGGCTGAGGCTGGTAACTCTAATGACCTGATCCTCTGCATCAGAGGTAACTCTGGGTCTTTTCTGTGGCGGTCCAGTTTCATCATGAGACCCAGTTTCATAATAGCTAGCGTTTGATGGCTTTTGCGACTGCACTTGAAGAAACTTTCAAAGTTCTTGACATCTTTCACATTGACTGACCATGCCTCAAAGTAATGATGGACTGTCATTCCTCTTTGCTTATTTGAGCTGTTCCTGCCATAACATGGATTTGGTCTTTTACCAAATAGCACCATCTTCTGTATACCAACCCTACTTTGTCACAACACAACGGATGGGCTCAAACGCATTAAGAAGGAAATTCCACAAATGAACTTTTAACAAGGCACACTTGTTAATTGAAATGCATTCCAGGTGACTACTTCATGAGGCTGGTTGAGAGAATGCCAAGTGTGTGCTAAGCTGTCATCAAGGCAAAGGGTGGCTACTTGAAAGAATCACATAAATAAAATATATTTTGATTTGTTTAACACTTTTTTTTGGATTACTACATTATTCATTCGTATGTCATTTCATTGTTTTGATTTCTCTATTAAATGTTATTTGTGGAATTTATTTCCTTATTGTGGTTGGGCCAATCAGTTGTGTTGTAGGGTAGGGGTGGAATACAGAAGAGAGCCCAGTTTGATTAAAGACCAAGTCCATATTATAGCAAGAACCGTTCAAATAACAGAGAAACTCCGACCGCTTTCCACCGCTGGAGAAAGTGCATTGGTTATAAAATATCATTTTTATTAGTGTTGCACCTCAACCGTCCTATTTGTTATTTGTATTCCTCCGCCAGTTTTGATCCTTGAATTGGACACACAGACCAGTTCCCTACATCCTCCCACTGCCACAAATTCCTCCATGTTTCAAGTAATCCTCTAATAAATTGATTATCTTGGATTGAGCAGACTTTCACATACAATTCCGGTAACTCCATAAAAGACAACTCTACCATTCCAATTTACAATATCTTTTAAAAACAGAACAGTTTTTTCAAACATCTTTTCTATAAATAGTTTTTTTTCAACCATCACATTTCAGTTCAACTATAATATTTTATATTTTCAGGGGGGTGAAATTGTAACCAGCTCTTCAATGCTTGTTTGAAAAGGAGAGATTTTGTAAAGGTTTAATTTTCAATTAATCGAAAATGAGATGTGGTAAGTGGCACGAAAGGGCCACTTTAGGGCCATTTTTAAACAATGGATTATTTCTCTCAGTTATCTACTTGAGAACCATTTTGGCTTCAAGTAAAACTTTTGTATAAGTGAAGCTTTGAGGTTTATTGCTTTTATATTTAATAATCTCAACCCACCCATTTCATATTCATTATAGATTCACGCTCTTGTCTGGTTTAGCATCTCAGTTGAAGCGAAATATTTTTTACTCGTGTGATTGGAAAACGAATCATCAGGAGTAGGCAGCGCGTGAGTAATCCGAGTTATGATATGACTAGTTAGTTAGTTAATCTGTGTAATTTTTCCATAAATAGACAGGTATTTAACTCTCCATGGTTGCAGGATCTTGTTTATTGAAATTCATTGTGGAGCGCTCATTTATATATTTTGTGATAAGAATACCAAGTATGTCTACTTCACCATTTTATAGGTAAACTGCAGAAGTTGTATTTTTGCAAAAGTTGTATTTTTTAAAAGATCCAATACGTAATATGATGAATATTGAATTGAATGACCTCTGAAGTTACATTTAGAGGTACCCCCAAACAAGGGGATTTGCTGAACATAAACTCAGCAACAAAAAGTAACATCCTCTCACTGTCAACTGCATTTATTTTCAGCAAATTTAACATGTGTAAGTATTTGTATGAACATAAGATTCAACAACTGAGACATCAATTTAACAAGTTGCAAAGACATGTGACTAACTGAAATGTAATGTGTCCCTGAACAAAGGGGGGTAACAGTCAGTATCTGGTGTGGCCACCAGCTGCATTAAGTACTGCAGTGAATCTCCTCAAGGATCGCACCAGATTTGCCAGTTCTTGCTGTGAGATGTTACCCCACTCTTCCACCAAGGCACGTGCAAGTTCCCGTATATTTCTGGGGCGAATGGCCCTAGCCCTCAAGCTCCGATCCAACAGGTCCCAGACGTGCTCAATGGGATTGAGATCCGGACTCTTCACTGGCCATGGCGGAACACTGTCATTCCTGTCTTGCAGGAAATCACGCACAGAACGAGCAGTATGGCTGGTGGCATTGTCATGCTGGAGGGTCATGTCAGGATGAGCCTGCAGGAAGTGTACCACATGAGGATGGAGAATGTCTTCCCTGTAATGCACAGTGTTGACATTGCCTGCAATGAGAACAAGATCAGTCCAATGATGCTGTGACACACTACCCCAGACCATGACAGACCCTCCACCTCCAAATCGATCCCGCTCCAGAGTACAGGCCTCGGTGTAACGCTCATTCCTTCGATGATAAACGCAAATCTGGCTATCACCCCTGGCGAGACAAAACCACAACTCATCAGTGAAGAGTGCTTTTTGCCAGTCTCGTCTGGCGTTTGATCCCATAGGTGACGTTGTTGCCGGTGATGTCTGGTGAAGACCTGCCTTACAACAGGCCTACAAGCCCTCAGTCCAGCCTCTCTCAGCCTATTGTGGACAATCTGAGCACTGATCTGAGCACAGTAGAAAGGCCTCTTTTAGTGTCATATGTTTTCATAACTGAGACCTTAATTGCCTACCGTCTGTAAGCTGTTGGTGTCTTAACGACCGTTCCACAGGTGCATGTTCATTAATTTTTTATGGTTCATTGAACAAGCATGGGAAACAGTGTTTTAAAACCCTTTGCAATGAAGATCTGTAAAGTTATTTGAATGTTTACAAACTATCTTTGAAAGACAGGGTCCTGTAAAGGGGACATTTATTTTTTGCTGAGTTTATATTGTACCGGGAAAAAATGCAGTTATAAGTGATTTTGTCCTAGTTAAGAATAAATTGTCCTCCAGTAGACTTTCTTTAAATGTCCGATATCCCCGTCCGCATGGAATTTCTTGTGAGTTATGTGAAGGCCAATTAGATGATCAGATTGCATGCTCTCCTATCAATACTTTTTAAAACATTTTGATTCAAGAGAGAGAGAGACAAGGAGGTAGTCAATCTGTCTAGCTTGATCAAGTCTCTATGTATATCAAGTTAACTTATGTCTATTTGTCACGTGCGCCGAGTACAACGGGTAGACCTTACAGTGAACACAATGCAAATTGTCCGGGTAGCCATTTGATTACCTGTTCAGGAGTCTTATGACTTGGGGGTAAAAACTGTTGAGAAGCCTTTTTGTCCTAGACTTGGCATTCCGGTACTGCTTGCCATGCGGTAGTAGAGAGAACAGTCTATGGCTGGGTTTTTATAGGGCCTTCCCCTGACACCGCCTGGTGTAGAGGTCTTGGATGGCAGGCAGCTTAGCCCCAGTGACGTACTGGGGCGTACGCACTACCCTCTATAGTGCCTTGCGGTCAGAGGCTGAGAAATTGCCATACCAGGCAGTGATGCAACATGCTCTCGACGTTGCAGCTGTAAAACGTTTTGAGGATCTCAAGTCCCATGCCAAATCTTTTTAGTTTCCTGAGGGGAATAGGCTTTGTCGTGCCCTCTTCACGACTGTCTTGGTATTTTTGGATCATTCTAGTTTGTTGTTGCTCCACTACAGCCCCACTGCTCCACTACAGCCCCGTTGATGAGAATGGGGGTGTGCTCGGTCCTCCTTTTCCTGTTGTCTTCAATCCTCTCCTTAGTCTTGGTTACATTGAGGGATAGGTTGTTATTCTGGCACCACCCGGCCAGGTCTCTGACTACCTCCCTATAGGTTGTCTCATTGTCGGTGATTAGGCCTACCACTGCTGTGTTGTCTGCTAACTTGATGGTGTTGGTTGTTCCTGGCCATGCAGTCGTGGGTGAACAGGGAGTACAGAAGGGGACTGAGCACGCTCCAGTGTTGAGGATCAGCGTGGCAGATGTGTTGCTACCTACCCTCACCACCTGGGGTTGGTCCGTCAGGAAGTCCAGGATCCAGTTGCAGTTGCAGAGGGAGGTGTTTAGTCCCAGGATCCTTAGCTTAGTGATTAACTTTGAGGGCACTATGGTGTTGAACGCTGAGCTGTAGTTAAAGAATAGCATTCTCACGTAAGTGTTCCGTTTGGCAAGGTGGGGAAAGGCAGTATGGAGTGCAAAAGAGATTGCATCATCTGTGGATCTGTTTGGCTGTAATGCAATTTGGGGTGCGGTCTAGGGTTTCTGGGATAATGGTGTTGATGTGAGCCATTACCAGCGTTTCAAAGCACTTCATGGCTACGGACGTGAGTGCTACGGGTCTGTAGTCATTTATGCAGGTTACCTTTGTGTTCCTGGGCACAGGGACTATGGTGGTCTGCTTGAAACATGTTGGTCTTACAGACTCAATCAGGGACATGTTGAAAATGTCAGTGAAGACACCTGCAATTTGGTCAGCACATGCCCAGAGCATACGTCCTGGTAGTCTGGCCCCGCAGCCTTGTGTATGTTGATCTGTTTTAACGTCTTACTCACGTTAGCTATGGAGAGCGTGATCACACAGTCGTTCGGAACAGCTGATGCTCATGCATGCCTCAGTGTTTCTTGCCTCGAATCGAGCATAAAGTGATTTAGCTCATCTGGTAGGCTTGTGTCACTGGGCGGCTCTCGGCTATGCTTCCCTTTCTAGTATGTAATAGTTTGCAAGCCCTGCCACATAAGACGAGCGTCGGAGCCGGTGTAGTATGATTCAATCTTAGCCCTGTATTGACGCTTTGCCTGTTTGGTGGTTCGTCGCAGGGCATAGAAGGATTTCTTGTAAGCTTCCGGGTAAGAGTCCTTCACCTTGAAAGCGGAAGCTCTACCCTTTAGCTCAGTCCGAATGATAACTGTAATCCATGGCTTTTGGTTGGGGTATGTACGTACAGTCACTGTGGGGACGATGTCCTCGACGCATTTATTGATAAAGCCAGTGACTGATGTGGTGTACTCGGAAGAATCCCGGAACATGTTCCAGTCTGTGATGGCAAAACATTTACCAAATGGAGGGTGTGGAAGAGCTTTGTACGCATCTCTGTGTGGAGTACAGGTGATCTAGAATTTTTTTCCCTCTGGTTGCACATTTAACATGTTATGGAAATTTGCTAGAACTGATTTAAGTTCCTCTGCATTAAAGTGTCTGGCCACTAGGAGCTCTGCCTCTGAGTGGTTTCCTGTTTGCATTCAGTCAGCTGTATAAGGAAATAAGCAGTCTTCGTGCCAGCATCTGTTTGTGGTGGTAAATAAACAGCCACGAAAAGTATAGCTGAGCACTCTCTAGGCAATTTATCACAATATACTCTACTTCAGGCGAGCAACATCTAGAGACTTCCTTAGATTTCGTGCACCAGCTATTGTTTACAAATATGCACAGACCACCCCCCTCCCACCCTGTCTTACCGGAGTGTGCTGTTCTATCTTCCCGGTGCAGTGTCTCCTGATAGCTGAATATCCAGGTTGTCATTCAGCCACGATTCTGTGACACATAGGATATTCGTTTTTGATGTCCCATTGGTAGGATAATCGTTTTCGTACCTTGTCTAATTTATTGTCCAATGATTGCCCGTTGGCGAGTAGTATTGACTGTAATGGCAGCTGTCCCACTCGCCTTCTCCGGGTCCTGACCAGGCATCTGGCTCTGTCCTCTGTACCTGCATCACTTCCTCTTGCAAATAACTGGGATGTCGGCTCTGTGTGGTGGAGTCGTGTTAATGCAGAATTGTCTTGCTGAGTTTTGTAAATGTTGATTTTAAATGTTTGCAATTTCTGCTCGGCATCAGACTAAGTTTGTGCTTCTGTTGTACTTCTAAACTCAATTCACAACAATTCACAAATTGCATTCTATCAGCAGATGGGGCTCTGAATGATGTGTAGCTACTTTTCTGTTATTTTTCTCGGTGTAGCCAGACTATCTTTCTCAGGTAAATTGCAAGATTAACTTTAAGCAAAACATTAGGAAATGTAGTTTTCTTTGATGGGCCTAAACATTAGAAATGTGATAGCCATGCATCAATTTAGGAAAAAAATGCTTTTTCATCGTAAGCTCATTCACTTACCGGCAACTCCAGACTCCACAAAGACACAGGTTGTAGACATGCTGCTGGATAGCCATTAATGTGTCAAATCATTGTTCGTTTGCATATTATCTCTCATTCACATTCGCTTGTAAATGTCCAAAATCACCAAAAAATTACATTTAAATAGCTTCTACTTATAGGTATAACTGTATGAGCTGGATTCCCTCGTTAGCATATCAAACTAACAGCCTCCTTGGAAATTCGCTATTGTGCTAATTTTGTTAGCATTCTGGTAATAGATGCCCAGCGGGCTTGTTGGCATTTTTTGGGCGCCCCCTTGTGTACTAAGCTGGTAATAGTGTAAATCCCTTGATGGTGTTACGATGCCCAACCCTAGTATTAAAGAGCTGAAAGGTATAGACATTTTTGTCTTTATGTTTAAGAAACACACTTTTTTACCGAAACACATCAATTTATAGAGTGGAAACTAGAGGTCGACCAATTATGATTTTTCAACGCCGATACCGATTATTGGAGGACCAAAAAAACCCGATACAGATTAATCGGCCAATTTATTTAAAAAAATATTACATTTTATTTATTTGTAATAATGACAATTACAACAATACTGAATGAACACTTATTTAACTTTAGCAATTTAGCAATCAATTTAGCCTCAAATAAATAATGAAACCTATTCAATCTGGTTTAAATAATGCAAAAACAAAGTGTTGGAGAAGAAAGTAAGTGCAATATGTGCCATGTAAGAAAGCTAACGTTTAAGTTCCTTGCTCAGAACATGAGAACATATAAAGTGGTGGTTCCTTTTAACATGAGTCTTCAATATTCCCAGGTGAGAAGTTTTGGGCTATTTCTCTCTACTATTTGTATTTCATTAACCTTTCACTATTGGATGTTCGTATAGGCACTTTGGTATTGCCAGTGTACCAGTACAGCTTCTGTCCCTCTCCTCTCTCCTCGCTGTTCCTGGCTCAAACCAGGAACACAACAGCCACCCTCGAAGCAGCACTACCCATCGCTCCACAAAAGCCGCGACCCTTGCAGAGCAAGGGGAACAACCAGTCCAATTCTCAGAGCGAGCGTGGACCTCGCTAACTAGCTTGCCATTTCACATCGGTTACACGAGCCTAATCTCGGGAGTTGATAGGCTTGAAGTCATAAACAGCTGCTGGTAAACACACAAAAGTGCTGTTTGAATGAATGATTACGGGCCTGCTGGTGCCTTCCATCGCCCAGTCAGACTGCTCTATCAAATCATACTTAGTTATAACATGATAACACACAGAAATACAAGCCTTAGGTCATTTATGTGGTCAATTCTGGAAACTATCATCTCAAAAACAAGACGTTTATTCTTTCAGTGAAATACAGAACCGTTCTGTATTTTATCTAACGGGTGGCATCCATAAGTCTAAATATTCCTGTTACATTGCACAACTTTCAATGTTATGTCATAATTAATTTCACCTGGTTTATTGTCTGCTAACCTTGATTTCTTTTAGCTAAATATGCAGGTTTAAAAATATATACTTCTGTGTATTGCTTTTAAAGGCATTGATATTTATGGTTAGGTACACATTGGAGCAACGATACACACCACATCAATTATATGCAACGCAGGACACGCTAGATACTACACATGGTTGACGATATTACTAGTTTAACTAGTGATTATGATTGATTGATTTTTATAAAATAAGTTTAATGCTAGCTAGCAACTTAACTTTGCTTGTTATGCGAATGCAATAAGCCGTCTCCTCGTGGAGTGCAATGAGAGGCAGATGGTTAGAGCGTTGGACTCGTTAACTGTAAGGTTGCAAGATTGAATCCCCCGAGCTGACTGTGGAAATCTGTCGTTCTGCCCCTGAACGAGGCAGTTAACCCACCGTTCCTAGGCCGTCATTGAAAATAAGAATGTGTTCTTAACTGACTTGCCTAGTTAAATACAGATGTAAAAAAAAAAAAAAAACGGCCAAATCAGTTTCCAAAAATACCGATTTCCGATTGTTATGAAAACTTAATCGTCCCTAATTAATCGGCCATTCCGATTTAAATCGATCGACTTCTAGTAGAAACTCTTAATTTGGCTATAATACATAGGCCAACACCAATCACCCACAACCAACTATCTTATCCTTTCCCAGGCCTTGCAGGTAGCCAACCGCATGTTACAATACAATAAAATGCAACAGCAACAAACAATATATTCAAAGTCCATTTTGCCAAATTGACTGCTTTTCAGCTGATTTCCCACCCTTTATGGGCCACCTAGGGGTGAGTTCAATTCCATCATTAGTTGTGTTTTTAAATGGACACTAGGTGGGGTAGTTAAATGTGTTTTTTTCATACTGTAATTGAGCGATCTTAGCTGTCAGATTGTAAATATTTTTGCCAATTTACCTTCACCTTGTGCAGAGCTAGGGGTTGGAAACGCATGCAGATGGAATTAGATTGCTTTAGCCACAGTCATGGAGTTCGCTAAATATTTTCATAAAGAAACTGATAAAACACACAGGTGTTATATCAAGGTGACCTTACAAAGTTGAGGACAAAGAGCAAGAGTGTCCACAACTAAAGAATCATTGTGGGATCTGAAAAGACACTTATCCCCAAAGTATGATGGTGTACTTACTACCTGCGCATGCTAAAATAAATTAGGTGGGTAGATAATTGTCATTGTAGCAACAATTTTTATAAACAAACGTTTTGTTCTATCTATACAATAGGCCATTATTGATTTTGGCCCATTAGGCCTGGCGTATTCCCACGTTCAAGATGATTTCTGTTTTGATTGAGTTATTTTGCCTAAAAATCTTTTTTAGGCCTACCTATAGAAAAATAATCTTTGCCCAGCCTGGCAAGACTGGCAAAAATGGTGTTACACATCCCCAGTGGCTCTGCAAGTGTGGAGAGGATATTCTCCGCTGCTGGCCGGCTCTCCAGGCACCATCACATTAGCATTAGCCTGAAGCCACAGGCTGGCAAAACCTGTGTTTCTAAAAATGAATTTAAAGGCATCAAGTTATTTTTTGTTTAATTTTTGTATTGAATTATATTTAAATACAGAGCCTATATGCACAATTTTCACACCAAAACAAATACGTTAACAAATCTTTATCGCTTATCATATACTTTAAATTATTCTTTATGAAAATTAGTATAAAATATATCGATAATTGTGCACATTTTCCATAATTTTCACCCTAATTATTAATTTACAAAGTACACAGGTCAAGAATTTTATTCTGAAGGAATCTAAAAATCCATGACCCAGAAGTACTTAGATTGAAGCAGGCGAGAATAACTATGTTAGATTACAAGTATGGATATGCTCAAAACATAGGTGTAGCTTCAGGAAGGGATACATGTTCTTGTAGATACAGGAATATATATATATTGTTAAAATGGGTTCTTAACTACCTTTTTTTGTTTACACAACATGCTATTTCCATACTAGCTAACATGATATCTAACTTGTCAAGAAGTAGCTAGCTAGCTAGCTAGCTAAGCATGCAGCTAGCTTGTCACTCAAGTGAGCAGGTTCCTGTATTTCATTTGAGGTGGGAGTAGTTGCCTCAATTTTAGGATGAAAATAACATAGGCAGATTCATTTTACACTGACTGATTCCCCTTCCATCAATTTATCCTGCTTATGATAAGACAAACATATCAGTTTCTGTCTAGAATAACACACTTTAGCGATCAGATAAACATAAGATTCCCTGTGTCCTTCATAGCCCACCCGCATATTACTATTTTTACACAACTCACTGCTTAAATTGGCCATGTATTATTGCAAATGCCCAACAGTTCACATCCAGCTGCATCGGCATAGTTGAGCCCAACCTGTGTATGTTGTCATGAGTAATGAAGATTCTGATGCTACAAAACACATACTAGACTAACATTGCCAACACTCGCATTAACCAGAGCGCTCAGTCATCTCTTTGACCAGTAAAGCAAACATAACACAGTTCAACATTGTGCATGCAGTATTCACATCCCTGGAGGATCAGTGATGACACTCATTAAATAGTACTTTCATTCCTTTAAAACCAATTTAATATTGACAGTTGTCATTACTCTGTGTATATGCAGGTGCTGGCTGTGACATACGTTTGCTTTACCCTGTTTTTTTTAAATGCATCAAGCTGTCCCTTTCACTCTAACTCATTACACATTGCCTATATAATCACACAACCTCTCAATCTTTTGCAGGTTAGGAAACAAACACCGCTTACAAGTGAAAACCAAAGGCCCCCTGAAAAAAGTTTTCCTGTGGATTATTTGACTGCAGTTTGGTTGAAGTGAAAGGAGTCTCCATCCCACTCTGATTGTTTTGGAGAGACAGGCGAGTTGTGTGCTAAAGGACTGCGATGCATCGCTTAAGGACTTGCGCTGCCCGGCTGCGGCCGCTGACAGCCTCTCAGACTGCTCAGAACTTTTCACAGCAGAGGCGTGTGGCCGTACCAAGGACTTTTCAGCCATTTAGGTGCTACACCGCGCCTGTGGCTGCCGAGCCTTTCCTCAATGGAACAAGCTCCAATTATGTGGAGGAGATGTACTATTCATGGCTCGAGGACCCCAAGAGTGTTCATAAGGTAAGGCCCTTTACCCCCGGAGGAGTGGGGTGTTCTCAGGGCATCCAGCTCCTACAGAGTGAGATCTTTCTGTCTCTGGGGGGGGGGGGGGGGGGGGGGGGGGGGGGGGGGTTCTTTCGCAGTGTGAAATTCATGGATAGATGCAGCTTTGTTAACACCGACTATAATTAGACCAGCATATTTGACTCACCACCTGTATTCGGTCTTATGTAACAACATTTGAATTTCAGTTTTTCTACGTTGGATAAAAGTTGAAACTCAGAGCTACAAAATGGTTATCATACACTACATTTGAGGAAACAATGGGAAAGAAATTGTGCTTTGAAAGCTGATCAACTCTTTATTGAGAGAACTGTCTTTCAATGTTTTGGTACTACTATTGAAGAGGAGAGCCCCTCTTTGTCTACACCCATTCAGCATTGTTCATACCCTCTTAAGCCTTAGCCACACTCATCTCTTTGAGGGTTGATCCCAGTTCTTTACAAACTTGCCAGCTTCTTCCACCTAAGCTAACTGGCTGACATTGGCTAGCTACGTCCAGACACGTATGAGAGAACACCCCACTCTGACCGTTTTACTCGCCCTAGCAGAGCTGGTTAGGCTTTTTTCGTGTTATCCAGAGCGTTGGTGACTGTAACTGCTGTTGGCAACAATTGAAAAATGCTTTGTCGACAAAGTTCACTGACACCAGACATATTCAACGGGTGTTGCGCTTTCAAAAAGGCATCAGTTATTCTGCGCTCTGGCACACTAAGACGCAAGTCTTTTGTTAAGAAATTTAGCTAGATAGCTAGCTAGGTAAACAATGAATCCCAATGCATGACGTAACGTTAGTTAGCAAGCCAGCCAGCTAATGTTAGCTAGCTAGCTTAACAGTACACTGTAACTTGAAATTAAAATACTTAATCAAAATTAGTTAAGATATCTAGCTAGCTAAACAATGGACCATAATCACAACTCATGATGTTACTACCCTGCATGAATACAGGTAGCTAACCAACCAGATTCTATGGCTATAACCAGCGAAGCAAATGTGTCTGAGATGCAAAGAATAAGATCATACACATAACGTTAGTTAGCGACCCAGCCAGCTAATGTTAATTTGTTAACAGTACACTTGAAATTAAACCACTTTCTGTCAAAATTAGAAATGTGAAATATCTGAATCTTACCAGTATACATCATGGTTGGACGCCTCTCCTGTGTGATGCCATGCATGGTTGCCTTAGTTTTACGATGTTATCCAGACTGTTTTTTTCATCTCCTTAGCTATCATACTCGAATTCCACTTTCAAAACTCGGTTCTCCAGAAAGTGGAGAGCATACACAACGTTAGATAGCGAGCCAGCAAGCTAACATTACACTTTAACTTGACATTAGGTTTATGCAGTTTTACAATGTGGAATTATATATTTTTTAAAAAGCTGCGTTTGACTCTATTACCTAAATATACTGACCAGCTCCAATAGACAGATGCGTGCTACGTGGCAGACCAATCCAGCCCACTCATCTCAGCCAATCATGGCTAGCGGGAAGGCTGCTCCCTTTTTCTGTGGCTAACCAGCTAGACTCTTAATGTAACCATTTTATTCGTATGTACAGATGGCATACAACTTTGATATTAAAGGCCCAGTGCAGTCAGTGAACTTCATGCTTTAAAAAATATATATTTTCACACTGAGGTTGGAATAATGCTGGAAATTTGTGAACATAATGCCATTTTAGTGTAAGAGCTGTTTGAATAGACGGCCTGAAATTTCAGCCTACTTCGGTGGAATGGAGTTTTGGCGTTCCATGGTGACATCACCATGCAGGAAATTAGTTAAAGGTGAATTTTACCCTGGCTCTGCCATGGCATTTAAACCCTACTAAATTAGCAACATTACGTTTTTGTCATTAAAACCTCTTAAGGATAGTGAGACGCTAGCGTCTCAAGTGGCCAATAGCCTCGGGAAATGCATAGCGCCAAATTCAAAATAAAACGCGATAAAACTCAAACTTTCATTAAATCACACATGCAGGGTACTCAATTAAAACTACACTCGTTGTGAATCCAGCCAACATGTCAGATTTTTAAAATGCTTTTCGGCGAAAGCATGAGAAGCTATTATCTGATAGCATGCACCCCCCCCTGAACCACCTGAACGAGTTGTAAACAAAAGAATTAGCATAGCCGGCGCTACACAAAATGCTGAAATAAAATATAAACACGCATTACCTTTGACAAGCTTCTTTGTTGGCACTCCAATATGTCCCATAAACATCACAATTGGTCCTTTTTTCCGATTGAATTCCGTCCATGTATACCCAAAATGTCCATTTTATAAAAAAGGTTTGATCCGGAAAAAAACAGCTTTCCAAAACACAACGTCACTACAAAACATTTCAAAAGTTGCCTATAAACTTTGCCAAAATATTTCAAACTACTTTTGTAATACAACTTTGGGTATTTTTAAACATTAATAATCGATCAAATTATAGACGGGGCAAACTGTATTCGATAGAGAAAGTAAACAAAAAATGCTCCTTTTTCCCTCTTTTGCGTAACTATGAAAAGTGTAACGTTGTTCCAGGAAGTGCCTCTTCTTCGTTTCACCAATGATTAACTTTTTCCTTGGGGTTTTGCCTGCCTACATAAGTTCTGTTATAGTCACAGACATGATTGAACCAGTTTTAGAAACTTCAGTGTTTTCTATACACACCTACTAATCATATGCATATAATATATTCCTGGCATGAGTAGCAGGAAGTTAAAATTGTGCACGCTATTTATCAAAAAGTAGAAATGCTGCCCCCTATCTATAAGAAGTTAACTTCTTGTGTCGAGCAAACCCGTATCCGGGAGCATTATCATAGCCTCAAGCTCGTTACCATAACGCAACATTAACTATTAATGAAAAATATATTCACTCAAGCTTAGCCTTTTGTTAACAACACTGTCATCTCAGATTTTCAAAATATGCTTTTCAACCATAAGCATTTGTGTAAGAGTATTGATAGCTAGCATAGCATTAAGCCTAGCATTCAGCAGGCAACATTTTCACAAAAACAAGAAAAGCATTCAAATAAAAATAATTTACCTTTGAAGAACTTCAGATGTTTTCAATGAGGAGACTCTCAGTTAGATATAGCAAATGTTCAGTTTTTCCAAAAAGATTATTTGTGTAGGAGAAATCGCTCCGTTTTGTTCACGTTTGGCTAAGAAAAAAACCTGAAAATTCAGTCATTACAACGCCAAACTTTTTTCAAAATTAACTCCATAATATCGACAAACATGGCAAACGTTGTTTAGAATCAATCCTCAAGGTGTTTTTCACATATCTATTCGATGATAAATCATTTGTGGCAGTTGGATTTCTCCTCTGAAGCAAATGGAAAAATGCACGCAGCTGGAGATTACGCAATAATTTTGACGGACACCAAGCAGGCACCTGGTAAATGTAGTCTCTTATGGTCAATTTTCCAATGATATGCCTACAAATATACGTCAGAATGCTGCAGACACCTTGGGGAAACTATAGAAAGTGTAGGCTCATTCCTGGCACATTCACAGCCATCAAAGGAGACATTGGAACACAGCACTTTCAAGATCTGTGGCATTTCCTGTTTGAAATTAATCTTGGTTTCGCCTGTAGCATCAGTTCTGTGGCACTCACAGGTAATATCTTTGCCGTTTTGGAAACGTCAGTGTTTTCTTTCCAAAGCTGTCAATTATATGCATAGTCGTATCTTTTCGTGACAAAATATCTTGTTTAAAACGGGAACGTTTTTTTATCCGAAAATTAAGAGTGCCCCCTATATCGAAGAAGTTAATAAATACATACTGTTTAAGAACTGCACTACTAAGACTTTTCACTCCTTCTGCAGCCCCCCAGCCCATTCACTTTGTTGAACGATCTTTCCTCTCAAAAGTAGCTGCCAATGTCCCTAAACGCTAGTCTGTCTCCCAATCGGTTGACACCTTTTACCAACAATGGTGTGTTGCCCTACGTCCCTTCCACAAAAAGTGTAAAACGGTACCAACCCAACCATGTCTTTCCAGTGGACGTGCATTACCAGCGAATCTTCTGCGAGAGGTCCAAACAGTTTGTGGTTAAGATCTACGAGCCCTACACCACTTTCGGCAGTCTTATCCAGCTGGCTGTACACCAGACGGGACAAGACCATTCCCCCTAAGCACTTGGCTTCTACAGCCCACCAAGTCAAACACCATTGCCAGTGTACCGAAGCTGGATAAAGGACCATAAAATAAATATGGATATTTTGATCAAACCTCAATGTGTCTGCCATTATCGATTGACAGAATATACACTGCTCAAAAAATCAAGGGAACATTTAAACAACACAATGTAACTCTAAGTCAATCACACTTCTGTGAAATCAAACTGTCCACTTAGGAAGCAACACTGACAATACATTTCACATGTTGTTGTGCAATTGGAATAGACAACAGCTGGAAATTATAGGCAATTACAATTGCAAGACCTCCAATAAAGGAGTGGTTCTGCAGGCGGTGACAAGGACCACTTCTCAGTTCCTATGCTTCCTGGCTGATGTTTGGTCACTTTTGCATGCTGGCGGTGCTTTCACTCTAGTGGTAGCATGAGACTGAGTCTACAACCCACACAAGTGGCTTAGGTAGTGCAGCTCATCCAGGATGGCACATCAATGCGAGTTGTGGCAAGAAGGTTTGCTGTGTCTGTCAGCGTAGTGTCCAGA
The DNA here is from genome assembly GCF_021184085.1 of Oncorhynchus gorbuscha. Classification (NCBI taxonomy): domain Eukaryota; kingdom Metazoa; phylum Chordata; class Actinopteri; order Salmoniformes; family Salmonidae; genus Oncorhynchus; species Oncorhynchus gorbuscha. Next base: position 33,874,374 of record NC_060176.1, on the reverse strand, counting down.
GCATGGAGGCGCTACCAGGAGACAGGCCAGTACATCAGGAGACGTGGAGGAGGCCGTAGGAGGGCAACAACCCAGTAGCAGGACCACTACCTCTGCCTTTGTGCAAGGAGGAGCAGGAGGAGCACTGCCAGAGCACTGCAAAATGACCTCCAGCAGGCCACAAATGTGCATGTGTCTGCTCAAACGGTCAGAAACAGACTCCATGAGGGTGGTATGGCCTGTCAGAGTTGAGTCTGGGCGTGGTTTAAACTCACCCAGCCTATTGTTGATTGTTGGCGCAGAGGCTGGTCCCAGCACCCTAAGCGCTTCAGTTGATGGATGTAACTGTTGCTGTGAAGAATATCTATGCGCTCATGCTCGATACTGTTATCTCGCACCTGGCTCCTGTTATCTAACAAAAGACCGTTTGTTCTCGCAACACTACGTTCTGAATGTGGCCCCCCCCAACTCATTGCACAGTTCCTGTCTTCATGTTATTCTGTATTTTTCCATCATGAGAAAGGCCCATGGCCCTGAAACTGTTGACAATGTTTCAAGTCAGCTATGTTGCATAACACATACATACATCCACACAAGCCAACAGCAGATAATATTCAATCACATATATGGTAACGGGCTATAGTGCAAAACACAGAATCCTCATATTAGGTACCGAGATAAGATCCTCAGACCCCTTGTGAGACCATGATGCTGGCGCGGTTGGCCCTGGGTTCCTCCTGATGCTAGACCTCATGTTGCTGGAGTGTGTCAGCAGTTCCTACAAGAGGAAGACATTGATGCTATGGACTGGCCCACCTGTTCCCCAGTTCTGAATCCAATTGAGCACACCTGGGATATCATGTCTCGCTCCATCCACCAACGCCACGTTGCACCACAGACTGTCCAGGAGTTGGCGGATGCTTTAGTCCAGGTCTGGGAGGAGATCCCTCAGGAGACCATCCGCCACCTCACCAGGAGCATGCCCAGGCGCCGTAGGGAGGTCATACAGGCACGTGGAGGCCACACACACACTACTGAGCCTCATTTTGACTTGTTTTAAGGAAATTACATCAAAGTTGGATCAGCCTGTAGTGTGGTTTTCCACTTTAAATTCCAGTGTGACTCCAAATCCAGACCTCCATGGGTTAATAAATGTGATAATTTTTGTGATTTTGTTGTCAGCACATTCGCCTATGTAAAGAAAAAAGTATTTAATAAGAATTTCATTTTTTTTTTTGAGCAGTGTATTTATGTGAGCTGTACCATCAACAAGATGTTGGTTTCAGATATATCCAAATGTTGATTTGGCAATCTAAAATACAGGAGTGTATAATATTTAATGACTCAAATACTGGGAGTTACAGGATAGGCCCTGTTTGTTATAGCACAGATAATTTTCTACCATCCTTTGCTTGGCGATGCAGTCTTTGTCTTCGATTAGTGGAAACTGGAGTCTCAATGTCCGTGTCCAGTTGCAGAGTGTCCATTTTGAATTTTAGAAAATGCTCAATTATTAAAAAGCTTTTTTGTTGCTTCATGAAGTAATCCGTCAGTCTACGCCGAGGACCAAGACTGCATCGCCAGTAAATCTTTGGTTAAATCACATCTGGTGTTAAATCACAGCTGTAGCTAAGATAAATGATAACAATAATCAGCAGATGATGGGGAGAGGTGGTCATGATGAAATTGCTTTTCCAAAGAAACACATTAAGTTCAGGGAACACTTGTAAAGTTGTTGGAGTGTTGTCATGATCAAGCTGACATTCAGGTCCTCTCGAGTCATATTCTGCTTGAAGTCCAGCATGGCCAGTCCATCAAGAGGGATACAGTTCACGGGATACAGTTTTGCTACAATGACACATGCAGGAAAAGGAATTATGTTTCTCTCCCAAGAATCCACTCCAGAAAGAATCCCATGCACCACACGTTGTAGTCTGTAAGACTGAGCAAGCATAACAACATTAGGGTAGACTAGTGAAAGTACGTAGGCACAGAGATTGCATTTAGAACAATATGTAGCCTAATAGGAAGAAATATGGCATAACCTGAACCTTTGCACAGTGAACAGACCCTAAAAATGTACCTAGGTAAGTAGGTAGTTAGTATCTAGCTACAGCCATGTTTAACAGGCATAGATATATTTTTTATAGTAGTATCAGTTTGAGATTTACAACAGTTAAATTGTTGTATTGTTTCTCCTCACTCACTGTTAGCTACTAAACTTAGCTTGCTGCATAGCCAATAATTGTTTGTTTGGAATCCTTTCTTGCGTCTTGCCTATAATTTCGTGATTTTGGAATGCAACCATTTGCATAATCATAACCACTGTCAACCCTTGTTTAGAGGAATCACTTGAAGCCATTGTCTGCTCAGTTTCAGTTTTGCCCAAAAGATTGTTAGTATACGCCCCCATTCAAAAAAAATTGCCTTGGAGGGAAGGGGCCAGAGCTTGAGGCAACGACCCACCCCAGTTGTAGTCTTTCAGAGCCTGGAGAAATGTGTCAGCTTGTGTGTTTAGCAATATCACTGAAAGACGTCCAATTGCCCTATCAAACAAGGACAACCATATACCATGCACAGTAACATAGGCTCTATATGATATTGATCACACTAAGCGAAATGCTGCCCCCCCTCCCTCCAACCAATACCCCGGAAGCTGTCATAGGGTTCTTCCTGGGCAGTGGTGATTTTAGCATGTAAATCATGGTGCCACACACTCAACCTGTATTTTAGATGCATGCCAACAAAAGACACAACACTAAACAATACATTAATTGCACAATAATGATGACAAAGGGTGCCCACAAACTGTTAAGGCCTACAGAAAGCTGTCCTGACAGTGGAGCTTTTCTTTCAGCCCCATGGTGTGAATCCTTACCACCGCTACACCTGGCTTTCAGCGGAGCCTTGTCTGGTATCAGCCTTATTTACTCTTTTTAAAAACCATGGCTGATTTAGTTTAAATGTTTTTTACTGGCTCCTTTTGGATTTGTGTAACTCGATAAGAAATGCATTTTCCTTCAAAAGTCATGCCAGCATTCGTTATTATTGAACAATACATTACATTTATGTTCAGTAAATTTGTTTGGTCTTAGAGCCGTGTTAAATGGTATAAGCAAGTGCAAGCAAATGAGCTGCGACAAGATAGGCCTTTGTTCATCACTTTAAAAATGCACACCGACAGAAATTCAGAAGTGGTTAGTTCAGATAAGATGATGCCTTAACTGTTCAGTCGTGGCCTAAAGTTTTGAGAATTACCCAAATATTAACTTTCACAAAGTCTGCTGCCTCACACGAACCCAAACCGGCTGCGTGCGTGCACCATCGTGCATAAATGTATTTTGTCCCCCCCACACCAAACGCGATCATGACACGCAGGTTAAAATATCAAAACAAACTCTAAACCAATTACATTAATTTGTGGACAGGTCGAAAAACATTAAACATGTATGGCAATTTAGCTAGCTAGCTTGCACATGCTAGCTAATTTGTCCTATTTAGCTAGCTTGCTGTTGCTAGCTAATTTGTCCTGAGAAAAAACATTAGGAGGTTGTTTTACCTGAAATGCACAAGGTCCTCTACTCCGACAATTAATCCACACATAATGGTCAACCAAATCGTTTCTAGTCCCCTCACCTCCTTCCAGGCTTTTTTCGTCTTTGAACTTATATGGTGATTGGCATCTATACTTTCATATTTACATAAACTTATTACCACTATTACCACGACAACTGGAAAAACAGTTTGTCTTTCAATCAGGGTACCTGCTTCTATAAACCAATGAGGAGATGGGAGAGGCAGGACTTGCAGCGCGATCTGCGTCAGAAATAGAAGATCTTCCCATTTTAGCCCTTGGCAATACAGACGCTCATTGGCGCATTAATTGAATAACATGGATTTCTACATTTATTTTTCAACGCTCGCGCATGCGAAGTGTCCAGTCTGGTCAGCATGTCAGTGTCTTAGATATTGTTGTCAGATGTTACTATCAAATACTGAAGTATAATTACAAGCATTTCATAAGTGTCAAAGGCTTTTATTGACAATTACATGAAGTTGATGCAAATAGTCAATATTTGCAGTGTTGACCCTTCTTTTTCAAGACCTCTGCAATCTGCCCTGGCATGCTGTCAATGAACTTCTAGGCCATATTGTAACTGATGGCAGCCCATTCTTGCATAATCAATGCTTGGAGTTTGTCAGAATTGGTGGGGTTTTGTTTGTCCACCTTCCTCAATTGACCAAGTTCTCAATGGGATTAAGTTCTGGGGAGTTTCCTGGGAATGGATCCAAAATATCGATGTTTTGTTCCCTGAGCCACTTAGTTATCACTTTTGCCATATGGCAAGGTGCTCCATCATGCTGGAAAAGGCATTGTTCATCACCAAACTTCTGGATGGTTGGGAGAAGTTGCTCTCGGAGGATGTCTTAGGCAAAATTGTGAGTGAGCCCAGTCCCTTGGCTGAGAAGCATGACACAGGACTGATGGTAGCGCTCGCCTTGTCTTCTCCGGACAAGTTTTTTTCCGGATGCCCGAAACAATCGGAAAGGGGATTCATCAGAGAAAATGACTGCAGTCCAATCCCTGTACCTTTTGCAGAATATCAGTCTGTCCCTGATGTTTTTCCTGGAGAGAAGTGGCTTCTTTGCTGCCCTTCTTGACACCAGGCCATCCTCCAAAATTCTTCGCCTCACTGTGCATGCAGATGCTCTCACACCTGCCTGCTGCCATTCCTGAGCAAGCTCTGTACTGGTGGTGCCCCGATCTGCAGCTGAATCAACTTTAGGAGACGGTCCTGGTGCTTGCTGGACTTTCTTGGGCGCCCTGAAGCCTTCTTCACAACAATTGAACCACTCTCCTTGAAGTTCTTGGTGATCCAATAATTGGTTAATTTAAGTGCTATCTTACTGGCAGCAATATCCTTGCCTGTGAAGCCCTTTTTGTGCAAAGTAATGATGACTGCACGTGTTTCCTTGCAGGTACCTATTGTGGACCGAGGAAGAACAATGATTCCAAGCACCACCCTCCTTTTGAAGCTTCCAGTCTGTTATTCAAACTCAATCAGCATGACAGAGCCTTGTCCTCGTCAACACTCACACCTGTGTTAACGAGAGAATCACTGACATGATGTCAGCTAGTCCTTTTGGGACAGGGCTGTAATGCAGTGGAAATTTGTTCTGGGGATTCAGTTCATTTGCATGGCAAAGAGGGACTTAAGTCACCACACAGTGAGAGACCGATATGGAGTTAGCCTACTGTTTTGAAGTATTTTATTAGGCTTATGTGGTGTGGTGTCTTTAGTATCCTTAATGTGATGTCATGCTATTTTATCAAATCGATTTAATTAATTAATCGATTCAATCAGGTAGTCAATTAATCATGCAACAATTAACTCATTAATAACCTGGGGCTCCACGGATTAAGTTTAAGGAGTTACGTCTTCTGAATGAACTCTTAGATCTAAAGATCTTACATTTCAGTCATCGATCAGTCATTAATTATTCTTGACCTTTTATCAGTCTCAACCAAGAATTGTACGACATTCAAATATCTGCAAGAACCCTAGTTTGCATAATGAATCAGCCATATACATTGGCTTAATTATTTACTAACTAAATAATCACACACAATTACATAACAGATATTGGTTACTAACAATGATAGAAAAGTCTCTAGTGTGCCAAGCTGATATGAGAGCTTGGTAGACAAAGGGAAGGGGGTGTGGACCTCTCAAGAGCGGGAAACTCCTAGCTTATAACAACACTCATAGAAATTGCTAATACTTTACATGAACAACCGCTCATTTGAAAATTTAAATAGCAATTTACATATTTACGAGTATGTCTTGTTGTCTCTCGCTGTGTTCGCCGGTCCATCTGCTGGAGAGAGTCGACAAAGTCTGGTTGTGTTCCCCCAGAAGTCAGTCTGTCGTTGTTGTAGGTGGTTAGAATTCGAAATGTATTCCTAGAATAGCTGCTTCGGCGGTTGTCAGTGTTCTCATTCGAGATTTACGTAATTTCTAGCCGCAGACTAGTAATTATACATCTAAGATTTGCTCTTACTGTTAGAAAAATCTGAGTTTAACCATCTGCAACCTTAGTTTACACCGTGGTTTGCGTGGTCTTAACCATTCGAGACATCTGGCTTGCCTGAGTCTCTTTGGCATACATTTTTTATTTCGTCACTGGTGGTTTTATATTCTGGAGAAGAAAAGGACGGTTCCTTGACACCGACGTAATGTCTATGCTCACATGAACATGGCCACTGACTAGTTAATCTTTATATAAAAAGCCATACTCTCATTTAGAAAGTTAATTTCATATTACATCTTTTCAAAAATAGTTTCATGTTTAATCACATATGTTTCACAATATTTAGATGTAAACCTGACAGCTGGGAAAAATATCTCAATACTACATGTCCAAAGGGGGAGAGGGTTCCTTCCAGGAATTTACGACCTGTCAAGTCATTAAACTGTAGAGGGGGGTGGCTTGTATGATACCCCCCCAGGGCACATCATAACAGTGTATTTCTCCTTCCTTTTAATACCAATCACGAAGATCCACTTTTATAGACAATAGACCTATACCTATGCACAGACAGCACATTGCGCAAACAAAACAACTCTCGCAATATCAACTGGAATTACGTAAGTCTATTACTGACCTTTCACTGGTAAACATGGTTACAGACCCAACAACATTATACTAATCCCTTCTCGTGGAGAAAAGCACATGAGCTAATCATTATGCACAAAGTATGCAAAACAGTGAAGTGCATCATTCCAACATTGCCTAATATGATGAACAAGGTACTGAGACCTAAATAAGCAATCTAACAATTGAGATGTGCAAACTATGGCATAAGAGAAAGATGAGTGGATAAGAGGTAAGACTTTAATGAGCGAGCTAAGAGGGTTAATGAGCGAGCTAAGAGGGACAATAAAGCCTATTTGTTTAGCACTTTTGAAATGGACAGTGACAACATGGGCCGTTCTTACAGTATGCCCCCTGTACACAAAGTCAGAAACGAAGGCTAAATAATCGGGGCATATAAGCAGACAAACCCATGTCACACCCTGGCCAGAACAAATAATTAAATAAAACACAAAATACTTAGACCAAGGCGTGACACTCATGTCCAAACCAATGCTGAGATGAGGGAGGCACCAGAAAATGTTGCCGTACCTTAGTTAGGTTTTTAATTATATACCTATAGGATAAATGTCAGTCATATTTGACAAATATAATGAAGGATACTTACCATCAACTTCTAAAGGCATGATTCTGTCGACATCATCGAGGCACGATTCGTTCAGATCAAATGGTCACAAGAACAGACAGTGAAGGAAAGTGCCTGTTGTGCACCACATCTCCCACATTGAATCTTAGTGTAGGCGGTCAGCATTTTATACTAGTAAACCTGAAACGTAATTGTTTAAAACCTGGACATTTTGTCATTTTTATGACGCATGTCTTAGCCATAATGCAACCATAGAAATGTTGAGGGAATACATTTATAAACACTTTATACTTTTGAAATCAAGAGTTTTTGGCTTTCATTTGGTTTTCGAAAAATCTAAATATTAAACCATTTCACCTGCATTTTATATTGGAAGTCAAGTGTTTTTTTTTGTGATAAGGGGTATGCAACTGTGTGCAACTATAGTTTTTCTTCACACAAAATACATTAGTGCAACACATTTGGCAGAAAATCTATTTCATCATATGACAACCAGAGGTGCAACGCTATTTGGCTTGCAGCCACACATGGATAAATAGTTTACAATGAAAAAGCAAGGATTTTGGGGAAGAACAATGCATGGTCATCATATTTCTAAGGCTTATCATAGCAAATGTAGATGGCTACATTCTTTCTAAGGTTCTGCTTGATACAGGGGAAAAGTCAGTGCTGTCTGGTGATACAATGACCAGAGATAAGATATTTTGTCAGAGTAGAGAAGTGCGATTTTGTCAGAGTAGAGAAGTGCGATTTTGCGCAACCCTGACTGAAGCTGAGCAGAATTTACAATAAGAAGCATTTTAGATCTGCATTAATAGAGCACTTTTTTTTTTGCTTTCCATTTTCTGCATGGTGAAATAAATACTAAATCCTACGTTAACGTGACCATGTCCTAGTCATATTAGTAGGCAAGCCCATTGCTAGTAGATGCACTTTTAGTTCTCCCTTAATTTGAAATGGGATATTTTCATCGCTGTCACATGAAACTGCTCAAGCATGGAAGTCAAATAATTATTTTCCACCATAATTTGCAAATAATTCATTAAAAATCGTACAATGTGATTTTCTGGATTTTTTTCTTTCTCATTTTGCCTGTCATTGTTGAAGTGTACCTATGATGAAAATTACAGGCCTCATCTTTTTAAGTGGGAGAACTTGCACAATTGGTGGCTGACTAAATACTTTTTTACGCTCCACTGTATATTAAAAAAATATATATTGTATTGGCTTTTTATAGGCCCTCCAATAATCGGTCAAGCTTTAGTGTTGTGCCTACCTGGCATACGTAAACAGCGCATGAGTTTCAAGTTTGGGAATGCGTAATTGTATTTGCGTTCACTTTTGATAATGGGTTTTTCCTCCAAATGGAACAATCACATGTATAGCCCACTACCATGTGCGCATTGCTGCGCTTTTAATGTGAAGAAATAGCCTAATAGTTTATCAACATTTTAAGCTAAACATTCTGATCTGTCCACAACTAGACTATGTTTGGAATATTTATTTCTCGCACAGAATATAATAGGTCAACATTTTTACTATGGGGGATAGTAGAGTGACATAGGCTAGTGCTTTTGCAGATCATTAGGCCTACTCCTCTTGTTGGCTGACGAAACGTAAATGTGGACAGTTCTTCCAATATCTTCAATATGCTCCTCGGAATTGGATAAGGACGGACGTAGTTGCATCCCTGATGTCTGTCTCCACTTGTATGTAGCCTGTGAGAAAGATCCAATCACGTAACGGAGACTCTTCGGATTGCGCAGCTCACTCAGGCAGAAGGGCACAGCGCAGCACTCTGGCCGCAAAAGGGATGGATTTTTTGGGGGTTCATTACGGCCTTATAAAGTGCATGTCAAATTGTGAATGAGAGACTATTGGAGTGTGTACAGCCTGAGCAAGAAACCAAGCAGTGCTCATGCCTTTCAAGCTACTTTTTTGAAATCTTCATTTGTCTCATCATGCAGCCTTAACAATGTATTAAAAATCCAAACGTAAAGCAATTTTTTTCAGAACTAAAGTTACATTAATAACTCTAAATTAAGCAAATGGGGGTACCTATTCCTTTGTTAACCTCTCAATACCGCGCACTCCCTCAAATCTTCGTTCAATTGTATTCCTCATACTATATAATAATGCCACGGAATTATAAGAAATTCTTGTCTGCTAAATGAACTAGTGTAGCCCACAGCCGTTTGGCATAGCCACATCAGGACCCATCATAAGGACAACTCAGAGTATACTATGCTTTTCTTCTGAAATAGACTACATATTCTTCATATCATGCTTCTTTAGACCTGTCTAAAATAAATAATGGAGTTATTGTGAAGGTGTAGGCTATAATACATGGATTTATTAGACTTTTTAAAATGGCTTGTAGGCAGTGTGGAAGCCAAGAGATACTAAATGTGTCTGTTAATTAACCGTTTCGTAATCGCCACAGCCCTAGATGTTACAGACCATTTTTTTTTGTGGGGGAGGGGGCAAGTGACTAGAGCTTTTGGACTAGTAAAAAAAAATCGTTCCTACTTGTCCAAAGGACAGTTGGTTAAAGTGAATTCCAAGCCCTGGGGCTGAGAGAGAAATGTATAGTTGGGGACTCATGCCATAACATGTTTTATCCTGAATGCATAGTTTTGGAATAAGATTCTCCCTGACTAACTTTTATTTGGTTCTAAAATATCTTATAAAATATATATATATATATATGTCAATTATAATTTCTGCACCCTTTATCTGGTTTGTCTTGAGAAAAGGTCCCCCTGCATTTTTTGGGGGGGTGGACGTAGGTGGCCCGAAAAACACTTATGCTCCCTGTCAATACTTTTCTACGCAGAAAAAACCTGCCAAATGTTTTAACGATAGAATTGGGCATAGCGGATGGTCAGTTGGCCTATTATCTGAGGAAGATGAATATCATGTGTGTGTTCCAAATGGAACCCTATCCCTTTATGGGCCCTGATCAAAGTATTGCCGTCTATATGGAAGAACGTGTCAGTTGGGTCGCAGCTCTTGGCTCTCTTAACTCTTAGGTAGTGTAAATGATTCAACACAAAGTTGGGAAATGTGTGTGATGTCACCACCCACTTTCTTGACTCCAACTTCAAAACTCTTAATTCAGTTTGATTCATGCACAGCTTGTAAAGCCCTTACATGGTTCCAGCTCATCATGTTTTCAAGCCACTTGAGAGGAAATTTCTGTAGGATACTGATTGAAGCCGAGGCTGTGACGCTGACCCTATACGATTCCCCCAGGGAATCTTTCCACTTGAAATGCTATCACTTCACTTCAACCACAGCTGACCATTAATTGCACTGGTATAAATCTTTGACCAGGTGTGTGGTAATTCAGGTGCGGGGCGGGGACTGTCATTCCTGCATCTCTAAAATGTAAATATAGGTTTACTATGAAGGATCTTGTGACTAGTGTTAGTTTCAAGTATCCCTTTGGTATGAAGTCAATTACTAATCCCAGAGAATGGCATTGTGTTTTGGTTTTCACATTGTGGAATCAGTGAGGGCCTTACTAGTTTTGTCAGTTTACCATAAAACATTGAAGTAGATTTTCCCCAAGGAAGGAGTTGGCTGCTTAATATGAGAAGAGATTGACATTTTTTAGAATGACAAAATCAGTTTGGGAACAGCTCTGACAGGAATGTTGGTATTTGCCATCCATTGTTGTTTTGAATGGCATAAGACTGATCACACAGGTTGTTTTCATCACAAAGGGAAAATGGAAACTGTAACATAAGGTTACTTTTATTTAATATTTCTAGCATTGCTCAAGATCATGAAGCTATACCTTCTTATAAAATGTATATTTGTCATAGATGGATTTGTTGGCGATCTCCTTTCATACCAATATTTATCCTCCTTTCTTTCTTGCTTGCAGTCTTGGGACGTTTTCTTTCGCAATGCCAATGCAGGTGCTCCCCCGGGCATGGCCCACCAGAGCCCTCTGAGCCTGGCCGGTCTCCCTCAAGCCCAGTCTTTGGCAGGGGCTCAGCCCAACGTGGAGAAGCTGGTGGAGGATCACCTGGCTGTCCAATCCCTCATTCGTGCCTACCAGGTCAGACCAGTCAGCCACCACTGACTCTCACAGAGCTACAACATTTGAAAACAAGGACAACCATGTCTAAAGTTTTAGTATTTTAACCTTTTATTTAACTAGGCAAGTCAGTTAAGAACAAATTCTTAGTTTACAATGATGGCCTACCCCGGCTGTGATACAGCCCAGGATAGAACCAGGGTCTGTAGTGATGCCTCTACCACTGAGATGCCGTGCCTTAGACCGCTGCGCCACTCAGGAGCCAACAAGTAAGCATGCCAAGTAGTTTTACTATTACAAAACATTCAGCAGCCAGAAAGCTGTGAAATATATTGTAAATTGCATCTAGAGTGGTGGCACACAATCTCTACCTTTTTGAGTTTGAGGTTTAAAATAGACAATCTTTGTTGTCTGTGAGCATAGCTAAATATTTCCACATAGTTGACCGTCAGACTTAATGATACCAACTATGCTGATAATGGACTAACATTTTAGTGATATACAGTACCTGTGCTGAAATGGTTGACATTTAAAAGCTGGGACAAAGGTGAGATGTCTTTTTATACCATAAAGAACTGTGACCTCATGATGTTAACTGAAATGCCTATTATAATGTGCACTTGAATGTTTCCTATTTCTATTTTGTTGTATTGTTGTGGTTTTGTTTGAAACCTTGTTTTACCATGTGACTAATGTTACCTTATTTCCAGTTGAATGGCCATCACAACGCAGATCTCGATCCTCTTGGCATCAGTTGTATAAATTTTGATGATGTCCCAGTACCAACTGGGGTTCAGAATGTCGGTGAGAAATGTTCCCTCACAGCTGTGCGAGACAATAATGAGCTTGTTTGTGTTAATGTTGCTTTCCCATTTCCTCCCTCCTTTTTCTCTCTTCTCTTTATTTTTCTTTCAAATCCCTTTCAACACTTCTATGTCTCTACACTCACACCCCTCCCCCCTCTCATCCCCACCTATCGGATGTTTTGTTCCATTTCCCCTCGGACCTGTTTCTTTAGATCCGTGGGCACCATGTTGCTCAGCTGGACCCTCTGGGGATTATGGATGCCGATCTGGACTCTCACGTCCCCAATGACATTATAACGTCCTCGGATAAACTCGGTGAGGAGAATGAGCCACTTGCTACAGATCTTCCTGGCGACTGGGTAGCTGAGCAATCTGTTTGGCATGACATGCTGGTCTATGTATAGTCTACACTGACCTCTGTAAACATGTGCCCATTTGTCCCTGAAAGGGCTCCTTGCCCCTTGTTTTCCTGAAATGCCACATATTTGCATTGATGCTTTTTGACTTACTTGACTTAAATCTCTTTGCCACCTTGGGAGTATAGGGCGTCCACCATGGGAGTATCCGTGGTTCGGTTTTTGTAGTAATTTTTTTAACAGTTGGGTGGATGATTAGCCAAGACAGCTGTGCCCACTGTTATCATGTTGCTCAGCTGTATCCTCTGGGGATTATGGATTCCAGTCTGGACTCTCATGTCCCCATTTACATTATAACATCCTCGGATAAACTCAGTGAGGAGAATGAGCCACTCACTACAGATCCGCCGTCGACTGGGTAGCTAAGCAAGCTCGGTTTGGCATGAAATGCTGGTTTTTGTATGGCCTATACCGGCCTTCCTCTGTATAAAGATGTCGCCGTACGCTTATTCCATATTGACGGGGCTGCAGGAGAGGGGAGTGGGTCGAGAGCTTCAAGTTTATTTTTGTACATTTTATTCATAAATATGTATTTGTCTAGGCAAATCGGTTAAGAACAAATACAATGACTACCCGGACGATGCTGGGCCATTTGTGCGCGCTGCCCTATGGGACACCCAATCACGGCCGGATGTAATGCAGCCTGGATTCAAACCAGGTACTGCAGTGACTCCTCTGCACTGAGATGCAGTGACTTAGAACACTGCGCCACTTGGGAGCCTCGGGTGTCCAAATCACTAAGGACTTAAAATGGTCCACAAACACTCCTTGGGAGGTTGAAAAGGTTTGGAATGGGCCCTCAAAAGTTCTACCAATTGAGAGCATCTTGACTGTTTGCATCACTGCTTGGTGTGGCAACAGCACCGCCCTCAATCTCATGGCACTACAAAGGGTGGTGCGGCAGGCCAGTACATCACTGTGGCCAAGCTCCCTGCCATCCAAGACTTCCATATCAGGAAGGTCTGGAAAATAATTCAATACTCCTGCCACCCAAGCCATAGACTGTTCTCTCTGCTTCTGTACGGCAAGCTGTACCGTTCCATCAAATCTGACACTAACAGGCTGCTGAACAGCGTCTTGTTCCCCAAGCCATAAGACTGCTGAACAGCTAACAAAATGGCTACACGGACGATCTGAGTTGACCCTTGTCTTTTATTTATATTTTTGCACCATCTCTATGCACACTCAAAGGACTCTGCACACTCCACTCACACACTGATACTTCAACTCACACACCCTCAATTAATTTGCTCACACACATAACATGCACACACACTATATATACAAAACTATGTGAACACCCCTTCAAACGAGTGAATTTGGACATTTCAGCCACACCCGTTGCTGACGGGTGTATAAAAGCGAGCACACAGCCTGCAAACTCCATAGACAAACATTGCCAGTAGAATGGCCTGACTGAAGAGCTCAGTAACTTTCAACATGGCATCATCACAGGATGACAAGTCAGTTTGTCAAATTTCTGTCATATTAGAGCTGCCCCAGTCAACTGTAAGTGCTGCTATTGTGAAGTGGAAATTTCGAGGAGCAAAAACGGCTCAGCCGCAAAGTGGTAAGCCACACAAGCTCACAGAACGAGACCACAGAGTGCTGAAACGTGGAATAGGTAAAAAATAATCTATCCTCTGCTGCTAGACTCAATACCGAGTTCCAAACTGCCTCTGGACCAACGACAGCAACTGTTCGTTGGGAGCTTCATGAAATGGGTTTCCATGGCCAAGCAGCCCCACACGAGCCTAAAATCACCATGCACAAAGCCAAGCGTCGGCTGGAGTGGTGTAAAGCTAATCTCTATTGGACTCTAGAGCAGTGGAAACGCGTTCTCTGGAGTGATGAATCACGCTTCACCATCTCGTGGTCCGAATCTGGGTTTGACGAATGCATGGATAACGCTACTTGCCCAAATGCATAGTGTCAACTGTAAAGTTTGGTAGAGGAATAATGGTCTGGGGCTGTTTGGGCTCGGCCCCTTAGTTCCAGTGAAGTGAAATTGTATGCTATAGCATTACAATAACATTCTAGACAATTCTGTGCTTCCAACTTTGTGGCAACAGTTTGGGGAAGGCCCTTTCCTGTTTCTGCATGACAATGCCCCTGTGCACAAAGTGAGGTCCATACATAAATGCTTTGAGATTGGTGTGGAAGAACTTGTCTGGCCTGCACAGAGCCCTGACCTCAACCCCATCGAAGGCCTTTGGGATGAATTGGAATGCTGGCTGCGAGCCAGGCCTTATCGCCCAACAGCAGTGCCTGACCTCACTAATGCTCTTGTGGCTGAATGGAAGCAAGTCCACGCAGCAATGTTCTGACATCTAGTGGAAAGCCTTCCCAGGAGAGTGGAGGCTTTTATATCAGCAAAGGGGGACCAACTCCATATCAATGCCCATGATTTTGGAATGAGGTGTTTGACGAGCAGGTGTCCACATACTTTTGTTCATGTAGTGTACATGTATACTGACTCCACACACTACTCACATACAACCATCATATACACTGCTGCTACTCTGTCATATATCCTGATGCCGTGTCACCTTAACCCTATACATATCTAACTCTAGCACTCCAGCATCCCTGCACATGGTAAATATGGTAATGGATTTGACCCTGTATATAGCTTACTTGCTTTCTCATGTTCTTATTTTTAGTTCTTGTGTGTTTTTGTTCCACCTAATGTTATATTTAGTAGTATATTGATTACTGCTTTGTTGGGTTTAGAGCTTGCAAGAAATGCATTTCACTGTACTTGTGAATGTGACATTAAAACTTATCCGAAGTGGTAGTTGATCATTTTTCGACAATGCTCTATGATCAAGACTGTGCTTTGTCTGACCTCATGCCCTAGACCTGTCCAGTATGTCTGGACCTACCGGGAGTTGTCTCCCACTGGCATAGCTCTGAGCGGTCGTTGAGGTACACAAGCCCTCTTACCACGACAAAGTGACAGTCCAAAAAGCATCAATACAAATAGCAGTTTCTTAGGTACCACTTCTTTGTAGGACAGATCTGTACTGTATGACTTCTCTGTCTGCAGGCAGCCAAGCACAAATTGAAATGAAAGTTAAATGCTGTTATAACAATATTGTCTGGAGTGCTCTGTTTAAGTTCACATACAGTAGCCTTCTTGAGTGACACCGCTACATCCCCAGTTTGAAGCCAATGTCGCATCACTGGTTTTAATGACATGATTTAAGTGTCCCATTACACTACTGTCTATCAGTGGCGGGGCATATTTAGAGTTCTCCTAGATTTTCTGGCGTATCTCCCAAATCTACTAACCATCTTGCTTGACTGGACCAAAAATCCCCTCTTAATATACTTCTCAGTAAAAATTAACAGCTATTCAACGCATTTGTAGTTTCCTCCTGAAGTATGGTATAGGGGGACAGGAGTTGTCTCTTCTGCCAACTATAACTTTTAGGCCTTAGTTCTTACTGTTCACAACAACAGCTACAGTATGACTCCTAACAGTAAGATATTAACTGTTTGGAAAGGTAAATCACCTTCAACTTGGATTATAAGAAAAAAGGGGAGGGAAGGGACATTTCTATGAACCA
Source organism: Oncorhynchus gorbuscha (assembly GCF_021184085.1). NCBI lineage: Eukaryota > Metazoa > Chordata > Actinopteri > Salmoniformes > Salmonidae > Oncorhynchus > Oncorhynchus gorbuscha. The sequence continues at coordinate 33,858,310 of NC_060176.1, read as the reverse complement.
GCATACCCCTAAACCTTGTACCCCTCTTCTTGTTGGTGACTGAATAGTCTAATTAGTGGTGCTCTCAAGATCTGTATACTTTCTGCATGTCTGATGGTTATTAGTTCCAGTACAGCACGTCTCGGTCTGCATGGGGCATTTTTCAGTTTGGCTGTGATCCGGGTGTGATGTTTGTGTTTGTGCATTCTGCAGCAAGGCAGGTACAGCATTTTCTAGATGTAATTTGCACTTAAAGCTGTGTTTGCCACCCTTGTTGTGGTTGGTGCTGCGCTGTCGCTAGAGTTCAGAAGCAGTCAGTCAGTGGTGCTGCTGTGGTGATTGAAGTTGTGAGGGGGGGGATTCTCGCAAACAAATCGAAGTTAAAAGAACAAGCCAGTGGTCTAGAGGTCTAAACCGCTTCCTCCGGCACACGTCTATAGTGTCTGCATAAATTTGAATCCGGCCTACTGCCCTTTGACACAACTTCTCCTATCTTTCCCCACTGTCGTCCTCTCTTTATAAAGTGCCATAGGTGTTTGCCCGCAGCGGAGGGCACAGCTGAAATTTTACTTTGTAACGCCAACCCACCACCATGTGTGGTGGGAGGGTTCCAGGTGGTTTCTGCCGTCCCTGGCTGCAGAAGTCACGATGGTGGCCTCTGGTATGCAGAGACGGTGGAAACATTATCAAACTATCTCTGTGTTACATTCACATAAGCAGTTTTCCATAACTAGGTATATAGCTATGGTCTTTCAAGCTAACTTTGCTGTGTTTGCTTTGTTATCCACTCTGCATAGCTAGCTAGCTATATGTAGTTAGTTGGAAAATGCCAAAATCAGCTTATGGCCGTCTGGAAAACCATTCACTAGCTTACGAGTCGTAAATAAAAGTTGGAATCATCTCTGTACCCAGAGTTATTCAACATGCTAAAATCTAATGTCTCCTACTAAGGAAATTACTTCGGCAGTACTTTAGCGTTCTCAACAAGTTTGAAGCGCATGAATGGACGTATTTCGTTGCTCCGAGTTATAGTATTTTGGAAAACTGACTGGACGTAAACTTGGTATTGGCAAGCTAGCTAGCGGCCTACTTTGTTGTTGGTTACATCTCACCATATTTTTTAAAATCACATTAGCTAACTTTAGCCATAGTTAGCTGGCGTCGTAATGTTCCATAAATGTGCATACTTAGCTTATTTTGCTAGTAGCAAATCCCATTTTGTTTAACAAACTATCAACACACCTAGTGGGTTTACGGCAAGAAATCAATTAAATAGTACCAAGTCATGTTAGCTACGTACGAACACACATCACCGGCAAGAGATAATAGCGTCACCAGTAGTGCTATTTACTCTGAGTGTGGTAGGCGAGAACTCTGCTCCGCTGAGAGTATAATTAGAGAGAACGACTTCTTATTGTCTGCGAGAACCACCCAAAGTTTCACTTCGATTCTAGTTTGCTGACCCCTTCAATGTGTTTGAGTAGAGGTAGAGATGACCCTGATGTCCATGATGGAGAATGGGGGCATGGGTCACTAACCTTTTCCGGGTTTCTCTCCCCCTGATGCCTCCTCCAGACCTGGCATTGTTCAAGGACCGTCTCAGTATTCTAACTGTCGGAGGTATGGCAACACAAGTCTCCCTGTAGTTTTGTCCCTTTCTCTGTGCCTGAATATTTGCTTTTTGTATTGTTTGCGTAGGAATTCTTGCTGTATCTTTCTCACATCTTTTTTTGTTGGCTTTTCAATGGAATACACTTGATGAACAACTGCTAGTGTTCTCGTTGGAATGTTTGGTTATTTATCACATGATCGGATTCTAAGCCATCAGCTGCCCTGAAATAAAGGAGAAAGATAGAGCCTCTCTCTAGCAGCCCCAGTGTGTGGGTGTCGGAGAACACGACCATCTTAAGAGAATAGATTCCTCTATATGTCAGTGTACTCCTTTAGTGCTTTCCTGTTGTAGATCTAGCTGAGTAGACGTTGTTGGAGTAGTAGGCAATAGATTAGCGTATTTCAAACTACAAAAGTGTTTAGTGTAGTGGTACAGTACCTCGTCGCATTCCTCTCAAACGGTGGTGAAATTTGGTTACATTATCTGGCAGAATATTTCAACCACTGAAAGTCCCAGTTCGATTGCAGTTTAAAAAAAAATATGATACATTTATTGGAATGTAAAACAACTGTTTCAGAATCAGATTGCATATCACATTTCATGGCTGACAAACATTGGGAGATATATACACTCGGTGGTCAGTTTATTAGGTAAACCCATCTGAATTCTTTGGGGCATGGAAACATTGCTCAATTGGTATCCAGGGACCTAACGTGTGCCGGTAAAACATTCCCCACACTATTACACCACCGCCACCAGCCTGTACTGTTGACACCAGCAGGATGGGGCGATGGACTCATGCTGCTTATGCCATATCCTAACTCTGCCATCAGCATGACGCAACAGGATCCTTGATTTGTCGGGCCAGGCAATATTTTTCCAAGACTCAATTGTCCAGTGCTCGTGATCGTGTGCCAACTGGAGCCACTAATTGTTGTTTTTCGCTGATAAAGTATAATCAGGTGTGGTCGTCTGCGGGAATAGCCCATCTGTGACAAGGATCAACGAGTTGTGCATTCCCAGATGCCGTTCTGCACACCACTGTTGTACTGCGCCATTATTTGCCTCTTTGACCACCCTGTTAGCTTGCACGATTCTTGCCATTCTCCTTCAAAATAACATCAACTAGCTGTTTTTGCCCACAGGACTTCCTTCCTCTGACTGGATATTTTTTTTGTTTGTTTCACCATTCTTAGGTCAGGTTTCCCCATCTGGTGTCCTGGGGGTGATTTTTATTTTGCCCCACCGGTTTTAAGCAAAAACAAATTCAATTATTATTTCAAATAGTTTTGACATAAGACTGTAAAGACACCAGCAAATCAGCTCAAATGTTTATTTAGGAAATCTGTTCCAAATATTTCTCAAGCATTTCAAAATATTCTCACGCATTATAGATGGAGTGCATTCGGAAGGTATTAAAAACCCTTTACTTTTTTCCCACTTTTTGTTGTGTTACAGCCTTATTCTCAAATGGATTAAGTAAAATAAAAAATCTCATCAATCTACATACAATACCCCATAATGACAAAACGACACTGTTCTTGATGACCTTCAATGCTGCAGAAATGTTTTGGTAACCTTTCCCAGATCTGTGCCTCAACACAATCCTGTCTATGAGCTCTATGTCCAATTCCTTTGACCTCATGGCTTTGGTTTTTGTTTTGACATGAACTGTGGGACCAAATCATGTCCAATCAATTGAATTTACCGCAGGTGGACTCCGATCAAATTGTAGAAACATCTCAAGGATGATCAATTAGAACAGGATGCACCTGAGCTCAATTTCAAGTCAGATAGCAAAGGGCCTGAATACTTACGTAAATAAGGTATTTCAGTTTTTCTAAATAAATGTGCAAAACAAATCTAACAACCTTTTTGCTTTGTTATTATGGGGTATTGTGTGTAGATAGCATTTAATCAATTTTAGAATACGGCTGTAAAGTAACAAAGTGGAATAAGTCAATGGGTCTGAATACTTTTCGAAGGCACTATTATTTATTTATTTGTTTGTTTGTTTATTATAGTGCTTTCGGAAAGTATTCAGGTGTTCTAAAACTTTTCACTGTGTGTGTGTGTGTGCGCACGCATAATTCACTACCGGTCAAAAGTTTTAGAACACCTGCTCATTCAAGGGTTTTTCTTTATTTGTACTATTTTCAACATTGTAGAATAATAGTGAAGACAAACTATGAAATAATACATATGGAATCATATAGTAACCAAAAAAGTGTTAAACAAATCAAAATATATTTTATCTTTGAGATTCTTCTAATAGCCACCAATTGCTGCAAAGTAACCACTACTTAAGGACCCCAATAAGAAGAGCCTTGCTTGGGCCAAGAAACACACGCAATGGACATTTGACCTGTTTAAATTTTTCCTTTGGTCTGGAGTCCAAATTGGAGATTTTTGGTTCCAACTCCTGTGTCTTTGAGACATGGTGTAGGTGAACGGATGATATCCGCATGTGTATTTCCCACTGTAAAGTATGTAGGAGGGGGTGTTATGGTGTGGGGGTGGTTTGCGGGTGACACTGTCTGATTTTATTTAGAATTCAATGCATACTTAACCAGCATGGCTACCACAGCATTCTGCAACAATACGCTATCCCATCTGGTTTGCGTTTAGGGGGAGTATCATTTGTTTTTCAACAGGATAATGACCCAACACACCTCCAGGCTGTGTAAGGGCTATTTGACCAAGGAGGAGAGTGATGGGATGCTGCATCAGATGACCTGACCTCTACAATCCCCTGGCCTCAACGAAATTGAGATGTTTGGGATAATTTGGACCGCAGTGTGAAGGAAAAGCAGCCAACAATTGCTCAGCATATGTGGGAACTCCTTCAAGACTGTTTGAAAAGCATTCCAGGTGAAGCTGGTTGAGAGAATGCCAAGAGTTTGCAAAGGAGTGGCTATTTCAAGAATCTCAAATATAAAATATATTTAGATTTGTTTAAAAAAATGTTGGTTACTACATGATTCCATGTGTGTTACTTCATAGTTTTGTTGTCTCCGCTATTATTGTACATTGTCGAAATTAATAAAAATAAAGAAAAACCCTTGAATGAGTAGGTGTTATAAAACCTTTGACCATGTGTGTGTATATATTAGGCTCTTTCCTGTTTCTGCATGACTGTGCACATAGCGAGGTCCATACTGAAATGTTTTGTCAAGACCAGTGTGGAAGAGCTTGGCTGGCCTGGGCAGATCCCTGACATCAACGCCTTTGGGATTAGTTGCAGACTGTGAGCCAGTTCTAATCGCCCAACATCAGTGCCTGACCTCACTAATGCTCTTGTGGCTGAATGGAAGCAAGTTCCCGTAGCAATGTTCTAACATCGAGTGGAAAGCCTTCTCAGAAGAGTGGAGGCTGTTATAGCAGCAAAGGGGGGGCCAACTGCATATTAATGCCCATGATTTTGGAATGAGATGTCAGACGAGCAGGTGTCCACATACTTTGGATCATGTAGATTGTGTAATGTATATTTACAATACATTAACAAAAGTATGTGGACACCAGTTGGACGTACTGCCAAAACAACATTGGAGGCAGCACATGGTAGAGAAATTAACATTAAATTCTCGCAACAGCTCTGGTGGACATTCCTGCATTTAGCATGCCAATTGCACATTCCCTCAGCTTGGGACATCTGTGGCATTGTGTTGTGTGACAAAACTGCACATTTTAAAGTGGTCTATATTGGTACCCATCACTAGTTGCACCTGTGTAATGATCATGCTGTTTAATCAGCTTCTTGGTATGCCACACCTGTCAGGTGGATGGATTATCTTGGCAAAAGAGAAACGCTCACTAACGGGGATGTAAACAGATTGGTTCACAACATTTGAGTGAAATAGGCTTTTTGTGCGTATGGACAATGTCTGTGATTATTCCATATCAGCTCATGAAACATGGGACCAACACTTTACATGTTACCTTTTATATTTTTGTTTCTATGTATAATCAACTCCTTACTCATAACATGCATCCAAATGCTGTTGATGCTTTGTTTTTGGAAATGTACACTAAAGCTCTTGTACTTTACTTCTTGTGCTTGGTGTAAGATGACATACTGAAGAAAAGCAGGATTCTGCCTCAATGTTTTGAATATTTACATCTCATTAATTTAGCAGATACTCTTATCCAGAGTGACTTACAGGAGTAATTAGGGTTAAGTGCCTTGCTCAAGGGCATTTTTCAGCTAGTGGGCTCTGGGAAATGAACCAGCGTCCTTTTGGTTACTGGCCCAACGCTCTTAACCGCTAGGATACCAGCCACCCTGCGACGATAAAATCATCACCCACATCTGAGTGCACCTCTGATGCTTTTGCACTCCTGCATGATTCTTGGGTCTAGACTCTTGCAAGGCGATGGCTTCCATGGAACCCCCATGACACACAATGTATTTAGATGGCGTGTGCCGTCAGGCTGGTGATGGCAATGACCTGGTCATAGGGGAGCCACGTCTCTCCACTATGTAGAGAGGGAGTGTGTATTCATTGCAGTGTGCTGCTGTCTGTGGCGTTTAGGAGGCATTTAGGAACAGCCATATTGTTGCCTTGTGGGCTGGCAGTGTTGGTGTTGGAAGTGAATTTGCTAGTGAGTGTGCAGAGTCTGCAAGAAGCTGCTCTCCATGTCCTTGGAGAAACTCTAGTTCTACTTGTCAGGTCAGCTAATTGCTGTTTTTTTCTGATGTCTCAGCGTTCTAGGATACCCATAGTTTTTCCTGACTCATGTCCAGTCATTTGAAGCCTTGTTCTGTCATTCAACTTATTCTTCTTTGCGTGGATACTCTATCACTCAAGTCTCCATCGTTGACACACACGCTTTCAGTAACACACATGAACAAACACACACACACACATTTTTTATTTCTCTTTTCTTTGAGCTCTTCTCTATTCTATTTAATATAATCCCTATTACTGCCAACCTTTTCTAGCTGGAGCTATTAACATTTATTAAACTCTCATTTCCTGTATTACCAATACTCACACATCCATTTCCTTTGCCATTGACTCTTCGACTAGCCTACTCCATAGTTGTTAATTTTGGGATTGCAACATTGTTGCTTTTCTCTTGTTTTTTTTTGAGGTAATCAAATCAGATGAAGTGTCTCTGTTTATCTTAGATTGCCCTGACTTCTATTTCACTACCTTTTTTTGGCACCAGCATTTTAACCTCTTGCTCCTACCTGACACGCAGACGTCCCATCTAGACATCTGGAAATGCAAATGCGCTACGCTAAATGCTAATAGCACTCGTTAAAACTCAAACGTTCATTAAAATACACATGCAGGGTATTGAATTAAACCTACACACGTTGTGAATCCAACAAGTCAGATTTTTAAAATGCTTTTCGGCAAAAGCATGAGAAGCTATTATCTGATAGCATGTAACACCCCAAAAGACCCGCAGGGGACGTAAACAAAATAATTAGCATAGTCGGCGCTACACAAAACGCACAAATAAAATATAAAACATTCATTACCTTTGACCATCTTCTTTGTTGGCACTCCTAGATGTCCGATTCCGATTAAATCGGTCCATATATAGCCTAGATATCGATCTACGAAGACTGTGTGATCAACGAAAAAAATAGCGTTTTATAACGTAACGTCATTTTTTTTAATTAAAAAAGTCGACGATAAACTTTCACAAAACACTTAGAAATACTTTTGTAATGCAACTTTAGGTATTAGTAAACGTTAATAAGCGATCAAATTGATCACGAGGCGATGTATATTCTATAGCTGTACGTCTGGAAATAACGTCCGGGTAAATCTCAACCAAAATATCCGGTCGGAGACCTGAAGAAATGGGCTGTCTCTTCTTCGTTTGACGAAGAAACAAAGCCTAGGCAAATGACAAGACTGTTGACATCGTGTGGAAGCTGTAGGTATTGCAACCTCGGCCCCATTTAATGTGGATCACCTTTATCAATCGGTTGACGTGGCGCATGGATATATTTTTCCATTTTCAGTGATCAGATTTTCCTGCACTTTTCGATGAAACGCACGTTCTGTTATAGTCACAGCCGTGATTTAACCAGTTTTATAAACGTCTGAGTGTTTTCTATCCACACATATTAATCATATGCATATACTATATTCCTGGCATGAGTAGCAGGGCGCTGAAATGTTGCGTGATTTTTGACAGAATGTTCGAAAAAGTAGGGGGTAGGAGTAACAGGTTAACTAACGAAGAGTCACCTCTACCATAAAACAACAATCAATTGAATTATAGTTATCCTCCTGGCACATAGCTGCCACACTACAAATTCCGCTCATGACATCTCATGCTTTCTTGACTGCCTCAAAAGATCTCTTTAATTGGCTTTTAACTCCTGGAGAATCTAGTCCCCATAAAAATATGGGTAAATCTAAATTGTTCATTTTAAGCAGACATTGACGTGTGTGTGTGTGGCTGGTTAGGTGTGTTTTCCCCCCACGCTTGCATTGTTGGTTAGAGTTTTAACACATTCATGTTTCCCCTACCAGCTATTGTTTGCCTGGTGAGTGTTTTAATAACAGATTTTCAGTGTCTGTACGTTTTGTAGAGAAGGTGCTAATCCAGGGTAGCAAGATATTAGCATATCTTTGAAGAACAACCTAAAGTGGATATCTGCTGACCTAAAACTGGGGTAGCCTTCCATTACTTCATTGACAATCTGCGTATTTTAGATGCTATCACCCACTCCATACCCTCTCTTTAATATGCTTTCAATGCAAATCAACAGAAATCATGGCCATATACCAGAGAAGCACTGAAACCATATAGACATGGGCTCAGACTCATCACCGGAAACACCATTTTGAAATTAGCTTTGTAAATGTAAATGACAGTTACCACTATTTTCAGGACACATAAAGGCCTACGTGATTCACTGGATCTTAAAGTGTAGAAGAACATTGATCATTTAAATTATATTTTTCCTAAGTCATGTACATTCTGCTATACCTTGTAAATACCAGAATAGTGACTGTTTACATCTGTGTTAAGATCACAATGACTCATCTGTCTGCCACCTCTTTTAGTTCAGGAAGGGCAGTTTGCTTGATAATTCCACTTTAGAATAGATAACATTTATCAGATTGATAATAGTACTCTTGCTTCAATGACACTAATGATATTTTCTTGTTTGTTTTTTTTTCTTTCTTTTTTTGGACCCCACAAATATACGGTGCTTGTTTTTACCCACTGCTCCCCTCTGCTCATGTCCCACCCCTTCATTTACTTTTCCTATCCACGGTGTATCCATTCATGTTGCATGCCTCCACCGTTGTCCTGTTTGTTTGCCTGTGATGCTGCACCACATTTGATTTTGCTGCATTGCCTCAATGTTGCTGTTATGGTGCCATCGACCATATGGCATATTCCTGTGTTTTCATCCATTGTGCTCCTTTTTCTCCCTACATCCTAATGTCTCTGCTTGTTTTGTTGTTTTGTTTTCTTTCATGGGGAATGTCTTTGTGGCCTACATTCTTTCCCCTATGTTTCTGTTTGCTTTGTTTTCTCCTCTGTGCTAACTGTCCCCGCATCTGCCCCCCTCAACCCCCGCCACCCCCTCCCTCCTGCCACACTGCCCTTCTGGATGGTCTGCTGCCCCTGCGTGCTGAACAGGCTTTTATGGACTGGACGAGTCGGATTTGGACAAAGTGTTCCGCCTGCCTACCACCACCTTTATTGGGGGCACTGAGACTGCCTTGCCCTTGAGGGAGATAATCCGCCGCCTGGAGGTATCCAAAATAAACCGCACACACCGGTCTGTCTCTCAAAGAAGTTGGGTTCTTGCCAATCGTTTGTCTTGAACGAGTGAAAAGTGTACATTCAGGCTCATTTTCATGGTCAGTGACAAGACACGCTGTCCCATTTTTTTCAGATGGCCTACTGCCAGCACATCGGGGTTGAGTTCATGTTCATCAATGACCTAGACCAGTGCCAGTGGATCCGGGAAAAGTTTGAGAAGCCCGGCGTCATGCAGTTCACCCTGGAGGAGAAGAGGACCCTGCTGGCCCGCATGGTTCGCTCCACCAGGTCAGAGCCACGCCCCCCCAAAAAGTTCCATCCCCCACATACCTCTCAAATAATATCAATTAATCAAATGCATTTATAAAGTCCTTTTCACGTCAGCAGTTGTCACAAATTGCTTTCACAGTCCACCTTGTCATAGTGCTTGCCCAGATTTCAGTCATTGCAGGGCTCTGGACTGCGACCATTTTGACACATTTTATGACCCTTTGACTTAGCTGTGCAAGTGAAAACATTTATTAACACTTACAATCACCCCTGGTGAGACAAAACTGCGACCGGTCGGTGAAGAGCACTTTTTGCCAGTCCTGTCTGGTCCAGCGATGGTGTGTTTGTGCCCATAGGCGGCGTTGTTGCCTGCTGAGGACCTGCCTTACAACCGGCCTACAAGCCTTCAGTCCAGACTCTTGTCAGCCTATTGCGAACAGTCTGAGCGCTGATGGAGGGATTGTGCGTTCCTGGTGTAACTCGGCAGTTGTTGTGTCCATCCTGTACCTCATGCCTCCTTGCAGCATGCCTTAGGCACATTCACGTGGATGAGCAGGGACCCTGGGCATCTTTATTTTGGTGTTTTTCAGAGTCAGTAGAAAGGCCTCTTTAGTGTCCACATTTTCATAACTGTGACCTTAACCTTTCTTAGCGCAGGCCTCGACAAGATTCCGCTGAAAAGGCAGCTCGCAAAATTCAAAAATATTTATTAGAAATATGTAACTTTCACACATTAACAAGTCCAATACAGCAAATGAAAAATAAACATATTTTTAATCTACCCGTCGTGTCCGATTTCAAAAATGCTTTACAGCTAAAGCAAAACATATGATTGTTAGGTCATAGCCAAGTCGAAAAAAATACACAGCCATTTTTCCAGCCAAAGATAGGAGTCACAAAAAGCAGAAATAGAGATAAAATTAATCACTAACCTTTAATGATCTTCATCAGATGACACTCATAGGACATCACGTTACACAATACATGTATGTTTTGTTCGATAATGTGCATATTTAGATCCAAAAATCTGTTTATATTGGCGCCTCACGTGCAGTAATGTTTTGATTCCAAAACATCCGGGGATTTTGCAGAAATATTCATAAACATTGATAAAAGATACAAGTGTTATTCACATAATGAAAGATAGACTTCTCCTTAATGCAACCACTGTCAGATTTCAAAAAAACTTTACGGAAAAAGCATGATCTGAGAACGGCGCTCAGAACCCAAAACAGCCATAGGAATATCCGCCATTTTGGAATCAACAGTTAGAAACAACACCATAAATATTCACTTACCTTTGATGATCATCAGAAGGCACTCCCAGGAATCCCAGTTCGACAATAAATTACTGATTTGTTCCATAAAGTTCCATCATGTCCAAATAGCCACTTGTTGTTAGCGTGTTCAGCCCAGTAATCCATCTTTGAGGCTTAGGCCCCTATCCAGACACAAACTCGCAAAGTTCTGTTACAGACCTTTAGAAACATGTCAAACGATGTATGGAATCAATCTTTAGGATGTTTTTAACATAAAACATCAATGTTCCAACCGGAGAATTCCTTTGTCTTCAGAAAAGCACTGGAACGAGAGGTAACTCTGTCGGGAGCGCGCGTTATGAGACCGAGAGCTCCCATGTGCCCCTCCTTTATAGTAGAATCCTCAAACCAGTTTCTAAAGATGGTTGGCATCTAATGGAAGCTGTAGGAAGTGCAACTTTATCCATATCTCAATGTGTACTCGGTAGGCAAAGCTTTGAAAACTACAAACCACCGATATCCCACTTACTGGTTGGATTTTCTCAGGTTTTCGCCTCCCATATGAGTTCTGTTATACTCACACACATCATTCAAACAGTTTTAGAAACTTCAGTGTCTTCTATCAAATACTAATAATAATATGCATATATTAGCATCTGGGACAGAGTAGGAAGAAATTCGCTCTGGGCACGCTATTCATCCAAAAGTGAAAATGCTGCCCCCTATCCCAAAAAGGTTAATTGCCTACTGTCTGTAAGATGTTAGTATTTTAATGACCATTCCTCAGGTGCATGTTCATTAATTATGGTTCATTGAACAAGCATGGGAAACGGTGCTTAAACCCTTTACAATGAAGATCTGTGAAGTTATTTGGATTTTTACAAATTATCTTTGAAAGACAGGGTCCTGAAAAACGTACGTTTCTTTTTTTGCTGAGTTTATTTCTATCTATCCTGACTGGTTGCATCACTTCCTGGTATCGCAAATCCTTGGCCTCCGACTGCAAGTCACTACAGAGGGTAGTACGTACGGCCCAGTACATCACTGGGGCCAAGCTTCCCTCCATCCAGGACCTCTATATCAGGCGATATCAGAGGCCGCAGCCACCCTAGTCATAGACTGTTCTCTCTGCTACCGCATGGTAAGTGGTACCGGAGCGCCAAGTCTAGGTCCAAAAGGCTTCTTAACAGCTTCTTCCCCCAAGGCATAAGATTTCTGAACAGCTAATCGAAGGGCTACCCAGACCCCTCTATTATGCTGCTGCTACATTCTGTTTATTATCTATGCATAGTCAATTTAACTCTACTTACATGTACTTTATTACCCCAATCACCTCGACTAATCAGTGCCCCCCCGCACATTGACTCTGTACCGGTACCTCCTGTATATAACAGCCTCGCAAAAGTTTGGGGTCAGTTAGAAATGTTCTTGTTTTTGAAAGAAAAGCAGCAAAAAAATGTTGGTCCATTTAAAATAACATCAAATTGATCAGAAATACAGTGTAGACATGGTTAATGTTGAAATGACTATTGTAGCTGGAAACGGCAGATAAAAAAATAAAAGCAGTATCTACAGAAGCCCATTATCAGCAACTGTCACTCCTGTGTTCCAATGGCACGGTGTGTTAGCTAATCCAAGTTTATCATTTTAAAAGGCTAATTGATCATTAGATAACCCTTTTGCAATTATGTTAGCACAGCTGAAAACTTGTGTGATTAAATAATTCATAAAACTGGCCTTCTTTAGACTAGTTGAGTATCTGGAGCATCAGAATTTGTGGGTTTGAGTACAGGCTCAAAATGTCCAGAAACAAAGAACTTTCTTCTGAAACTCGTCAGGCTATTCTTGTTCTGAGAAATGAAGGCTATTCCATGTGAGAAATTGCCAAGAATCTGAATATCTCGTACAACGCTCTGTACTACTCCCTTCACAGAACAGAGCAAAATGGCTTGAACCAGAATAGAAAGAGTGGGAGGCCCCGGGGCACAACTGAGCAAGAGGACAAGTATATTAGCGTGTCTAGTTTGAGAAACAGATCACAAGTCCTCAACTGGCAGTTTCATTAAATAGTACCCGCAAAACACCAGTCTCCATGTTAACAGTGAAGAGGCGATTCCTGGATGCCGCCTAGGCAGAGTTCCTCTGTCCAGTGTCTGTGTTCTTTTGCCCATCTTAATCTTTTCTTTTTATTGGCCAGTCTGATATATGGATTTTTCTTTGCAACTCTGCCTAGAAGGCCAATATCCCAGAGTCACCTCTTCACTGTTAACGTTGAGACTGATGTTTTGCGGGTACTATTGGAACTTGTTCAGTTTGTCTGTTGTTGAATCTTGTTATGCTCAAAAAAATATTTACACGTGTTAAGTTTGCTGAAAATAAACGCAGTTGACAGTTAAAGGACATTTCTGTTTTTGCTGAGTTTAGTTAGATAGTGTGTGTACAGTTGAAGTCGGAAGGTTACAAACACTTAGGTTGGAGTCATTAAAACTTGTTTTTTCAACCACTCCACAAATTTCTTGTTAACAAACTAAAGTTTTGGCAAGTCGGTTAGGACATCTACTTTGTGCATGACACAAGTCATTTTTCCCAAAATTATTTACAGGCAGAATATTTCACTTGTAATTCCAGCGGGTGAGAAGTTTACATACACTAATTTGAGTGTGCCTTTAAACAGCTTGGAACATTCCAGAAAATGATGTCATGGCTTTCTCTCAAGGTATCTCTCGCTTGAATCCATCTAGTAGGGCACTGCACACCCAAATAAGGGCACTGCGTTCATCCACCTCTGGCCTGCTCGCCTCCCTACCACTGAGGAAGTACAGTTCCCGCTCAGCTCAGTCAAAACTGTTCGCTGCTCTGGCTCCCCAATGGTGGAACAAACTCCCTCACGACGCCAGGACAGCGGAGTCAATCACCACCTTCCGGAGACACCTGAAACCCCACCTCTTTAAGGAATACCTAGGATAGGATAAAGTAATCCTTCTCACCCCCCCCCCCCTTAAAATATTTAGATGCACTATTGTAAAGTGGTTGTTCCACTGGATGTCATAAGGTGAATGCACCAATTTGTAAGTCGCTCTGGATAAGAGCGTCTGCTAAATGACTTAAATGTAATGTAAATGTAGTAGGGACATCTTGGATTAGGTTGTGGTTTGGCAGCTCCGCCATCTGCTGTTTTTGTCTTGAAAACATGTGCATCAGTTGTGCTTTTATGAAAGGATACCACATTCCTGATCTTTGCTAGGAGGCGAGAGATTGGATTCACTGGTGTGGCTACTCTCATGGGGACATGTTTGAAGGACATCGCTTTTTATCTCCCACTCAGCCGAAATGAAATGAGCCTTTACAGTTAGGTAGCTCTAGACGTCCAACTGTCTGTTGTTCGAGCAACAGACTTCGTTTCTGACAACTCGCTCTCAAGTCGTTATTTTGTTTTTTGTATAAAGCAGGTATTTATGTCTGGGCAAAATGTGTGCGGGAAGGAATAGTGAAGCGTGGCTCGACCACTTTCAACATATTTCTGAACCCTGCATTCTCATTCTCTGTGTGGGGAAAGCAGTGAAGAGACGGGGAGATCAACAATTTCCAGGCTCAGGGAACTCAACACACAAACACCTACATGGAGGTGACAGCATTCCCTCTTCCATATTCCCCCCAAGACACAACTACGAGAACATAACCAATAAAAACGGGTCACAACTCCTGCAGCTCTGTCGGAAGCTGGGCATGTACATAGTCAATGGTAAGCTTTGAGGGGACTCCTATGGTAGGTACACCTATAGCTCATCGCTTGGCAGTAGTACAGTAGACTACTTTATCACTGACCTCAACCCAGAGTCTCTCAGAGTGTTCAGTCAGGCCACTGACACCCCTATCAGATCACAGCAAAATCACACTCAACTTGAACAGAGCTGTGCTCAATCATGAGGGTAGATAATATTAAAAAATGTTATAAATGGAAGGAAAATAGTGTGGAAATCTACCAAACTATTCGGCAACAACAAATTCAATCCCTTCTTGACAATTTCCTGGACAAACGACACGAATTATCTATCCAAAATGGAGATCTATGGGTAAACCACTTTTCCAATATTTTTGGCTCTATAACAAAGAACAAACAGCAAAAACATGAACATGATCAAATACAAATCTTAGAATCAACTATTAAAAACTACCAGATCCCACTGGATTCTCTAATTGCATTGCATGAACTACAGGAAAAAAATACAAAGCACTCCAACTCAAAAGGCCTGTGGGGTTGATGGTATCCTAAATGAAATGATAAAATATACAGACCACAAATACCAATTGGCTATACTTAAACTATTTAACATCATCCTCAGCTCTGGCATCTTCCCCAATATTTGGAACCAAGGACTGGTCACCCCAATCAACAAAAGTGGAGACATATTCGACCCCAATATCTACCGGGAGAAATGCATCAGCAGCAACCTTGGGAAAATCCTCTGCATTATCATAAACAGCAGACATTTCCTCAGCAGAAACAATGTAGTGAGCAAATGTCAAATTTGCTTTTTTGCAAATTACCGTATGACAGACCACGTATTCACCCTGCACACCCTAATTGACAAACAAAAACTAAAACAAAGGCAGTCTTCTCATGCTTTGTTGATTTCTAAAATCTTTTGACTCAATTTGGCATGAGGGTCTGCTATACAAATTGATAGAAAGTGGTGTTGGGGGAAAAACACAGTACAAAATCTATGTACACAAACAACAAGTGTGCGGTTAAAATTGCCACACAAAAGAACTTTCATTCCAAATGGCCGAGGGGGTGAGACAGGGATGCAGGTGAAAACCAACCCTCTTCAACATATATCAACGAATTGGCGAGGGCACTAGAGAACAGTCTGCAGCACCCAGCTGCAGTCAAATGTCTACTGTTTGCTGATAATCTGGTGCGTCTGTCCCCAACCAAGGAGGGTCTACAGCAGCACCTAGATCTTCTGCACAGATTGTCAAACCTGTGCCCTGACAGTAAATCTCAGTAAAACAAAATTAATGGTGTTCCATAAAAGGTCCAGTTGTCAGGACTACGAATACAAATTCCATCTAGACACTGCTGCCCTAGAGCAGTGGTTTCCAAATTGTTTATAGTCCCGTACCCCTTAAAACATTCAACCTCCAGCTGCGTACCAGTGTCAGCACATTCTCAAATGTTGTTTTTTCCCCGTAATTCTTAGCCTGCCACACACGATACGATACATTTATTCATCATAAGAATGCATGTGAGGTTTTTGTCACAACCCAGCTCATAGCAAGTGGCAAATAATATTTATCAATAATTTTGCTCTTTATTTAACCATCTTACATATAAAACCTTATTTGTTCATCAAAAAATTGTGAATAACCTAATGAGAAGGGTGTGCTTCAAAGGATGCATATAACTCTGCAATGTTGTGTTGTATTGGAGTCTCAGTCCTAAATAATTTTCCACACACAGTCTGTCTGTCTATTTAGTTTATGCTAGTGAAGGCCGAGAATCCACTCTCACATCGGTACGTGGTTGCGAAGGGCATCAGTGTCTTAGCAGCACAATTTAATACTCTGAGCGCAGCCTAATCCAGTGGCTTCTGATTTCATTCCGTTTTCACAGAACCGCTTGCTACAATTTCGATGAGGCTCTCTTGTTCAGATATCGGTAAGTGGACTGGAGGCAGGGCAAGAAAGGGATAACAAATCCAGTTGTTTGTGTCATCTGTTTTATATATTTTTTTAATTGAGAATCATATTTTTAATGTTTATTTTTTAAATTATTATTTATTTAACCTTTAACTAGGCAAGTCAGTTAAGAACAAATTCTTATTTCCAATGATGGCCTAGGAACAGTGGGTTAACTGCCTTGTTCAGGGGCGGAGCAGCAGATTTATACCTTGTTAGCTCAGAGATTCGATCTAGCAACCTTTCGGGTACTGGCCCAACCAATTATTTTAGGATTGTGTAGGCCTATTCTAATAGCGAACCTATGCAGGTTTTTAATTATATAATCCTTTATCCTAGCCCTATAATACATGTATTTATATTTATAAAATGTTATCTTAAAAGCTAATCATTCCGATTCACATCGGCAAACAAGGGCCGCACTATATAACAGCTTTTAAGTCATAATATACCTGACCTCTACAATTAGGACATATCATATTAAACAAACAAAGTACCTTGGTATTTCTAATGTACAATCTTCAAATTAAATGCATTACCCATCCTCGCTTTCCCCTAAATCGATACCTGATATTACATCCATATAGTCCAAAGTTCCATATTGCCTAAATAGAAAAAGGATAAGTTCATCATACCCATTCTGCATTACCATAAATCCAACCTTGTTTTAAGTCCATGGTTCCATAATGCATGAATAAAAACAACAAAGGTTGTTAATGCAAAAAAATGTTTTTTTGTATAAAAATAACTCTGAATCCATATTTGTCCTGTGTAATGTGGTGTAAGTACAGTGGGGCAAAAAAGTATTTAGTCAGCCACCAATTGTGCAAGTTCTCCCACTTAAAAAGATGAGATGCCTGTAATTTTCATCATTGGTACACTTCAACTATGACAGACAAAAGGAGAAAAAAAATCCGGAAAATCACATTGTAGGATTTTTAATGAATTTATTTGCAAATTATGGTGGAAAATAAGTATTTGGTCACCTACAAACAAGCAAGATTTCTGGCTCTCACAGACCTGTAACTTCTTCTTTAAGAGGCTCCTCTGTTCTCCACTCGTTACCTGTATTAATGGCACCTGTTTGAACTTGTTATCAGTATAAAAGACACCTGTCCACAACCTCAAACAGTCACACTCCAAACTCCACTATAGCCTAGACCAAAGAGCTGTCAAAGGACACCAGAAACAAAATTGTAGACCTGCACCAGGCTGGGAAGACTGAATCTGCAATAGGTAAGCAACTTGGTTTGAAGAAATCAACTGTGGGAGCAATTATTAGGAAATAGAAGACATACAAGACCACTGATAATCTCCCTCGATCTGGGGCTCCATGCAAGGTCTCACCCCGTGGGGTCAAAATGATCACAAGAACGGTGTGCAAAAGTCCTAGAACCACACGGGGAACCTAGTGAATGACCTGCAGAGAGCTGGGACCAAAGTAACAAAGCCTACCGTCAGTAACACACTACGCCGCCAGGAACTCAAATGCTGCAGTGCCAGACATGTCCCCTTGCTTAAGCCAGTACATGTCCAGGCCCGTCGGAAGTTTGCTAGAGAGCATTTGGATGATCCAGAAGAAGATTGGGAGAATGTCATATGGTCAGATGAAACCAAAATATAACTTTTTGGTAAAAACTCAACTTGTCGTGTTTGGAGGACAAAGAATGCTGAGTTGCATCCAAAGAACACCATACCTACTGTGAAGCATGGTGGTGGAAACGTCATGCTTTGGGGCTGTTTTTCTGCAAAGGGACCAGAATGACTGATCCGTGTAAAGGAAAGAATTAATGGGGCCATGTATCGTGAGATTTTGAGTGAAAACCTACCATCAGCAAGGGCATCGAAGATGAAACGTGGCTGGGTCTTTCAGCATGACAATGATCCCAAACACACCGCCTGGGCAATGAAGGAGTGGCTTCGTAAGAAGCATTTCAAGGTCCTGGAGTGGCCTAGCCATTCTCCAGATCTCAACCCCATAGAAAATCTTTGGAGGGAGTTGAAAGTCCGTGTTGCCCCGCAACAGCCCCAAAACATCACTGCTCTAGAGGAGATCTGCATGGAGGAATGGGCCAAAATACCAGCAACAGTGTGTGAATACCTTGTGAAGACTTACAGAAAACGTTTGACCTCTGTCATTGCCAACAAAGGGTATATAACAAAGTATTGAGAAACTTTTGTTATTGACCAAATACTTATTTTCCTACAATGTGATTTTCTGGATTTTTTTTTCTCATTTTGTCTGTCATAGTTGAAGTGTACCTATGATGAAAATTACAGGACTCGTCTTTTTAAGTGGGAGAACTTGCACAATTGGTGGCTGACTAAATACGTTTTTGCCCCACTGTATGTATCGGGGACTACTTCCGCAGGAGACAGCTATCACTCACAACCACTGCTTCTCTGCTCGGAGCCTTTTGAAGTGGAGTACAGGGCACGTCGTCTCTCCACTATTTCATGAGGAAATGGTTCATTAATAGAGAATGGGGTATTTTTCAATTCTCTACCCTGTTGCAACAAGGCAAATTTATTTTTGTAGTGGGTTAGCATAGCTACGATCGGACGGGGCCTTCCCTCTACTCTGCCACCAACTGGTGTGCTCTTTGAAAATCAATTGTTTGCACCTGTTCGTCCGTCATCTTGAGATTGTTTCATGAACACCCTGACTTTTTCCTCCGTTGACTGATAGTATTCATCCTCCTTTTTTCCCATTATAACAATATTATTTCTCATACTTCTGCACTTTAGATCAAGTAATTCGGCTTTCGTTTTATCATACCGTAGCGCCTCTGTAGTGTCTTTTAGGGAGTCCACGGTAGATTTCAATATCTTATTTTCCGCTCGTATTTCTTCCATTGTATTACTGCAATCCATTCCTGTTTTTAAGGCCTCAGCCTCCCCCAGTTGCCCAGGCAATAAATCTGTTTTTTTTTTAGCTGCTTGCTTGTAAGCAATGCTCTATCTTCTGGAAACATGGTTATAAAAATGTCCCCCTCCAATTTTAAGTTCGTAATTTTAGACTGCGGCTTTCCTCCCGTTTCGCTCGCAGAACTCGAGGAAAGGTCTCCTCGTGTTCACTTCGATATCCATTTATTTTTCTAGCTGATCAGGAAATAGTTTGATTCTCTATATTATCACTTAATCCTCAATTTTTGTGATTAATTCATGGGACAAGCTGTGCCTACCACGCTGCCACCTGCCACGCCATCGACAGCAATACTTGACACATTGGAAAGAATTTACAAAATAACTGAGCAAACTAGAATGCTATTTGGCCCTAAACAGAGTACACAGTGGCAGAATACCTGACCACTGTGACTGACCCATAATTATGGGCATCTTTGACACTACTTACAGACTTGCAATTGAGAAAGGCCACCAAAGGCAGACCTGGCTCTCAAGGGAAGAGGGGCTATGTGCACACTGACCACAAAATGAGGTGGAAACTGAGCTGCACTTCCAAAACTCCTGCCAAATGTTTGACCATATTAGAGAGACATATTTCCCTCAGACGACACACATCCACAAAGATTTTGAGAAAAAATCACATTTTGATAAACTCCCATTTCTATTGAGTGAAATACCAGTGTGCAATCATGGCAACAAAATGTGAACTGCTGCCACAAGAAAAGGGCAACCAGTGAAGAACAAACACCATTGTAAACACAACCTATATTTGTTTATTTATTTTCCATTTTGTGCTTTCACTATTTGCACATCATTACAACACTGTATGGCATTTGAAATGTCTTTATTCTTTTGGAACGTTTGTGAGTAATGTTTACTGTTAATTATTTGTTTATTTTACTGTTGTTTATTATACATTTCACTTGCTTTTGCAATGTAAACATATGTTTCCCGTGCCAATAAAGCCCCTTAAAGTGAAATTGAGTTGAGAGACGTGGAGACTGGAATAAACTACAAAAAATGAACAGAGTAGCACACATCAATGTTGCAATTTCGATTACAATTCTATTCATTGTGCAGCCCTAGAAGCAACTACTGTTGTCAATGTTGATGATGGGAAAGTCAACTTTCTGTCAATCATTTTTATTTCTCAACTCTAAATATTGAGCTCTAGCAGCTATTTTACAAGCAAGATAATTGATTCGGCTTTGAGATGCTGTGTACGAAATGCACATCGGCCCTTGCGAGTGCAGGTGTCATTGGGCAGTAGCCAAGTTTTTTTTTAGGATATTGAATTTACTGTTTTATTAATACATGGCTACCAGCAGTGGGTATTATGTTTAGAGTTAGCAATATAGCTAATGTGTTTTGAGTTTTACTTACTCAGGAGGTGAATTAGCCCCAAATCAATTAGGCTATGATAATAGTGCAAATAAAGATGTAGGCAAATGAATTGTTATTGAACAAAAAATGTAATATCAATAGCCTAATTGTCAATCCAAAATACGAGTCACTGGATTAGGTTGCACATAAAAATATTGTTGGTCATGTATTCCTGCATGGACATGTTAGATGAAACAACATATTTCTTGAATAGCATCTTAAGTCTTACACCCCTAATAAAGCACAGTGAATGACTTTATAAAATGATTACACATTTTTCTATTGCGTCACGCCACAGATAATTTTTTAGGTGTGAACAAATCATGGGGTGGCACCACCAGAAAGTTAGTGCCACCAGGTGATTTTTTTTCTTCTCTTGAGCCCTGCATTGGACCAATCCTGCAAACTAATATCATAGGAGATTTCTGGAGTCCTTCTCTCCAAAGGGATATGGCCATGTGATGACGACGTGCTTTGTGTACTGCAGGTTCGAGGAGTTCCTCCAGAGGAAGTGGTCGTCAGAGAAGCGCTTCGGCCTGGAGGGCTGCGAGTCTCTGATCCCCGCCCTCAAGACCATCATCGACAAGTCCAGTGAGAAGGGTGTGGAGAACGTCGTCATGGGCATGCCACACAGGTGGGTAATAACAAAAGGAGCACAAGGTGAGGGGATGCTTGAGTTTCTGCAACATGGTTTGACTTTCAGCCTTCTCTCCTCTGACACATGCTCACAATCTCCTAGGGGTCGTCTGAACGTGCTGGCCAACGTCATCCGCAAGGAGTTGGAGCAGATCTTCTGCCAGTTTGACTCTAAGCTGGAGGCTGCTGATGAGGCGAGTCCCATCTAGCCCACCCACTGCGATTCTTGACTGCACTAATTGGAACACAACTACTGAATTGCCTGAATGTGTGGCTCTATTGTAGATGCCTAGCGGTATTCTACTGCTAGTATGTTTGACTCTGTTGTTGTTGCAGGGCTCTGGTGATGTCAAGTACCACCTGGGGATGTACCACAGGAGGATCAACCGTGTGACGGACCGCAACATCACTCTGTCCCTTATGGCCAACCCCTCCCACCTGGAGGCTGTGGACCCCGTGGTGCAGGGCAAGACCAAGGCCGAGCAGTTCTACTGCGGAGACACCGAGGGACACAAGGTATGGACCGGCACCGCTGGTTTTACATTTACATTTAAGTTTTGAACACTGTTTGAATACCGGCGTATTTATTTTTCTCAAAGTGACAAAGGAGTACTTGCAGAGATCATAGTCCTTTTGTGTACTGTAGAAAGTCGCCCTTTCGGTTCGATCCCTTTTTCTGCCCTTCACTTACACACTGATCTGTACCGGATAAGTGGAACTATGGTTTCCACCATATCGCTTTCACCAATCTGACTTTATTTGATGAGTTATTACCTCAAGCAAGAATGGATTGTAAGTGTTCTGCATTTGACGTTGGATTGTTTATGTTCCAGGTGATGTCCATCCTGATGCACGGTGATGCTGCCTTTGCCGGTCAGGGCGTTGTGTACGAGACCTTCCATCTCAGCGACCTGCCGTCCTACTCCACCCACGGCACGGTGCATGTGGTCGTCAACAACCAGGTGTGCGCACACACACGCCAATCTAACCACTGACCACACCTGGTCTGGAGAAGATACAAATCGTCTTTGTTCCAGCCATGGTAGAAAACCAGTGGTTGTGTGAATGGCTGGTGTGCTAACCCTCACAACCCCTAACTTCCCCCAGATTGGCTTCACCACTGACCCCCGTATGGCGCGCTCCTCTCCATACCCCACTGACGTGGCCCGGGTTGTCAATGCTCCCATCTTCCACGTGAATGCTGACGACCCTGAGGCTGTGGTGTACGTGTGCAACGTGGCCGCCGAGTGGAGAGCCACCTTCCACAAGGACGTGGTGGTGGACCTGGTGAGTATAGTTCCCTAGGTACAGATCTAGGATCAGCTTCCCTTCCCCCAATCTTAACCTTAACCATTCATGGGGGAAATTAATAACTGGCCCAAGGTCACGGGCTGTGTTTGTGTGTGCAGACCTGCCAACTTGCACGCATTTTGTGTACCATGCACGTAATTTGAGGTTAAAGTATGCTGATACGAAAAACTATCCTAAAATAAGTTAGCAAATGTAAGTAAGCATTTCACTGTAAGGTATACACTTGTTGTCGTCGGCGCATGTGACAAAGTTTGATTTAAAATACACAAAAATCGTTTTTTTGTTGGGACATTGTGGTATTTGACTCAACCGTCTGAAGTTAGAGCTGAGCTTGCTCCAGCCTGACCCCCGTCGTCTTAGTACTATTTTCTTCCCTCGAACCGGATGGCATTTCCTCAATTCGTCTGATACCTCTGATGTGTGAGGGAAAAGGGTGGGGAAAATGGAGAATGACTGTTTGCTAAATACATTTTCCTAAATTGTATGTGTTTGTCAAGCACATAACCATTATTATTTCATAGTTAACACCTTAACTAAGGCGTCATTACGACATGGTAGTTAGCTACAGTGTTTAGTCACCAAACGAGAACACTTTCTTGCCAGGTAGTAGGAGCGAGCTCATTTACGGGCATGGAAACATGTGCGCTGTTGCGGTAGTTCAGTGTGCGTCACTGCGTGGATGGAAACAGACACGCCTTGAGACCTGTTCCGCTCATGGCGTCCACAGAAAGTTATATTGGACTGTTAAAGATTAGTAGGCAAATGTTAATTAATCAGTTCTTGATCTGTCCTCTTGATATATCTGTATGTCAACAGTAGACTGCTAATGATGTGATATTAGTCCGTTCACAAATGTTGAATGAATGGTAGCCAATAGTCAGACCTAACTTGATGGATTAGGTCAGGGATGGAGATCTAAAACAGGTTAATAGGCCTAGTTCAGTTGTTTCATAGTACACTAGACTATCCACATGGACATCTATTAATTAGAATAGTCATTACCCCTACATTTAACCTAGAAAAATGTGTCATTGAGACCACCTCTAATTTAATTTAGGATCATACACAAGTCTTCTGTGTTGGCTACGTTGTTTGATATAATTTAAGACCTTAGGTTTCAGGAAATAGCCGTTACAGTTGACTAACCCCCTCTGGACCTCTCCCCTACCCAATCTTAGTCCTACATCAGCACCACCTTGTCAGAAAGTCCTAGTGAGAGCCCTGATTTGTACATGTAAACCGTTTTCTAGTTAGCTACTGAAGAGCAACTAATTATCAAGAACCCATTAAGTCTATAGCCTACAATTCCTACTGAGGCAGTCTTCTGCCAACCTCCTTATTAGGCCCAAAAAATGCCTATTATTTGGGCAGTGTGGGTGTCGTGCATGCCGTCGCCGGGGGGGTACCGCCACGGCGTTGATCAGGTTGGCAGGTCTGTCTGGGTGTGTGTTTATTAACAATGTTTGTGTGTCGGCAGGTGTGCTACCGGCGGTTGGGACACAACGAGATGGACGAGCCCATGTTCACTCAGCCCCTGATGTACAAGCAGATCAAGAAGCAGAAGGGAGTGATGCAGAAGTATGGCGAGAAACTTATTGCAGAGGGGGTCGTCACGAGACAGGAATATGAGGTCAGAGCTCAACCACTTCGACCATATCTCTCACACTCTCCATAGAGTAGAGCCGAGGAGTCACCCTCTCCACTTCTGCCTTCCATCTCCCTCTCTCTACAGGAGGAGATTGCAAAGTATGATAAGATCTGTGAGGAGGCACATGTTCGCTCCAAGGATGAGAAGATCCTCCACATCAAACACTGGCTGGACTCTCCCTGGCCTGGTGAGTGGGTTAACAGCTCACAGACACACATACACACATACACAATGCCGTGTGTGTTGTAAATAATGGACCTGTGTGTGTGTGTAGGTTTTTTCAACCTGGATGGCCAGCCCAAGAGCCTGACCTGCCCGTCCACTGGTCTGACTGAGGAGGAGCTGACCCACATCGGTCAGGTGGCCTCCTCAGTGCCAGTCGAAGACTTCACCATCCATGGAGGTGAACCCTACTCTAAACCATAGAATTAAGAACATAATAATATTATGGATCTCTATGCCTTTTAACTTTTAAATCCTCTGATGGCGGGAGGTGTCAAAAGCAAAAGAGCCAAAGTGCAGAGTGAAGACATGGCCCTTTTATTGACTCTGGTTGTGTACACACAGCAAGATTTTTCACCCGGTGACAAGTGTCTGGTTTGCACTCCTCCGTAGGTCTGAGCCGTATCCTGAAGGCCCGAGGGGAGATGATCAAGAACCGCACGGTGGACTGGGCCCTGGGAGAATACATGGCCTTTGGCTCTCTGCTCAAAGAGGGCATCCACGTTCGCCTCAGCGGCCAGGACGTGGAGAGGGGCACCTTCAGGTGACGAGAGGGACTTTCAGTCCCAGGCAAATAAAATGTTTCCATTTTTGAGCATGTCATCTTGAGTGTGTCCCAAATGATGGTCTCTGGTCAAAAGTAGGGTACAGGCTGCCATTTGGGATGCAGATCTTGTCTCTTGTCCCTCATTGTCCCTGCTGTGTGTTTCCCTCCCTGCCAGTCACCGACACCATGTGCTGCACGACCAGAACGTGGACAAGAGAGTTTGCATCCCCATGAACCACGTGGCCCCCAACCAGGCCCCCTACACCGTCTGCAACAGCTCCCTGTCGGAGTACGGCGTGCTGGGTCAGTCACTCTCCACCTCACAATTACTGTGAAAACATTTACTATGGAAACAGATTCAGAGAAACTGGGAAATATCACAGGAACTCTCATTCAAATAATCTCTTACTACTATCTCCACCCGCTACTAACTGGGGACTCACACTTGGCATGATAATCGGGGACCTAGCGACCAGTCATTTTGTATGAAAGGAGACACACAGCGACCTAATTGTCAGCGACGAGAGCGCAAGCAACCAACATTCACAACGATACACCAACCCGGAGAGATTTTAACCTTGATCGCTGACTATCTCGGCAAATGAGTCCTGAGTTAGGAACCTCTCTTTCTCACTCATTCTCTCGTTCTCTCTTTCTTTCTTTCCCTCGGTCTCTGTTGTCAGGTTTCGAGCTGGGCTTTGCCATGGCCAGTCCCAATGCCCTGGTCCTGTGGGAGGCCCAGTTCGGAGACTTCCACAACACAGCCCAGTGCATAATCGACCAGTTCATTTGCCCTGGCCAAGCCAAGTGGGTCCGCCAGAATGGCATAGTCCTGCTGCTGCCCCACGGCATGGAGGGCATGGTGAGTACCCCATAGCACCAGTTGAAGGGAGGAGATGGCGTTTCAAACAATTGTTCATAATCATTCCTTTACACTACATGCTCATTTAAGGGTTTTCTTTATTTTTACTCTTTTATTAACTGTACAATAATAGTGAAGACATCTAAACTATGAAATAACACATACGGAATCATGTAGTAAAATATATTCTATATTGGAGGTTCTTCAAAGTAGCCACCCTTTGTCTTGATGACAGCTCTGCATTTTCTCAACCAGCTTCATGAGGTAGTCACCTGGAATGTATTTCAATTAACAGGTGTGCATTGTTAAAAGTTAAATTTAGGAATTTCTTAAGTTTGAGCCAATCGTTTGTGTTGTGACAAGGTAGGGGTGGTATACAGAAGATGGCCCTATTTGGTAAAAGACCAAGTCCATATTATGACAAGAACAGCTCAAATAAGCAAAGCAAAACGACAGTCCATTACTTTAAAACCTCTTAGAGCTACCCCCCTACTTTGTGCAATTTCCACCTGAAGACATACCCAAATCTAACAACCTGGAGCTCAGGCACAGAACCAAGGATATGCATATTCTTGGTACCATTTGAAAGAAAACACTCTGAAGTGTGTGTAAATATGAATTGAATGTAGGAGAATATAACAATAGATCTGGTTTAGATAAAACAATAAAAAATATATATTTTATTTTTGTATCCTCTTTAAAATTAACAAGATAAAACAAACATTCAGATAGGATGATGGGGACAATTTCAGTGAAAAATATAAGAGGGCAACAGTACTTGTGCAAATTCTCAAAATGAGTGTGCTACATGACATTTATCATGAAGTCACCCAGGTGTCCCACACAAGTAGCCTAAATGTACCCAAGTTCCCAAATTGGTGACGGTATACATTTTGAAACAAATAACTATATACAAAATACCAAAATGGTATTCTAACACACACCACCCAAAATAATTGAGGGAAAAAAATGAAGATAAAAATGGGGGGGGGAATAATTGTTGATGAAAAAATATATGGGGAAAAAAATATATATATATATATATATATACATTTACAAAATAACATGGGTAACTAATTTACACACTTTTTCAATATTTGGAAGACCCTCAAATCAAATCTGGCTCTGCCAGGTGGAGATCACAGTGGTTGTAGAGGGTGCAACAGGACAAGCACCTCAAGAGTAAAAGTGAACAGTTTAGGGTTCCATAGCCGCAGGCAGAACAGTTGAAACTGGAACAGCAGCAAGGCCAGGTGGACTGGGGACAGCAAGGAGTCATCATGCCAGGTAGTCATGACGCATGGTCCTAGGGCTCCGGTCTTCCGAGAGAGAGAAAGAGAGAATTCGAGAGAGCATACTTAAATTCATACAGGACACCGGATAAGACAGAAGTACTCCAGATATAACAAACTGACCCTAGCCCCCCGACACATAAACTACTGCAGCATAAATACTGGAGGCTGAGACAGGAGGGGTCAGGAGACACTGTGGCCCCATCCGATGAGACACCTGGACAGGGCCAAACAGAAGGATATAACCCCACCCACTTTGTCAAAACTCTACACAATATTGTGCTGCTGATGCCAGGTGCCAGAGCAGTCTCTTTCTGCTGTAAAGCAGAGGGTCACCAAGCATGTGGCGCAGGTGATGGGGGACTTAATTTTGCAAAGAACACAGAAACGCCCCCACGCTGTGCCCTTTTGGCCCTGAGGCACGTCCATGTCTGCAGAGTTACATTTGGGAAGATGAACACCACTTGTGGCAGGAGCTGGATGAACCAGCTTCAGTGGGGGATGGAAACCTTGGCCCTGGGGGCTGCCATTCGGAGTCAGTGTCACTGTGAAAGGAAATGTTCAGTTAGAATAGTGTTGGGGAATAATCAGAATTAGTTGGGTAACATAGATAAGATGTTTTATTTTCATGATATGCTTATGAGTTACTTCTCATCAGAATGTATCTTGTTGTACTATAGTGGTGGCCATTTGCAGTTATCTGTTCTCTGTCAGGACTAAGTTACTTGGGCCGCAGAGAGGGGAGGGGTCAAGCTTGTCTTCATATGTAAACATATCTTTTAAATCAATTATCTCTTGGCTCCACAATGTCTGTGTGTCAGTCACTGTTTTTCTGTGATCTTGTCAGAGGGGTGCATTTTGATATTATATGCCTGTTGATAGGTTTTGTTTTATGGTCCTTAGAGTGAGATAAGAACATAGTTTACGAGACAAAGCTGAACGATAATTTATAGCCAATGCTGTCTGGCTATGTGTGTCTTTGCTATAAAGGATCTCGGTTGCAATGTGTAAGGACTCTCAGAGAATTCATCGATAGACACTGAATTGATCTGAGAGTCACAGGGTTGTGATGGAGCTCATATAATTAAAGATGGACTTTATGATAACTCTGACTTGTGTGTGGTTTGCTCTCATGATTTGGTAAATACAGGACATTTCCACGACAATAGTTTCACATATGAGCCCTGTATCAACAGGTGTGTGTGTGTGTGTGTGTGTGTGTGTGTGTGTGTGTGTGTGTGTGTGTGTGTGTGTGTGTGTGTGTGTGTGTGTGTGTGTGTGTGTGTGTGTGTGTGTGTGTGTGTGTGTGTGTGTGTGTGTGTGTAATATATATATGTGTGTAATATATATATGTGTGTAATATATATATGTGTGTATAGTATGTGTAATATATGTGTGTATAGTATGTGTAATATATGTATATATGTATGTATGTATATATGTATATATATATGTATGTATAGTATATATATATATGTATGTATAATATATATATATATGTATGTATAATATATATGTATGTATGTATAATATATATGTATGTATGTATAATATATATGTATGTATGTATTATATATATGTATGTATAATATATATATGTATGTATGTATGTATATATGTATGTATAATGTATGTATGTATGTATATATGTATGTATAATATATGTATAGAGTACAGGGAACATAAAGTTGAATATATTATTATGACCTGCTAGATCTACTGTCTCTTTTATATTATGACATTTCAGCTAGATCTACTGTTTCCATTTCACTTTGGCCGTTGTTGTGGGCCTGCCCTCCCCTCAACAGCCTCAAATAGGCTATTTCATGTGGGTTGGGGTGGGGCGGCAGACACACGCATCTCACATTTCATTACATTACATTATATATTTTATATATTGCTTCTAAAAATAAATAAAAAATAACATATTTTATATTATTAATTCCAAACAAGGGCATTAGCATGAAAAGAACTTACCAGTCCAAAACGATGTCCTCTCCCGTTCAAAAAAAATATTCCTCCACAATCGCTAAATGAATCGTCCTACAACAATCTCTGTCTCACTTTCCCAATCAATTTATTCTAAAATTGTGTGTACATCTGTGTATCTAGACTTAGATTTAGCTTTCCCTTACTTGTTCGCCATACTGATTGATATATAAACAGCTGAATCTGTGAGTTTACCAAACAATGCAGTGCGTAATATGTTTCTCCTTCCGGTAGGAAACTTCAATAGCGAATGACTCTCTTTACTCTGGAGCTTACTACATGGGTTGGTCTTGCAACACATAAACATGACCTATTGCCGTTTACCTCAGCTCATTGCCTATCTACCCAGCTAGATTTCAAGACGATCAGTGGTCATTGGGTTAAAATACAGTCAATCAACGAAACAGCGGGCAAATCATTAGTGCACAATGATGTCATGACTTGTTGTCTTCAAATCGGTTTCTTTCAGTCAATACGTCCCTCGAAATAACCCATCTGGTTTGATTGTGTTTACAAACAAACCAGTTGATTGCAGTGAAACCAAACATGACTGGAAAAGTCACGTTCTGTGTGGGTTATTTACCTGGAATGTGTCGTTGAAAATGAAATGAGACTGAATTCACGACACAAGCGGTTCACAAAATGTTTCGTGTTAGGCCATAACTGATTTTATCAAACAAAAGATAATTCATTGTGTAACAATGAGCTTTGGAATTGCAAACAGACGAAGATCGTCAAAGGTAAACAATTTATTTGAATGCAGTTTGTGATTATGTTACGCCCGTGCTGGTTGAAATAGTTGTTTTTTATGGGGCTCTATGCTCAGATAATCGCATCGTATTCTTTCGCAGTAAATCCTTTTTTTTTTAAATCTGACAACACAGTTGGATTAGTAAGATTCTAGGCTTTCGATACATGAGACACTTGTATTTTCATGAATGTATATGACTATTTATGTAGCGATCACCGTATGTTGTGGAATTTCAGCCCGCCAGCGTGTTCCGTGCTCAGAGAGGTTAAGACATGAAGGTCAGTCAATCCGGAAAAATTAAAGAACTTTGAAAGTTTCTTCAAGTGCAGTCACAAAAACCATCAAGCGCTATATTGAGACTGGCTCTCATGAGGACCTCCACAGGAAAGGAAGACCCGGAGTTACCTCTGCTGCAGAGGATAAGTTCATTAGAGTTACCAGCCTCAGAAATTGCAGCCCAAATAAATGCTTTACAGAGTTGAAGTAATAGGCACATCTCAATGTCAACCGTTCAGAGGAGACTGCGTGAATCAGGCATTCATGGTTGAATTGCTCCAAAGAAAACACTACTAAAGGACACCAATAATAAGAGACTTGCTTGAGCCAAGAAACACCGGCAATGGACATTTGACCAGTGGATATTCTTTGGTCTGATGAGTCCAAATTACAGGTTTTTGGTTCGGATGATCTCTGCATGTGTGGTTCCCACTGTGAAGCATGGAGGAGGTGGTGTAATGGTGTGGGGGTGCTTTGCTGGTGACACTGTCAGTGATTTATTTAGAAATCAAGGCACACTTAACCAGCATTCTGCAGTGATATGCCATCCCATCTGGTTTGGGCTTAGTAGGACTATCATTTGTTTTTCAGCAGTACAATGACCCAACACAAATCCAGGCTGTGTAAGGGCTATTTGACCAAGAAGGACGGTGATGGAGTGTTGGATCAGATGACCTAGCCTCCACAATCACCCGACCTCAATCCAACTGAGATGGTTTGTGCTCAGCATATGTGGGAACCTTCAAGACTTTTTGAAAATCATTCCAGGTGAAGCTGGTTGAGAATGCCAAGCGTGTGCAAAGCTGTCAAGGCAAAGAGTGGCTACTTTGAAGAATCTAAAATATATTTGGATTTGTTTAGCACTTTTTTTGGTTGCTACATGATTCCATATGTGTTATTTAATCGTTTTGATGTCTTCACTATTATTATACAATTGTAGAAATTAGTAAAAAAGAAAAACCCTTGAATGAGTAGATGTCCAAACTTTTGACTGGTACTGTACTTGAAAATAGTTTATTAAAAACATTGTTAATATGACGGTTATTTTATGCTTCCATAATCGTTGATTTTCTGTGCCAGCCCTAGTGACCTCACTACTCTCCTCCACAGGGCCCAGAACACTCCTCTGCTCGTCCAGAGAGGTTTCTCCAGATGTGCAACGATGATCCTGACGTGCTCCCGGTAGGTCAAACCCTCACTTCTAATCATTCTGCACTGCCTTTTGTACCCAAAGGGCTGTTCATGTATTCTAGTTCATGCCTGACATTGACATATCTTGACATTTTCTTCCAAATAGAGTGGAATCTATGTCTAAGGTGGTGGTATTCAAACTTTTTCAGCAGGGACCACATTTTTTCCCCAAGAATTTCTCGCAACTCATATCTAATGACACAACCTTAAAATCTATACATTTCTATTTTTACATCAACAAATAACCTTCGATTTATTGCATGTTCATCTCTTATCAACATGAAAAGAATCCAATAAATACATTTACTCAATAAAATTATATTTTTCAGATTCTCTTCAAAAACATTTGTATATTTTCCCATGGAATGTGTATTTTTTTTAAAATTATTATTACTATGTTTTGGGGGGGGGTTGTGACCCAAGACTTTGTATACCACTGCTCTAGGGTAATATTAAGGTAATTTTGCAACGGAAACAGATGGTTGAAGTGTCTCCGGCACACTGTGTACTAGCAAATGTATACGTCGGTCACATCTACTGAGGGGGTACAATATAGATGTGCCATAAACAGAATGTGAAATTCAAATTTAAACACCCCCAAAGCTTCAGTGGCATGGTACTTAATGTGAGATGAAACCGGAACTGGTCCTTGCTAGGACTGTAGAGGTTCTGAAATTTTGTCAGTCTGTGATTGTCATGCAAATAAATACCAGTCTCACGGTAATTGACCATTAATTAACATAAAAACACATTTAGCATTTCCAGCTTCCCACTATAGCCTATAAGCCACTGATGCGTACCTTTTTTCAACATCTACATTTTTTAAGTCTAATAAATCAATTTAATATAGCCTACACTATCACAATAACTCCATTATTTTAGGCAGTTGTAAAGAAACATTATGATATGTTGGCTACACTAGTTCATTTAGCAGGTATGATTTGCTTAATTCCCGTGGTATTATTTTATAGTAAGACCAATACAATTGAACATGAGCTGAATAAAATAGAAAGGATATTTTGCGACTAATGATGATTTGAAAAGAGTCATGAATGACAAGCGCTCTGCTCTGTTTCTTGTGCGGGCTGCACAAACACAATCATTCACAATTTGACAAGCACTTGATAATATTTTCACTGACTATTCTCAATTTAATCTGGTCTTTACATATAGCCTACTAATATTCACTATTAATACAAAGGTATGTAGACACCCCTTCAAATTAGTGGATTTGGCTATTTCAGACACCCGTTGCTGACAGTTGTATAAAATCGAGCACACAGCCATGCAATCTCGAGCACACAGCCATGCAATTCACAGACAAACATTGGCAGTAGAATGGCCTTGTTGAAGAGCTCAGTGACTTTCAGTGTGGCACCTTCATAGGATGCCACCTTTCCATGTTTGTTTTAAGCCTATCCCAATCCTTAACCCTTACCTTGACCATTCAAACTTAATGCCACTGTAAGCATCTGCCTCCAAAGGTTATAAGTTGTTTTTGAGATTTTTGTTTTAAACTTATCCTAAACCTTAAGCCTTAACTAAACCCTTATGAGTTAATGCCTAAAATATCCCTAACCTTAAAAATGTGGCATTAATGTCTAAACTTAACCTTAAACGTTGATGTTTTCAATAACTTAGAATTTTGACATTTTAGAAACATAAATTAACATCTACTTCTGACGTGAGCTAGTTACTGTAGGCTATGGGCTCTCCAACTGTGTTCCAGGTGTCTTGGGCCTATAGGCTACGTTTGGAGTTATTTAGCCACTTCAGTTGTGATGCAAACCTTAGCAACACACACAGGCCTTATGGGCTAGGCTACATGATGCCTGATTTTAGCTAGTCTTAGACTGCAAACACTGGAAAACATTCACATGTTCTAATATTCTCACCGTTAAGATTATTCTCAATTTAATCTTGCCTTTACAGTGCATTTGGAAAATATTCAGACCCCATGACCTTTTCCACATTTTGTTATGTTACAGCCTTATTCTAAAATCGATTGTATTGTTTGTTTTTACACCCAATAACCCATAATGACAAAGCCAAAACAGGTTTTTAGATTTTCTTTGCGATTTTATTCCAAAAAAATTTAAACTCACATTTACATAAGTATTCAGACCCTTTACTCAGTACTTTGTTGACGCAACGATTACAGCCACGAGTCTTCTTGGGTATGACACTACAAGCTTGGCACACTTGTGTTTTGGGGAGTTTCATTTTTCACTGCAGATCCTCAAGGTTTGTCAAGTTGGATGGGGAGTGTTGCAGCACAGCTATTTTCAGGTCTCTCTAGAGATGTTTGATCAGGTTCAAGTCCGGGCTCTGGTTGGGCCACTCAAGGACATTCAGAGATGTGTCCCGAAGCCACTCCTGCGTTGTTTTGGCTGTGTGCTTAGGGTCGTTGTCCTATTGGAAGTTGAAGCTTTGCCCCAGTCTGAGGTCATGAGTACTTTGGAGCAGGTTTTCATCAAGGATCTCTGTACTTTACTCCGTTCATCTTTCCCTCGATCCTGACTAGTGTCCCTGCTGCTGAAAAACATCCCCACAGCATGATGCTGCCACTACCATGCTTCACTGTAGGGATGGTGCCAGGTTTCCTCCAGACATGACGCTTGGTATTCAGGCAAAAGAGTTAAATCTTGGTTTCATTAGACCGGAGAATCTTGTTTTAGGTGCCTTTTGGCAAACTCCAAGCTGGCCGTTATGTGCCTTTTACTGAAGTGTGGCTTCAGTCTGGCCGCTCTACCATAAGGCCTGATTGGTAGAGTGCTGCAGATATGGTTGTTCCTCTGGAAGGTTCTCCCATCCCACAGAGGAACTCTGGAGCTCTTTCCAGGTGAACATTGGGTTCTTGGTCACCTCCCTGACCAAGGCCCTTCTCCCCCGATTGCTCAGTTTGGCCGGGCGGCCAGCTCTAGGAAGAGTCTTGGTGGTTCCAAACTTCTTCCATTTAAGAATTATGGAGGCCACTGTGTTCTTGGGGACCTTCAATGCTGCAGAAATGTTTTGGTACCCTTCCCCAGATCTGTGCCTTGACACAATATTGTCAAGGATCTCTACTGACAATTCCTTCAACCACATGGCTTGGTTTTTGCTCTGACGTGCACTGTCAACTGTGGGACCATGTATAGACAGGTGTGTGCCTTTACAAATCATGTCCAATCAATTGAATTTACCATAGGTGAACTCCAAGTTGAAGAAACATCAAGGATGATAAATGGAAACAGGTTGCACCTGAGCTCAATTTCGAGTGTCAGAGCAAAGAACACTTTTTCATTTTAAACATTTGCAAATATAAAAGTAAACTCTTCACTTTGTCATTGAGGTATTGTGTGTAGATTGAGTAAAAAAAATATATATTTAATCTATTTTAGAATAAGGCTGTAAAGTAACAATGTGGGGAAAATGAAGGGTCTGAATACTTTCCGAAAGCACTGTATGTGTGAAATTAGTTTTGATTTAGAATGGGCCATTATCATGCACCTGTTGGCACAGGGACAGGGTAAAAAGACATCATCCATATGCACTTGAATAGTATTTGAACAAAGCTTTTCTCCGCAGTTCATTTTCATGGCAGCCTTGTAGGCTACTCCAGTTGAAAAGCAAAGTAAATGTGCTTAATATATGAAAAGTTGAGAAATAAATATAGTAGGCCTAGTTGATGGGTTCCTCCTCTTTTTAATAGAGGTCGTCAACTCTGTTTTATCATGCAATTGCATAGCATTGCCTGTACAAATGTTGCCTAACAGGAACACTTATTTTATTCCATGTGTCAACCAGCTATGAGGAGCTCGCTCTCGCTGCGCAACAGGTGATCCTATTCCACTCAAACTCAATGCCAGGAGTCTCATGAAGTGTTTGATTTGGTATTTGCAGCTTAGTGATTAGATGGACAATAGTGCTGAGTACCAGCATTAGCGACTGGCCGTTAGCAAGTTTGGTAAGCTACTAATGACCATCAGCGGCATCAAAGCACAGTTTTTGAGAAGCCTAGTTACCGTGACTCACGGGTAACGTGGAATCACCGTAACAGCCATAGTCCTTACCCTTTCTTCTCACCCTCCTCCTCTCCACCAGAGCATCACAGAAGACTTTGCCATTCGCCAGCTCCACGACTGCAACTGGATTGTGGTCAACTGTTCGAACCCTGGCAACTTCTTCCACGTGCTGAGGAGGCAGATTCTGGCTCCCTTCAGGAAGCCTGTGAGTCCCCGTCAATAACAACATTTTTACCCTAAAGCTGCTTATTACAGATCATTGTCCTCTGATCTGTCCTCTTTTCCTAGCTCATCGTTTTCACCCCCAAATCCCTGCTGCGCCACCCCGAGGCGAGGTCCAACTTTGACGAGATGCTGCCAGGTAAGACTCTGTGTGTGTGGGCGTGTGTATGTCTGTGAAGGACAGTGCTGGTGTATATGCCCTCTGTATGTCTGGCAGTGGGTGAGTGTTGCTGTCTCTTCCTGCTGTGCTCCAGGCACAGACTTCCAGCGCCTGATCCCAGATAATGGCCCAGTGGCCCAGAACCCAGCCGGGGTGAAGCGCATCGTTTTCTGCACAGGGAAGGTGTACTACGAACTCACCAAGGAACGCAAGGCCCACGGCATGGAGGACACGGTCGCCATTGCTCGCATGGAGCAGGTAGCTACACACACACTCAACACCTCAGGGCTCCCACACAGAGCGGTATGCACTAGAAAAATGCTTAGCCAAACTTTTGCCTGACCTAACGCGTTTGACACATTCTCTATGTGTACGGCACCCTAACCCCACTGGTGCTCCCTTTGGCTTTCCAAGCTACCTTACTCTTCTTCATGACATGACGTGGTCTCTCAATTTGCAGCTGTCCCCCTTCCCCTTCGACCTGGTGAAGGCTGAGAGCGAGAAGTACCCCAATGCCGACCTGGTGTGGTGCCAAGAGGAGCATAAGAACCAGGGCTACTATGACTACGTCAAACCCCGCATGCGCACCACCATCGATCGTGCCAAGCCAGTCTGGTAAACAAACCCTTCATCTGCTCTTATCCTCACTCCTAAGTGTGTCTGTGTTTAAACTCATTAAACTCATTAAACTTATTAAACTCTCTCCCATTATGTGTGTGTTCAGGTATGCTGGTCGCCCTCCTGCTGCGGCCCCAGCCACAGGAAACAAGAAGGCCCACCTGGTGGAGCTGAAGAATTTCCTGGACACTGCCTTCGATCTGGACGCCTTCAAGGACCAGATGTAACTCTTTCTTCCCGCTTCCTCTGTCCCAGGATAAGGGTTAGCCTTCAACCTCCACTGCAACCCAGAGGCCCCTCCTCCTCCGTCCCATATGCCCACATACCCCCTGGACTTGGAGCTTAGAGCAAGCCTACTCTCCTGGTGGGTGTCTCTGTTTCTTGCCCACAAAGGCAACAGTCCTGTTCATTTAAGTCATTGCTATCTTCCCCTACCCAGGCCCTCCCTCATCGACTCCCCCTGGTCCTGTCTCAGTGTGCCCTAGCCCACCTTCATCAGACACATGCCTCAAGACCGCACATTTAGCAGTAGACAACCAGCCAGCCAGCCAGTCAGGGGTCAGGAAAGAGAACCTTTGTACAGTCAGTGATCCTTAGCTTGGTTTTTATTTTCTCTACCTGTATTTGTCTGGGTAACACTCCACTCACCAACACTATAACCTTCTTGTGTTGGGTTTTGCTTAAGCCCTCTGTGTGTGTGTGTGTAACCAAAGCACATTGTTTATAAAGCTTTAGATATTTTTCCGTGTGTTTCATTCTGTTGCTATCCTTTTGAAAAGCGTCTCCTTACATGTTTCATCGCAGGTCTCCTTACATAGCCAAAGGACAGGGCAACTGTTGCAACCAGTTTAAGATATGTACTGCTGGTATTTGGCAAAACACACAACGGTTAGTTCAATGTCAATGATCAGACCACATCATTTCGAGGAGAACCAGGTGCCCCCCCCCCCTCCTGTTCTCTGCTCTGAGCACACTGCAGGGATGAACTTGTCTTGGTCTCTACCCCTCTGTCTCTCTTCTCCAGGGCTATCTATCTCCTTGGTGAGTGCTACTGACATCCACCATCTGCAACTGCTTTACATTTGTCTGTTTATTGGTTGTATGTGTGTTAGGTTTTTTTGCCTTTCAAATCAACTTTCTCATTCTTGTAATGGCTATTAAAATATGAGGTATTGAATGCGGGAAATGGGAAATATTTTCACTGTCACATTGTCTTCAGTGAAATGCTAGTACATTTAACATGACAAATGCTCTTTTATCCATCTTGCACCATTTCCCACGAAAGAGGCTGAGACTTAGATAAGGGAAATTGGAGTGATGAACCAGTGAGATGAGTTGGTACCATATTTGCATTTATATATGAGTGTTGAACTGGTCAAATGAGTTCCATGTTTGCACTTGTATATAAATCCACATAGGAGAAGTTTGTAAAGGATTGTTCATATAGCAATGTCAGGGCAACTTCTGTCTTTAGATACATGGCCCCTAGCTCTGTTGTCCTACTGCAGAACAGGGCAAGCAGGTTGGAGCTGATTTTCCCTTCCCCCTTACATGTAGTCTTCTAATGACTCTAGCTAAACACTGATCTCATCCAGATGACATAAACTAGACCTGGCACCTCTAGATGTCTCTCAACAATTCATGTACTCATTGTCCTCTTGCAACCCC
The DNA here is from genome assembly GCF_021184085.1 of Oncorhynchus gorbuscha. Lineage (NCBI taxonomy): Eukaryota > Metazoa > Chordata > Actinopteri > Salmoniformes > Salmonidae > Oncorhynchus > Oncorhynchus gorbuscha. Next base: position 33,820,072 of record NC_060176.1, on the reverse strand, counting down.
TGTGCCAAATTTGTTTTCAAGCATTTAGCATTATTTTGAGGGTGTATGAATGAATTGCCAGAGGAGTCTTTTTAGCTGCATAGCTAATTAAAAAAAACAGGACATCACCTTTTGTTTGGATGGCTCCACGAGAAAGCAAATGATTTATTTATTTTCATATAGTGGATTAAGATTTTTTCCATTTAATTATTTTTGCTTCATTCAATAAAGACTATCTTCCCAAATCAGTGAATGGTTGAATACATTTTTTTTACAATTAGTGTTTTGTTTTTACATTGCACCTCACAAACAAAACGAAACGCCCACCATACAACACATTACCCAAGGTGATATCAACATATGGTTTCCAAATTTCATTAAACGCTTCCAGATTTTGTTTAACTTTAGAATATACAAAATCCAACAGTATGTACAGTAGCTAGATAGTTCAGTCCTCCAGTTATCGAGGCTTTCCAATTGATGGCTATACATTTCTTTGCAGCAATTAGACCTAGATGACAACTTTCTGTTGATCATTGTCACGACGTGGCCCTTTTTGGGTATAGCTAGTGGCTTCCCCCTCTCTCCTACACCCAGGTTCTGTTATCTCTGGTTGTAAATTCCTGGAGGAATCTCCTGGCCATGCAGAAATATACACATAGAGAGAACATAGGATTTCACATGGCAAACTCCTAAATCCCCAAAATGAGGATTTTATACAAAATGTCCACTTGCGAGAAGGTGGGAATGGTCTGTGGATACTTAAGGGATGGGTATGAGGAGTGTGTTTCATTTGGTGACCTCTGAGAGGACAGGAAACGCACGTCTATATCTCTGAAATGTACAATCCTCAAATATGGGGCTTGCATCTAATTCTTGTATAAAAATGAGTAAAGATGAAACTATTTGAAATGATGTAAGGATGTTAAACTTTAAAGGGAATTCAATTCTCTTTCATTAAACTAAGTCACTGGCCCACCCCCCGTGAAACATGATCTGGCGTCATGGAATAGCCCTTTTCTACTGTTAAGAATGGAAATACTTTCTGAAGGCACTGTATATACACTGCTCAAAAAAATAAAGGGAACACTTAAACAACACAATGTAACTCTAAGTCAATCACACTTCTGTGAAATCAAACTGTCCACGTAGGAAGCAACACTGATTGACAGATTTCACATGCTGTTGTGCAAATGGAATAGACAACAGTTGGAAATTATAGGCAATTAGCAAGACACCCCCAATAAAGGAGTGGTTCTGCAGGTGGTGACCACAGACCACTTCTCAGTTCCTATGCTTCCTGGCTGATGTTTTGGTCACTTGAATGCTGGCGGTGCTTCCACTCTAGTGGTAGCATGAGATGGAGTCTACAACCCACACAAGTGGCTCAGGTAGTGCAGCTCATCCAGGATGGGACATCAATGCGAGCTGTGGCAAGAAGGTTTGCTGAGTCTGTCAGCGTAGTGTCCAGAGCATGGAGGCGCTACCAGGAGACAGGCCAGTACATCAGGAAACATGGAGGAGGCCGTAGGAGGGCAATAACCCAGCACCAGGACCGCTATCTGCCTTTGTGCAAGGAGGAGCAGGAGGAGCACTGCCAGAGCCCTGCAAAATGACCGCCAGCAGGCCGCAAATGTGCATGTGTCTGCTCAAACGGTCAGAAACAGACTACACGAGGGTGGCATTTCTTTGGGGGGCCACACAGCCCTCCAAGCTCTCGCCAGAGGTAGCCTGACTGCCATTAGGTACCGAGATGAGATCCTCAGACCCCTTGTGAGACCATATGTAAGTCGCTCTGGATAAGAGCGTCTGCTAAATGACTTAAATGTAAATGTAATATGCTGGTGCGGTTGGCCCTAGGTTCCTCTTAATGCAAGACAATGCTAGACCTCATGTGGCTGGAGTGTGTCAGCAGTTCCTGCAAGAGGAAGGCATTGATGGTATGGACTGGCCCGCTCGCTCCATCCACCAACGCCATGTTGCACCACAGACTGTCCAGGAGTTGGCGGATGCTTTAGTCCAGGTCTGGGAGGAGATCCCTCAGGAGACCATCCGCCACCTCATCAGGAGCATGCCCAAGCATTGTAGGGAGGTCATACAGGCACGTGGAGGCCACACACACTACTGAGCCTCATTTTGACTTGTTTTAAGGACATTACATCAAAGTTGGATCAGCCTGTAATGTAGTTTTCCACTTTAATTTTGAGTGTGACTCCAAATCCAGATCTCCATGGGTTGATAAATTTGATTTCCATTGATAATTTTTGTGTGATTTTGTTGTCAGCACATTCAACTATGTAAAGAGAAAAGTATTTAATAAGAATATTTCATTCATTCAGATCTAGGATGTGTTATTTTAGTGTTCCCTTTATTTTTTTGAGCAGTGTGTCATGTTTTGTCATATATTGTCTTGTCATTATGCTTTCCCTTCTGTTCGTTTCCCCCTGCTGGTCTTATTAGGTTTGTTCCCTTTTTCTATCCCTCTCTCTCCCCCTCCCTCTCTCTCCTCTCTCTATATCGTTCCGTTCCTGCTCCCAGCTGTTCCTCATTCTCCTAAACTCACTCATTTAGTCTGTTCACACCTGTCCCCTATTTTGTCCTCTGATTAGAGTCCCTATTTCTCCCCTTGTTTTCCGCTTCTGTCCTTGTCGGATCCTTGTATGATGTTCGCTGTGCTGTGTCCTTGTCTCGCCCTGTCGTGTCTTGTCTCCTTCAGATGCTGCGTGTGAGCAGGTGTCTAAGTCTGCTACGGTCGGTGCCTTCCCGAAGCAACCTGCAGTCAATGCTCGAGTCTCCAGTCTGTCCTCGTTACTACGAGTGGATTTATGTTTTTTTCCTGTTTTGTTTTCGTCTTGAGTTTTACTGGAATAAAGACTCTGTTTTCGCTAAGTCGCTTTTGGGTCCTCATTCACCTGCATAACACAGTGTATAATAATAAGACTTATCATTCCATTGGTAATGCCCAACTAGGACTAAATGAAACACTTTTTTAAAAATGTTGGTAGTCAGTATGTGTAATATCCTATAGTAAAGGGTTCTGGGCCCTGGTGTTCAGCTCCCATACCTGTTCCAAACCACTGCAGAGTGTCTTCTATGTGTCCATGCTTTGTGCAGTCAACTACTATAATTAGTGTTTGTGAAGTAAATATACTGATTATTATTAAGGACTCCTGTCTATGGCTAGTTCTAACTTCTGAGATAGATGAGACTAGAGGTCGACCGATTATGATTATGATTTTCCAATACCAATTATGATTTTTACCGATTATTGGAGTACCAAAAAAGGCGATACCGATTAATCGGCTGATTTATTTATTATTATTATTATTTTTTAATAATGACAATTACAACAATACTGAATGAACACTTATTTTAACTTAATATAATACATCAATAAAATAAATTTAGCCTAAGTGAATAATGAAACGTTCAATTTGGTTTAAATAATGCAAAAACAAAGAGTTGGAGAAGAAAGTAAAGGTGCAATATGTGATATGTAAGAAATCTAACGTTTGAGTTTCTTGCTCAGAACATGAGAACATATGAAAGCTGGTGGTTCCTTTTAACATGAGTCTTCAATATTCCCAGGTAAGAAGTTTTGGGTTGTAGTTATTATAGGAATTATATGACTATTTCCCTCTATACCATTTGTATTTCATTAACCTTTGACTATTGGATGTTCTTATAGGCACTTTAGTATTGCCAGTGTAACAGTATAGCTTCCGTCCCTCTCCTCGCTCGAAACAGCAACACACCGACAATTAGCGCGTGCCTACCACCACTCAGTCAGATACTTAGATACTTGTATGCTTAGTCAGATTATATGCAACGCAGGACACGCTAGATAATATCTAGTAATATCATCAACCATGTGTAGTTAACTAGTGATTATGATTGATTGTTATGATTGATTGTTATGATTGATTGTTTTTTTACAAGATAAGTTTAATGCTATCTAGCAACTTATCTTGGCTTACTGTATTATCTTGGCCTACTGTATTCGTGTAACAGGCAGTCTCCTCGTGGAGTGCAACAAGAGAGAGGCAGGTCGTTATTGCGTTGGACTAGTTAACTGTACGGTTGCAAGATTGGATCCCCCGAGCTGACAAGGTAAAAATCTGTCGTTCTGCCCCTGAACAAGCCAGTTAACCCACCATTCCTAGGCCGTAATTGAACATAAGAATGTGTTCTTCACTGACTTGCCTAGTTAAATAAAGTTGTTTTATTTTTTTATTACAAATCAGCGCCCAAAAATACCGATTTCCAATTGTTATGAAAACTTGAAATAGGCTCTAATTTAATCCCTTAATCCCCATTAGCCGTTGTATATTGGCCATAAACCACAAAACCTCTAGGTGCCTTGTTGCTATTGTCAAGTTGTTACCAATGTAATTAGAACAGTAAAAAAAAAATTGGGTCATACCTGTGGTATAGGTCTGATATAAAACTGATTTCAGCCAATCAGCATTCAGGGCTCAAACCACAGAGTTTATGTCACGACTCCGACCGAAGCCCTAAAGGGGGCCGGAACTGATTGAATCTGCCCGGAATCGGGTGTCAGACCCGGCCCGGAATCAAAATGAATCACTGCCCAGAATCGGCCCAAGTACATCAGGCTTTTTCCATCTACCGCAATTCAGCCGACATTTCCGGCATCTTACCAGAATCTCCCCAGAAGCGGTGTTACGAATCCCTTTTGGTCTGACAGTCTAGGGGGGATGGTAATGAGACCCGTAACATAACTCATGCAATTTATAATAGTGACAAAGTAAAAGTGAGAATGAAATAACCACGACTACTGAAATCTACCGTCAAGCTCAGGGTTTATTGGAAAACACACGGTAATGGGGGGAGCACCCTTCCCGTTCGGGTGGCGCTCAGCGGTCGTCGTCGCCGGCCTACTAGCTGCCACTGATTATTTCCTCACCCTCCTTATGTGTTTATTGAGTGCACCTGTTTTGAGTTAGGTAGTTAGTAGTAAGGCTTTATTAGTCAGCCGGCCCGCCTGGTTCCTTGTGCGGGATTAATTATTGTGACCGTCTGTTTGGTGTACTTGTGTGCATGTCTATGGGTTTTGTGTTTTCCCATTTTGTGTTTTTTTTTCTGGACAGTTTAAGTCCCCCTGTTTGGGGCATTTGTTTGTTCATCACGCCCTGTGTTTTCGTGAGGGTTGGCTTATGTTCGCCGTTTCTCTGTGCATTAAAATAGCACACATCTGAACTCTCTGCTTCCTGCGCCTGACTCCTCACCCACTACACGCAGACCGTTACAGTTTATAACGACTTCTAACATCAATGGAACATACATCAGGGCACCGGTAGAGCCAGAGTGCCATTTATTCACTTGATTTTTCAGAGTTTATCAACTACACGTTCAGTTGGCCAAGCTGCATTTATTGTACATTCCACCTTGGGATTTAGATATAATTATCCAACAAAGATCTGGAAATAATTATTGAAAGGTGCATAATTGTGGGCTTCGTGCACAAAGCCTGCTTGTTTGTCTATCTCTTTTATAAACATTCAACAACTTCAACATTCATTCAATCAATTTATTAACATTATTCATTGTAATTTCTATGGGAGAATAAAAAGAAAAGGATTAATCGACACAATGATATCATGTTGCCCACATTGATCACGTATTTTTCAATGAATATGTCAATATCCCCGTTATCACGCCACGCCTTAATTCAGGCAACAACAACAAAACAAAAAAAATGTAAACAGTGTCATAAATGTGTTGGAACTGATGAAAAATATGAACACAGCTATTGATATGATAAAATAAACTAAATACCTGATTTACAGTAAATATTGTTTATTTGGTCCCTACCAATTCAATCGTATTAATAGGACTGGTCTGTAGAAATGCTATATCTGTATATAATTGCCAATTATAGGCCTACTAACAGACATTGTACTACGGGCAGAGAACTATGCACACCTAAAAGGGCTGTGCTCTTGAGGTCTCAGATGAAATAAAGACCATCCAAGCCAAGATATCAGTAAATGTCTGTTAACTGACCACTAGATGGTGCTTGAGTATAGAATATTATCAGGGTGGTGGTCTGCAGAATAAACCCATGGTGAGCTCTGAGTCTGGACCCATTATGAATGCTATGATATGCTGTCATTCTCCTACAGATAATTGTGTTTTTATAGTGGCAACAACCTTAAATATATATATGCTGCTCATCTGATGCCATCTCACCACCTCGTTCAAATAAGAGCCAGTCTCTTGTGCGTTTCAGTGAGTTCCCAAGAGCAAATGAACGTCTGCAATCAGGGATTTTAATTTTGACTGAGGGCAATGAGTTGTCGGAAGCCACTACACAAACAAGGGAATTGGCATGTTTTGCAGCAAGCTCACCCAAGACTTTATTACAGTGAGTCACAGCATTTGGGTGAAAATGTCAGCGACCTCTGATTTGCATTTCATTCCATTTCGACCATTAAAATCATGTCAAGTTAATCCTTCTCTTATTTAGGCACCTCCATACTCTCTTTATAAGAAAAACAAATAGCATTGTATTGATGTCCATATTCCATTAATAAAATCTTAACGTTACATTGGGACTTATTGAGGAGTCCTATTACCACCCTTAAAAGTGGGCTGGCTAACTCAGCTTTCATGAATCAGTGGAAGGTGGGCTGCCTAAAGTAGTCATGTCATTCCCTTCTGCTTTTCAGTGCAGTCAAAGATAATCTATTATATTGACAAGATAACCAAGTGACTGCTCTAACTATAGAAATACATGTCGTCAATGATCGAAGGCAGGCAGGATCAGGTGGGGCCATTCTAGCCAATGAGAAGGCAGATAGATACGCATGTGAACAACAAACACACAAAGTATTTTTCTCAAAGTTGCCGGAATGCCACATGTATCCATTTACAGTGCCTTTAGAAAGTATTCACACCCTTAACTTTTTCCACATTTTGTTGTATTACAGCCATTTAAAATGTATTGATTTGAGAATATGTGTCACTGATCTACACACAATACCCAATCATGTCAAAGTGGACTTTTGTTAGTAGAACATTTTAGAAAGTAATAAAACATGAAAAGCAATAATGTCTTGAGTCAATAATTATTCCATTTCTTTGTTATGGCAAGTCTAAATAAGTTCTGGAGTAAAAATGTGCTGCACAAATTGCATAATAAGTTGCATGAACTCATTCCGTGTTCAATAATAGTGGTTAACACAGCTGTTCCCAAACTAGGGGTCAGGGTCGCTTGATGTGAAAATGGGGTCGCGGGAGAATTTCCAAAATCACGAGGACATAATTGGTCTGTCTCACAATTCCTTGAGCATGAAAAGGCACAGGGGATGTTTTGTATGCTGCGTGGCCATATTGACGGAAAACTGATTCCATGGGATCGAATGGTGGGCTTCTGCACAGATGCTCCATCTATGGCGGGACGGCAGGCAGGCCTCTGCACTCTAGTTATGAATGTGTCTCCCTCTGCCATAAGGACGCATTATATGATACACGTAGAGCAACTGGCAGCAAAAGAACTGAGCACAGAACTCTGAGATATGCTGCAGTAGGCAACTTCGATTGTTAACTACATCAAACCACATCCACTGAGCAAACGCCTGTTGGCAAAACTATGTGGAGAAATGGGATCAGAGCATGACAATGTTCTATTTTACACCGAGGTTGGGTGGTTATTGAGGGTGAGTGTTGGAAAGATTTTTAGCATTGAGAGAGGAACTGTTGTCATTCACAGTGGATATTTTTTTAAAGACTTGGTTGACTTTCTGTGTAAGAAAATGCGTCTCCTTGCCTATGTAATTTGGTAAACTGAAAGAACCGAACACAAGCATGCAGGGGAAATACAAAAACATTCTTTAGATGAGTAGCGAATCAGTGGATTCAGATCAGAGGAAAGAATTCTTATTGGAGAGTCTTTCCAAAGCAAACCATGCCCCCTTCCCTAGGCTGTGCACAGAAAACAGCTGTTATTGTCCCACATGAGTGGTGACTGCTCATCTACAACGCCTGGAAGAGCACTTTCCCAGCTAGCAATGAGGAATCGGCCCAGAAGCGGCCCCCTTTAGGGGGGCCGGAACTGATTGAATCTGCCCGGAATCGGGTGTCAGACCCGGCCCGGAATCAAAATGAATGACTGCCCAGAATCGGCCCAGAATCAGGCTGTTTCCGTCTACCGGAATTCAGCCGACATTTCCGGCATCTTACCAGAATCTCCCCAGAAGCGGTGTTACGAATCCCTTTTGGTCTGACAGTCTAGGGGGGATGGTAATGAGACCCGTAACATAACTCATGCAATTTATAATAGTGACAAAGTAAAAGTGAGAATGAAATAACCACGACTACTGAAATCTACCGTCAAGCTCAGGGTTTATTGGAAAACACACGGTAATGGGGGGAGCAGGAAAAGGGGCTGAGCTGGACCCAAGGAAAGAAATAATACGTATTCAAAAACACCCCTAAGCTAGACTAGCCTATTTCAACAACGGGTAACTAACTAACCAAAAATACAGTGGGTGGTCCGCCCAGTTCTAACTAGGGTATTTAACAAAGTTTACCTACGGGTAGTGTATGCCCATGGGCGACTTGTCTTGGTTCCCCCTTTTCCCACCAGCAAACAAACACAATAACCAAACCATAACCTCACTCACAGGTGAGGACAAAGTAATATTGAGGTGCTCAAACAAAAGATAGCTCAATACATAAAGAGTGAAACAGAGAGATCTACAGACATGGCATTTACAGAGAGATTGAGCTCCACAGCAAACAACTGACAGGGTTTTTGAACAAAGGGAAAGGAATGGTGATTGGGTAGGAAACATGAGGAGGTGTGTCTTCTGATTGATGATTGGTGACTGATTGGGGAGTGATGATTTGCTGGTAGGGCACTGGAACCAATATATACTTCAAAGTACTGCAGAGCCAACAACAAAGCAAGAGCTTCTTGTTGTCGCATAGTTGGTTGGACATTTATTAAATTTACGGGAAAAATAACAAACAGGATGATCCACTCTACTCTTGTCCTGCTGCAGTAGAACAGCACCAGCTCCTCTGGCACTAGCATCTACCTCAAGTTTGAATGGTTGTTCAAAATCCGGAGTAGCATGTACAGGGGTACTACATAAGAGTGTTTTCGCAGATTCAAAAGCTCTCTTACAATCAGGGGACCACACAAATTATCTAGCCGGACTGAGCAAATCGGTCAATGGAGCAACTACCGCAGATACATTTTTACAGAAGCTACGGTAGTAGCCAACCGTCCCTAAAGGCCCGGGTATCCTGGAAGGACATTGACCTCATCCCGTCAGTTGAGGATGCCTGGTCATTCTTTAAAAGTAACTTCCTCACCATTTTAGATAAGCATGCTCCGTTTAAAAAAATGCAGAACTAAGAACAGATATAGCCCTTGGTTCACTCCAGACCTGACTGCCCTCGACCAGCACAAAAACATCCTGTGGCGGACTGCAATAGCATCGAATAGTCCCCGCGATATGCAACTGTTCAGGGAAGTCAGGAACCAATACACGCAGTCAGTCAGGAAAGTTAAGGCCAGCTTCTTCAGGCAGAAGTTTGCATCCTGTATCTCCAACTCCAAAAAGTTCTGGGACACTGTGAAGTCCATGGAGAACAAGAGCACCTCCTCCCAGCTGCCCACTGCACTGAGGCTAGGTAACACGGTCACCACCGATAAACCCATGATTATCGAAAACTTCAACAAGCATTTCTCAACGGCTGGCCATGCCTTCCGCCTGGCTACTCCAACCTCAGCCAACAGCTCCGACCCCCCCGCGCAGCTACTCGCCCATGCCTCTCCAGGTTCTTCTTTCCCCAAATCCAGATAGCAGATGTTCTGAAAGACCTGCAAAACCTGGACCCGTACAAATCAGCTGGGCTTGACAATCTGGACCCTCTATTTCTGAAACTATCCGCTGCCATTGTCGCAACCCCTATTACCAGCCTGTTCAACCTCTCTTTCATATCATCTGAGATCCCCAAGGATTGGAAAGCTGCCGCAGTCATCCCCCTCTTCAAAGGGGGAGACACCCTGGACCCAAACTGTTACAGACCTATATCCATCCTGCCCTGCCTATCTAAGGTCTTCGAATACCAAGTCAACAAACAGGTCACTGACCATCTCGTATCCCACCGTAGCTTCTCCGCTGTGCAATCTGGTTTCCGAGCCGGTCACGGATGCACCTCAGCCACGCTCAAGGTACTAAACGATATCATAACCGCCATCGATAAAAGACAGTACTGTGCAGCCGTCTTCATCGACCTTGCCAAGGCTTTCGACTCTGTCAATCACCATATTCTTATCGGCAGACTCAGAAGCCTCGGTTTTTCGGATGACTGCCTTGCCTGGTTCACCAATTACTTTGCAGACAGAGGTCAGTGTGTCAAATCGAAGGGCATGCTGTCCAGTCCTCTGGCAGTCTCTATGGGGGTGCCACAGGGTTCAATTCTCGGGCCGACTCTTTTCTCTGTATATATCAATGATGTTGCTCTTGCTGCGGGCGATTCCCTGATCCACCTCTACGCAGACGACACCATTCTATATACTTCCGGCCCGTCCTTGGACACTGTGCTATCTAACCTCCAAACTAGCTTCAATGCCATACAACACTCCTTCCGTGGCCTCCAACTGCTCTTAAACGCTAGTAAAACCAAATGCATGCTTTTCAACCGTTCGATGCCTGCACCCGCACGCCTGACCAGCATCACCACCCTGGATGGTTCCGACCTTGAATATGTGGACATCTATAAGTACCTAGGTGTCTGGCTAGACTGTAAACTCTCCTTCCAGACTCATATCAAACATCTCCAATCGAAAATCAAATCAAGAGTCGGCTTTCTATTCCGCAACAAAGCCTCCTTCACTCACGCCGCCAAACTTACCCTAGTAAAACTGACTATCCTACCGATTCTGGACTTTGGCGATGTCACCTACAAAATTGCTTCCAACACTCTACTCAGCAAACTGGATGCAGTTTATCACAGTGCCATCCATTTTGTCACTAAAGCACCTTATACCACCCACCACTGCGACTTGTACGCTCTAGTCGGCTGGCCCTCGCTACATATTCATCGCCAGACCCACTGGCTCCAGGTCATCTACAAGTCCATGCTAGGTAAAGCTCCGCCTTATCTCAGTTCACTGGCCACGATGGCAACACCCACTCGTAACACGCGCTCCAGCAGGTGTATCTCACTGATCATCCCTAAAGCCAACACCTCATTTGGTCGCCTTTCGTTCCAGTTCTCTGCTGCCTGTGACTGGAACGAATTGCAAAAATTGCTGAAGTTGGAGACTTTTATCTCCCTCACCAACTTCAAACATCTGCTATCTGAGCAGCTAACCGATCGCTGCCGCTGTACATAGTCTATCGGTAAATAGCCCACCCATTTTTACCTACCTCATCCCCATACTGTTTTTAATTATTTTATTTTCTGCTCTTTTGCACACCAACATCTCTACCTGTACATGACCATCTGATCATTTATCACTCCAGTGTTAATCTGCAAAATTGTAATTATTCGCCTACCTCCTCATGCCTTTCGCACACAATGTATATAGACTCTCCTTTTTTCTACTGTATTATTGACTTGTTAATTGTTTACTCCATGTGTAACTCTGTGTTGTCTGTTCACTCTGCTATGCTTTATCTTGGCCAGGTCGCAGTTGCAAATGAGAACTTGTTCTCAACTAGCCTATCTGGTTAAATAAAGGTGAATTAAAAAATATATATATATATTTTAACTTCAGTGTCTGATGCCATCTTTCAAGCGCACCCTAAGACTCTGGGTGATAGGCTCTTGACACACGGTGCGTAATTGACAAGGATTTTAACACCTGCTTGAAGAGCTGGAAATTGGTACCTTGATCGCTTTGTACCACCTTAGGTAACCCGAATGTCGTGAAGAATTTTATTAAGGCTTTACTTACTACCGGGGCTGTAATCCTTCGCAGAGGAATGGCCTCGGGGTATCTTGTAGCCATACACATAATCGTTAACAAAAACTGGTTACCCGATTTTGTCTTCGGTAACGGTCCGACACAATCAACCACCACATGCTCGAATGGTTCACCTATGACAGGTATGGGACAAAGAGGAGTGGGAGGAATAACCTGATTTGGTTTTCCTTTTATCTGACATTTGTGGCATGTCCGACAGAACTGAGCCACATCTGGTTTTAAACCCGGCCAAAAGAAATTTCGAAGGATCCGATCATAAGTCTTTGTGATTCCTAAAAGACCAGACCACTGGTGATCATGAGCAAGGGATAACACAATTTGTCGAAAGGCTGTAGGAATCACTATTTGATAAACAGTATTCCAATCTCCACACGCGTCAACATGGGATTTCCATTTACGCATGAGGAGATTACCATCAATGACCTAAGCCTCGTTCTTCTTCTTCACATCTTCCAATGAGACAACACTAGAAAAACATTTAGCACGCTTGTTGTCAACCTTTTGGTTAGCAATCAGCTGCTCACGAGTGACTGGTAACTGTATTGCATCAACAATAAGTTCAACGTTCTTTGATTCTTTCCTGGGCTGTTTGTCAGAGGTGATCAGCTTCTCAGAGGTATCACACAATCCATCCTCTTGATCAACCTCTATGAACAGAACAGTGTTCGACAAATCTATCATGTCACCTTCTTGTCGTGCCTGAGCACGAGTGACAGCACAAGCGGGGAACACATGTGGATAACTCTGCGCCAGCTCATTCAAGAGAGAGTGGTCACTTTTATCCAATACTTCCAATACGGATACTACCTTTCCTCCGGCAATATCGTTACCCATTATAAAGGTCACACCTTTCACTGGCAACATAGGACGTACCCCCACTCTGAATATTCCACTGATTAACTCAGAGTGTACTTTCACAAAGTGCAATGGCACTGGGACAAAACCCATTTCAATACCCTGCACTAACACACTGGAACCACAGTATGTATCGTCAGATAAGGGCAACACATCAGACAATATAAACGACTGCGCCGCACCAGTATCTCTAAGGATTTTAACCGGACGCTGAGACGCGTCGTCATTCGTTAGGGACACAAACCCCTCGAAAATTAACGGTTCATAACTGCGGTCGGGGACTGACACTTTCAAACTACACTGTACAATTTAGACCAACACCTGTTGGCGGCTTGTCACGAAGAGGCATCCCTTGTTTGCATTTTAGCAGGAAGCAATCATTAATCATATGTCCCACTTTATGACAATAGAAACAGGGACGCTCATTCTTCTGGCGTGCTTGATATACTATTGCTGGCCGACTAGGGCTAAAAGTAGGCAACTCTGTAGCTCTACTCTCAGTTTGAGCCGAAAACACACTTGTGCGTCAACACAAACTCCTCTGCCAACACAGACGCTTCTGCCAGGGAGGATACTTTCTGTTCGTTTAGGTAAACTACAATGCGTTCGGGTAAGCAATTTTTAAACTCTTCCAACAAGATTAACTCCCGGAGAGAGTTGAAATCAGTTACCTTACTAGCAGCATGCCATTTATCAAACAGATTTCCCTTGTCTCTAGCAAATTCCACATAAGTCTTACTAGAAGACTTTCTATGAGACCTAAATCTCTGTCGGTATGCCTCAGGCACAAGCTCATAGGCGTGAAGAACAGTAGCTTTGACCACTTCATAATTCAAACTGTCCTCCAGAGGTAGCACTGACAAAATCTCTTGGACTTTACCAGTTAATTTACACTGAAGCAATAGGCACCATATGTCTTCAGGCCATTTCAATGCAACAGCTATACGTTCAAATACACAAAAATTGGAGTCAACCTCCGACTCTCTGAACAAAGGTACTAAGGCAATCTGGCTACTAATGTCAAACGTGTTTGAGGACACAGCAGGTGAGGACGACTCACTAACAGTGACAGCAGGACCGGAGGCTAGTCTCGCTGTCTCTGCCTCCAGTTCCATCTGGCGCATTTTAAACGTCATCTGCCGCTGTTCTTTATCTGCCTCAATTTTACACATCTCTAAATCTAACTGCCGCTGTTCTCGTTCTTTTTCTGCCTCAATTTTACACATCTCCAACTGGAGAGTCTCTCGCCTAATTTGGGCTCTCTCTTCCGCCTCAAGTTGGAACTGTGTTGAACGGACATCCCTCCTGGCATCACCGGTTGACAGTGGGGAGAGTGGATCGAAATGGGGCAATGTGGCTAGAGCTTTGCCTCGCCCTCATTCTCAGACACCAATGGGCTTACAGGAGCAGCAACATCCCCTACAGGGGTAGTAGGCTCAGGCAGCGGTAACACAAGCACCTGCTCTTCCAACAATACATTTAACACCAGCTTTTTAACCTCCAACTTAACTACATTCTGTGGAATCGATATTGAATAATGGTCAGCCAAGGTCATTAAATCAACTCTACGACATTTATCAAAAACCTCCCATGAAGGGTTATCCAAAAAGGACTTCAACTCAAAAGTAGCCATCTTAAACTACTTCACAAGAGCCAACGAAAATAGCAAACACTAATGCTACCTCAGCTATAACGCTCAACACTGAACTATACCACTACAACAATCTACATGAGCGGCATGGGTGTCAGTAAAGACATATTCCGGATGAGCCCGTACTTATGTTACGAATCCCTTTTGGCCCGACAGTCTAGGGGGGATGGTAATGAGACCCGTAACATAACTCATGCAATTTATAATAGTGACAAAGTAAAAGTGAGAACGAAATAACCACGACTACTGAAATCTACCGTCAAACTCAGGGTTTATTGGAAAACACACGGTAATGGGGGGGGGGGGGGGCAGGAAAGGGGCTGAGCTGGACCCAAGGAAAGAAATAATAAGTATTCAAAAACATGCCTAAGCTAGACTAGCCTATTTCAACAAATCAAATCAAATTTTATTTGTCACATGCAGATGTTAGTGCGAGTGTAGCGAAATGCTTGTGCTTCTAGTTCCGACAATGCAGTAATAACCAACAAGTAATCTAGCTAACAATTCCAAAACTACTACCTTATAGACACAAGTGTAAGGGGATAAAGAATATGTACATAAAGATATATGAATGAGTGATGGTACAGAGTGGCGTAGGCAAGATACAGTAGATGGTATTGAGTGCAGTAAATACATATGAGATGAGTATGTAAACAAAGTGGCATAGTTAAAGTGGCTAGTGATACATGTATTACATAAGGATGCAGTAGATGATATAGAGTACAGTATATACGTATACATATGAGATGAATAATGTAGGGTATGTAAACATTATATTAGATAGCATTGTTTAAAGTGGCTAATGATATATTTTACATCATTTCCCATCAATTCCCATTATTAAAGTGGCTGGAGTTGAGTCAGTGTGTTGGCAGCAGCCACTCAATGTTAGTGGTGGCTGTTTAACAGTCTGATGGCCTTGAGATAGAAGCTGTTTTTCAGTCTCTCGGTCCCAGCTTTGATGCACCTGTACTGACCTCGCCTTCTGGATGATAGCGGGGTGAACAGGCAGTGGCTCGGGTGGTTGCTGTCCTTGATGATCTTTATGGCCTTCCTGTGACATCGGGTGGTGTAGGTGTCCTGGAGAGCAGGTAGTTTGCCCCCGGTGATGCGTTGTGCAGACCTCACTACCCTCTGGAGAGCCTTACGGTTGTGGGCGGAGCAGTTGCCGTACCAGGCGGTGATACAGCCCAACAGGATGCTCTCGATTGTGCATCTGTAGAAGTTTGTGAGTGCTTTTGGTGACAAGCTGAATTTCTTCAGCCTCCGGAGGTTGAAGAGGTGCCTTCTGTCTGTGTGGGTGGACCAATTCAGTTTGTCTGTGATGTGTACACCGAGGAACTTCAAACTTACTATCCTCTCCACTACTGTTCCATCGATGTGGATAGGGGGGGGTGTTCCCTCTTCTGTTTCCTGAAGTCCACAATCATCTCCTTAGTTTTGTTGACGTTGAGTATGAGGTTATTTTCCTGACACCACACTCCGAGGGCCCTCACCTCCTCCCTGTAGGCCGCCTCGTCGTTGTTGGTAATCAAGCCTACCACTGTTGTGTCGTCCGCAAACTTGATGATTGAGTTGGAGGCGTGCGTGGCCACGCAGTCGTGGGTGAACAGGGAGTACAGGAGAGGGCTCAGAACGCACCCTTGTGGGCCCCAGTGTTGACAACAGCTAACTAACAACAGATAACTAACTAACCAAAAATACAGTGGGTGGTCCGCCCAGTTCTAACTAGGGTATTTAACAAAGTTTACCTACGGGTAGTGTATGCCCATGGACGACTTGTCTTGGTTCCCCCTTTTCCCACCAGCAAACAAACACAAACACCATAACCAAAAACAATACTCACTGGTGAGGACAAAGTGATATGGAGGTGCTCAAACAAAAGATAGCTCAATAAATAAAGAGTGAAACAGAGATCTACAGACATGGCATTTACAGAGAGATTGAGCTCCACAGCAAACAACTGACAGGGTTTTTAAACAAAGGGAAAGGAACGGTGATTGGGTAGGAAACAGGAGGAGGTGTGTCTTCTGACTGATGATTGGTGACTGATTGGGGAGTGATGATTTGTTGGTAGGGCACTGGAACCAATATATACTTCAAAGTACTGCAGAGCCAATAACAAAGCAAGAGCTTCTTGTTGTCGCATAGTTGGTTGGACATGTATTACATTTAAGAGAGAAAAAAAACACCCACAGGATACACACACAGGATACTTGTATCCGTAACAAGCAGCCTGATGCAAATTCTAAAAAATCTCATTAAAATGACCCAATTTAGTAATTTTAAATATTACTATTATACATTTTCTACATACAAATTATACCCCTCCACAAAAAAAAAACATTTTGTGTGGGAGGAAACACCATACACTTGGTGACCGTGACTCTGTGCATGGGCCTGGCTTGCCACAGGAGTTGCTACAGCGCGTTGTGACAAGGACATCCCAGCCGGCCAAACCCTCCCCTAACTCGGACGATGGTGGGCCAATTGTGCGTCGCCTCATGGGTCTCCTGGGCAAGGCCAGCACGGGTCTCGAATCTGCATCTGTAGCAACGCAGTTTGCACAGTGAAACAGTGTCTTAGACCGCTGAGCCACTCAGGAGGCTCCATCCCCAAAGTTTTTAATACTTATCAATTGCCTTGCATAAATTATCAAAATACTAAAATACTACAGGACTCTAAAATAATTTCCTTTAAATGTTAATTGTATTTTTCGATCACAGAAACAATGAGAAAATATGGAAAAAATAAATAATGAAATGTTAATTATCAAGCACCCCGTGTAATCATCTGCCAGAGAGTAGCCCCAATTGGCCCGAGCCCCAAGTAATACATCTGGGCCAGATAACTCACACCGGAATGGGTCCAAGCTCAATCCACGCATCCTAGCCATATTGTAAGTAATATTGCCGAAGGCAGACCAGACTCGGGCCACATGACATCGACCGAGTCTGACTCTCAGCCGAAATCGGCCCAGATCCACTGTGCTAGCTGGGTTGGGACTTACTTCCCAATCCGTTTGACTGTGATCCTGGCTCAGTTGACACGCAGGTCCGTGAAATCGAACAGTTGCTCGAGCTGTCATGTGACCGAATGCTGCAGACAACACATTCACGGGTCACTACGGAGGAGTTTTGGTTTCTGATTAAAGGGAATACCCTGCTGTCTCCCGCTGAGCATTAATGAGGTGTTCAAAACAACTGGGAACTCGGAACTGGGAACTTGGAAATCTCAGACTTCTGACTTCGGTGCATTCAAGGAAACTGGAAACTCAGGGGGAAAAACGAGCTCTGACTGGGATTCTTTTTTTGAATGGTGATCCAACTTAGAATTCCAACTCTGGAACTCGGGCCTCTTTCTAGAGCTCCGACTTTCCAACCTGAAGATCACTGATGTCATGATTTGACCTCGTATTCTTCAGAGTTCCCAGTTGTCTTGAAAGTACCATAGAACTCATGGTACCATTCGCCAGCTCACATCTGTGTGAAGCTGGTGTTATGCGGGTGAATGAGGACCCAAAAGCGACTTAGCGAAAACAGAGTCTTTATTCCAGTAAAACTCAAGACGAAAACAAAACAGGAAAAAAACATAAATCCACTCGTAGTAACGAGGACAGACTGGAGACTCGAGCATTGACTGCAGGTTTCTTCGGGAAGGCACCGACCGTAGCAGACTTAGACACCTGCTCACACGCAGCATCTGAAGGAGACAAGACACGACAGGGCGAGACAAGGACACAGCACAGCGAACATCATACAAGGATCCGACAAGGACAGAAGCGGAAAACAAGGGGAGAAATAGGGACTCTAATCAGAGGACAAAATAGGGGACAGGTGTGAACAGACTAAATGAGTGAGTTTAGGAGAATGAGGAACAGCTGGGAGCAGGAACGGAACGATAGAGAGAGGAGAGAGAGGGAGGGGGAGAGAGAGGGATAGAAAAAGGGAACAAACCTAATAAGACCAGCAGGGGGAAACGAACAGAAGGGAAAGCATAATGACAAGACAATATATGACAAAACATGACAGTACCCCCCCACTCACCGAGCGCCTCCTGGCGCACTCGAGGAGGAATCCTGGCGGCAACGGAGGAAATCATCAATCAGCGAACGGTCCAGCACGTCCCGAGATGGAACCCAACTCCTCTCCTCAGGACCGTAACCCTCCCAATCCACTAAGTACTGGTGACCACGTCCCCGAGAACGCATGTCCATGATCCTACGTACCTTGTAAATAGGTGCGCCCTCGACAAGGACGGGGGGGGGAAGACGAACGGGGGTGCGAAGAAAGGGCTTGACACAGGAGACATGGAAGACAGGATGGACGCGACGAAGATGTCGCGGAAGAAGCAGTCGCACAGCGACAGGATTGACGACCTGGGAGACACGGAACGGACCAATGAACCGCGGAGTCAACTTACGAGAAGCTGTCGTAAGGGGAAGGTTACGAGTGGAAAGCCACACTCTCTGGCCGCGACAATACCTAGGACTTTTAATCCTACGTTTATTGGCGGCTCTCACAGTCTGCGCCCTGTAACGGCAAAGTGCAGACCTCACCCTCCTCCAGGTGCGCTCACAACGTTGGACAAACGCCTGAGCGGAGGGAACGCTGGACTCGGCGAGCTGGGACGAGAACAGAGGAGGCTGGTAACCCAGACTACTCTGAAACGGAGATAGCCCGGTAGCAGACGAAGGAAGCGAGTTGTGAGCGTATTCTGCCCAGGGGAGCTGTTCTGCCCAAGACGCAGGGTTTCTAAAAGAAAGGCTGCGTAGTATGCGACCAATCGTCTGATTGGCCCTTTCTGCTTGACCGTTAGACTGGGGATGAAAACCGGAAGAGAGACTGACGGAAGCACCAATCAAACGACAGAACTCCCTCCAAAACTGTGACGTGAATTGCGGACCTCTGTCTGAAACGGCGTCTAACGGGAGGCCATGAATTCTGAACACATTCTCGATGATGATTTGTGCCGTCTCCTTAGCGGAAGGAAGCTTAGCGAGAGGAATGAAATGTGCCGCCTTAGAGAACCTATCGACAACCGTAAGAATCACAGTCTTCCCCGCAGACGAAGGCAGACCGGTAATGAAGTCTAAGGCGATGTGAGACCATGGTCGAGAAGGAATGGGAAGCGGTCTGAGACGACCGGCAGGAGGAGAGTTACCTGACTTAGTCTGCGCGCAGTCCGAACAAGCAGCCACGAAACGGCGCGTGTCACGCTCCTGAGTAGGCCACCAAAAGCGCTGGCGAATAGAAGCAAGAGGCCAGCTAACTTGGCAGAGTGAGCCCACTGAAGAACAGCCAGACGAGTAGAAACAGGAACGAAAAGAAGGTTACTTGGACAAGTGCGCGGTGACGCAGTGTGAGTGAGTGCTTGCTTAACCTGTCTCTCAATTCTCCAGACTGTCAACCCGACAACACGCCCATAAGGAAGAATCCCCTCGGGATCAGTAGAAGCCACAGAAGAACTAAAGAGACGGGATAAGGCATCAGGCTTGGTGTTCTTATTACCCGGGCGATAAGAAATCACAAACTCGAAACGAGCGAAAAACAACGCCCAACGAGCTTGACGTGCATTAAGTCGTTTGGCAGAACGGATGTACTCAAGGTTCTTATGGTCAGTCCAAACGACAAAAGGAACGGTCGCCCCCTCCAACCACTGTCGCCATTCGCCTAGGGCTAAGCGGATGGCGAGCAGTTCGCGGTTACCCACATCATAGTTGCGTTCCGATGGCGACAGGCGATGAGAAAAATAAGCGCAAGGATGAACCTTATCGTCAGACTGGAAGCGCTGGGATAGAATGGCTCCCACGCCCACCTCTGAAGCGTCAACCTCGACAATGAATTCTTTAGTGACGTCAGGAGTAACGAGGATAGGAGCGGACGTAAAACGCTTCTTGAGGAGATCAAAAGCTCCCTGGGCGGAACCGGACCACTTAAAGCACGTCTTGACAGAAGTAAGAGCTGTGAGAGGGGCAGCAACTTGACCGAAATTACGAATGAAACGCCGATAGAAATTAGCGAAACCTAGAAAGCGCTGCAACTCGACACGTGACCTTGGAACGGGCCAAACACTGACAGCCTGGACCTTAGCGGGATCAATCTGAATGCCTTCAGCGGAAATAACAGAACCGAGAAAAGTGACGGAGGAGACATGAAAGGCGCACTTCTCAGCCTTCACGTAGAGACAATTCTCTAAAAGGCGCTGGAGTACACGTCGAACGTGCTGAACATGAATCTCGAGTGACGGTGAAAAAATCAGGATATCGTCAAGGTAGACAAAAACAAAGATGTTCAGCATGTCTCTCAGTACATCATTAACTAATGCCTGAAAAACAGCTGGAGCATTAGCGAGACCAAACGGCAAAACCCGGTACTCAAAATGCCCTAACGGAGTGTTAAACGCCGTTTTCCACTCGTCCCCCTCTCTGATGCGCACGAGATGGTAAGCATTACGAAGGTCCAACTTAGTAAAGAACCTGGCTCCCTGCAGAATCTCGAAGGCTGATGACATAAGGGGAAGCGGATAACGATTCTTAACCGTTATGTCATTCAGCCCTCGATAATCCACGCAGGGGCGCAGAGTACCGTCTTTCTTCTTAACAAAAAAAAAAACCCGCCCCGGCAGGAGAGGAAGAAGGCACAACGGTGCCGGCGTCAAGAGAAACAGACAAATAATCCTCGAGAGCCTTACGTTTGGGAGCCGACAGAGAGTATAGTCTACCCCGAGGGGGAGTGGTCCCCGGAAGGAGATCAATACTACAATCATACGACCGGTGAGGAGGAAGGGAGTTGGCTCTGGACCGACTGAAGACCGTGCGCAGATCATGATATTCCTCCGGCACTCCTGTCAAATCACCAGGTTCCTCCTGAGAAGAGGGGACAGAAGAAACAGGAGGGATAGCAGACATTAAACACTTCACATGACAAGAAACGTTCCAGGATAGGATAGAATTACTAGACCAATTAATAGAAGGATTATGACATACTAGCCAGGGATGACCCAAAACAACAGGTGTAAAAGGTGAACGAAAAATCAAAAAGGAAATAGTCTCACTGTGGTTACCAGATACTGTGAGGGTTAAAGGTAGTGTCTCATATCTGATACTGGGGAGATGACTACCATCTAAGGCGAACATGGGCGTGGGCTTCCCTAACTGTCTGAGAGGAATGTCATGTTTCCGAGCCCATGCTTCGTCCATAAAACAACCCTCAGCCCCAGAGTCTATCAAGGCACTGCATGAAGCAGCCGAACCGGTCCAGCGTAGATGGACCGACATAGTAGTACAGGATCTTGATGGAGAGACCTGAGTAGTAGCGCTCACCAGTAGCCCTCCGCTTACTGATGAGCTCTGGCTTTACTGGACATGAATTGACAAAATGTCCAGCAAATCCGCAATAGAGGCACAGGCGGTTGGTGATCCTCCGTTCCCTCTCCTTAGTCGAGATGCGAATACCTCCCAGCTGCATGGGCTCAGTCTCTGAGCCGGAGGAAGGAGATGGTTGCGATGCGGAGAGGGGAAACACCGTTAACGCGAGCTCTCTTCCACGAGCTCGGTGACGAAGATCTACCCGTCGTTCTATGCGGATGGCGAGTGCAATCAAAGAGTCCACACTGGAAGGAACCTCCCGGGAGAGAATCTCATCCTTAACCTCTGCGTGGAGTCCCTCCAGAAAACGAGCGAGCAGCGCCGGCTCGTTCCAGTCACTAGAGGCAGCAAGAGTGCGAAACTCTATAGAGTAATCCGTTATGGATCGATCACCTTGACATAGGGAAGCCAGGGCCCTAGAAGCCTCCCTACCAAAAACTGAATGATCAAAAACCCGTATCATCTCCTCTTTAAAGTTCAGGTAATTGTTAGAACAATCAGCCCTTGCCTCCCAGATAGCTGTGCCCCACTCTCGAGCCCGGCCAGTAAGGAGTGATATGACGTAAGCAACCCGAGCTCTCTCTCTTCAGTATGTGTTGGGTTGGAGAGAGAACACAATATCACACTGGGTGAGAAAGGAGCGGCACTCAGTGGGCTGCCCGGAGTAACAAGGTGGGTTATTAACCCTAGGTTCCGGAGACTCGGCAGTTCAGGAAGTAGCTGGTGGCACGAGACGAAGACTCTGGAACTGTCCAGAGAGGTCGGAAACCTGAGCGGCCAGGGTCTCAACGGCATGACGAGCAGCAGACAATTCCTGCTCGTGTCTGCCGAGCATAGCTCCCTGGATCTCGACGGCAGTGTTACGAGAATCCGTAGTCGCTGGGTCCATTCTTGGTCGGATCCTTCTGTTATGCAGGTGAATGAGGACCCAAAAGCGACTTAGCGAAAACAGAGTCTTTATTCCAGTAAAACTCAAGACGAAAACAAAACAGGAAAAAAACATAAATCCACTCGTAGTAACGAGGACAGACTGGAGACTCGAGCATTGACTGCAGGTTGCTTCGGGAAGGCACCGACCGTAGCAGACTTAGACACCTGCTCACACGCAGCATCTGAAGGAGACAAGACACGACAGGGCGAGACAAGGACACAGCACAGTGAACATCATACAAGGATCCGACAAGGACAGAAGCGGAAAACAAGGGGAGAAATAGGGACTCTAATCAGAGGACAAAATAGGGGACAGGTGTGAACAGACTAAATGAGTGAGTTTAGGAGAATGAGGAACAGCTGGGAGCAGGAACGGAACGATAGAGAGAGGAGAGAGAGGGAGGGGGAGAGAGAGGGATAGAAAAAGGGAACGAACCTAATAAGACCAGCAGGGGGAAACGAACAGAAGGGAAAGCATAATGACAAGACAATATATGACAAAACATGACAGCTGGATTCAGTTCTCTCTTCTGCATTAAAACCAAATATCAATTCAGGTTAGATGTGACAGCAGAGATAAGGTGTGCACATGAAAAATATATATATACATTTACAAAATAACACTTTCAATATTTGGAAGACCCTCAGTCCTCTACACAATATTGTGCTGATAATGGCAGTCTCTTTCCACTTTAAAGCAGAGGGTCACCAAGCATATGGTGCAGGTGATGGGGGACTTCATTTAGCAAAGAACACAGCTGTGCACTTTTGGCCCTGAGGCACATCCATGCCTGCAGAAATACATTTGGGCAGATGAACACCAGTTGTGGCAAGAGCTGGATGAACCAGCTTCAGTGGGGGATGGACACCTTGGCACTGGGGGCTCCCATTCGGGGGCAGTGTCACTGTGAAAGAAAATGTTCAGTTAGAATAGTTTCACTTATGAGCCCTGTATCAACAGGTATAATAAACAGATACTGTATATATAGAGTACAGGGAACATAAGGTTGAATATATTATTATAGACCTGCTAGATCTACTGTCTCATTTATATTATGACAGACCAGCTAGATCTACTGTCTATTTTATATTATGACATTTCAGCTAGATCTACTGTCTCTATTATATTATGACAGACCAGCTAGATCTACTGTATTTATTATATTACAACAGACCAGCTAGATCTACTGTCTATTTTATATTATGACATTTCAGCTAGATCTACTGTCTCTTATTATATTATGACAGACCAGCTAGATCTACTGTATTTATTATATTACAACAGACCAGCTGTATCTACTGTCTCCATTTCACTTTGGCCATTGTTGTGGGCCTACCCTCCCCTCAATAGCCTCAAATAGGCTATTTCATTTCACAAATAATATTTTATATTATTCATTTCAAACAACAGCATTAGCATAAGAAGAACTTACCAGTTCAAAACGATGTCCTCTCCGTTAAAAAAATATTCCTCCATTTGGGAATTGCTAAATGAATCGTCCTCCAACAATCTCTGTCTCACTTTCCCGATCAATTTCTTCTAAAATTGTGTGTACATCTGTATATCTAGACTTAGATTTAGCTTTCCCCGACTTAGTCGCCATACTGATTGATATATAAACAGCTGAAGATGCACTTTACCAAAACAAAGCTGTGCGTAACATGCGTGGCTCCTTCCGGTATGAATCTTCAATGCCGAATTAACCTCTTTACGCCGGAGTTTACTACATGGGTTGGTCTTCCAACACATAAACATTACATATTGCCGTTTACCTCAGCTCATTGCCTATCTACCCAGCTATATTTCAAGACGAGCAGTGGTCATTGGGTTAAAATACAGTCAATCAACGAAACAGCGGTCATATCATTGGTGCACAATGATGTCATCGGTTTCTTTCAGTCAATACATCCCGCGAAATAACCCATCAGGTTTGGTTGTGTTACAAACAAACCAGTTGATTGCAATGAAACCAAACATGACTGGAAAAGTCACGTTTAGTGTGTGTATTTACATCGAATGTGTCGCCGAAAATGGAATGAGACGGAATTCACGTCACAAGCGGTTCACAAAATGTTTCGCGTTAGGCTATAAAAATGGATTTTATCAAACCAAAGACCATTCATTGTGTAACAATGAGCAGATTTAAAGAAGCATTTACTGCGAAAGAATATGATGCGATAATCTGAGGATAGAGCCCCATAAAAAACAACTATTTCAACCAGCACAGGCGTAACAAAATCACAAACTGCAATAAAATAAATAGTTTACTTTTGACGATCTTCCTCTGATTGCAATCCAAATGCTCATTGTTACACAATGAATGGTCTTTGCCCTAAATCTGGATTATGGTTACATGTTTTGACAGGTAAACCATTTTTACCCTCCACCATGATCTTTACTGTTTGCCGATTGGCTCCTTCCGGGAGGTCCGTGAGGCGACGCACAATTGGCCTAGCATCGTTAGGGAGTGCTTGGCCGGTAGGGATATCCTTGTCTTATCGCGCACCAGCGACTCCTGTGGCGCTAACCAAGGTTGCCAGGTGCATGGTGTTTCCTCCGACACACTGGTGCGGCTGGCTTCCCGGTTGGATGCGTGCTGTGTTAAGAAGCAGTGCGACTTGGTTGGGTTGTGTATCGGAGGACGCATGACTTTCAACCTTCGTCTCTTCCGAGCCTGTAGAGTTGTAGCGATGAGACAAGATAGTAGCCACTAACAATTGGATACCATGAAATTGGGGAGAAAAAGGGGTAAAAAAAACACACCAAAAAAACAGTTAATTTACCGTTGTGCGACATGTTTATTATATAACATTGACAAGGGAACTCCACTGCAACCAGCGAAGTTCCCTACACCAAAAGGACCTTTTGACCACCTTGCTATGGATTTCATAGACATGGTAGAGCGAAAAGAAAGAAAGAGATACTGCCTGGTGATAATTGACAGATTCACCAGGTGGGTGGAAGCATTTCCTGTGATACGCGAACAGTTGCAAAATAGCTAGTCAGAGAAATCATACCCAGGTTTGGTTTTGTCTGAAGACAATGGCACCCATTTCACAGGAGATGTGGTTGCCCAAGTGGCCAAATTGATGGGTGTTGACCAGAAGTTTGTATCCCTCTATCACCGGCAGAGTAACAAGATTACAGAGAGGGCTAATCAAATGATCAAAGGGGGGCTTGCAAATGCCTGCCATTCCACAAAAAATGAGCTGGGTGGAATGCTTGCCTCTTGTCCTCATGAAAATGCGCAGCAGCCTTAACAAGGCACCTTATGAGATGTTAACTTCACTAGGGTAGGGGGCAGCATTCTGAATTTTGGATGAAAAGTGTGTCCAAATTAAACTGCCAGCAGAGGGAAACGAACAGATCTGATACTCAGGTCCAGAAGATAGGATGAAAAGTGTGTCCAAATTAAACTGCCTGCTACTCAGGTCCAGAAGATAGGATATGCATATAATTAGTAGATATGGATGGAAAACACTCTAAAGTTTCCAAAACTGTTAAAATAATGTCTGTGAGTATAAAATAACTGATATGGCAGGCGAAAACCTGAGGAAAATCCAACCAGGAAGTACTATTATTTTGAAAGGCTGTTTTTCCATTGAAAGCCTAACCACCATACAAAGACATATAGGACCCAGTTCACGAGCTCTATAGCTTCCTCAACATGTGACCAGTTTTAGGCATTGTTTCAGGCTTTTACTCTGAAAAGTGAGGGAGATACACCACTTTCAATCAGTGGCCAGTGGAAATTTCCATTCATCAGCCATGCATCTGATCGTGACTGCGCCTTTCTTGTTTTTCCTTTCCTATTGACGAAGCTTTTGTCTGGTTGAAATATTATTTATTATTCATGACAAAAACAACCAGAGGATTGATTTTTAACATCGTTTGGCATGTTTCTACTAACTTTAAAAAACTTTTCATCCGGAATTAGCGCCTTTTGCATTCAGATTACTGGACAAAACACGCAAATAAAAAGGAGATTTTGGTCATAAAGAGGGATAGTATCGAACAAAACAAACATTTATTGTCTAACATGGAGACCTGGGAGTGCCACCAGATGAAGATCATCAAAGGTAAGTGATTCATTTTAATGCTATTTCTGACTTTGGTGACACCTCTCCTTGTTCGGGCTGTACTGACTTTGGTTTCTGTGGCTAGGAGTTGACCTAACATAATCGCAAAGTGTTTTTTTCGCCGTAAACCATTTTTGAAATCTGACTTAGAGGTTGCATTTAGACACTAACAGCTTACAGACGGTGGACAATTAAGGTCATAGTTACGAAAATCTAGAACACTAAAAAGGCCTTTCTACTGACTCTGAAAAACACCAAAAGAAAGATGGCCAGGGTCCCTGTTCATCTGCATGAACGTGCCTTAACAGGACAGACAGAAGATTGTCCTTGCAGTGGCAGACCACGTGTAACAACACATGCACAGGATTGGTACATCCGAACATCACACCTGCGGGACAGGTACAGGATGGCAACAACAACTGCCCGAGTTACACCAGGAATGCATAATCCCTCCATCAGTGCTCAGACTGTCCGCAATAGACTGAGAGGGGCTTGACAAAGTGAGTCCAAAAATGTATTGTATGCTGCTGCATAAATTATGTAATATGCAAGGGATACATGTATACATGTATACTGTAGCTAAGAAAGTAATACTAAATGTATATTGTATAGTAAGCTGTTAGTAGCGCATGTGCCTCACCCTAATAATTTGGTCTATTTTCACCAACGAGGTATTGTAAACACATTGTTTGTGGCCGGTTGTGTGCTTGTTGGCTCCTTTTTTGTACAGCTTTGACAGTGCTACTGATAATATTGGTGGTGCTTGGCTTGCACGTGCAAATTCAAGACATACAACATTCTATAATAGAATTGTGTTATTTGACGTGTATCTTTTTTGACACGCAAAAGACCTAAGCAGCGTTCAATGTGCCTCACCCTAATAATTGGGTCTATTTTCATCTCTTAATTTCGCCTACTGTTAGCCTATAACCTGTTTTAGAGAAATGTAATCGTCGAATATGGTAAGAGCTTTCATTGTCTGTTTATATGCCCCATTTATTTATCTTATGGTTCTAA
Organism: Oncorhynchus gorbuscha; assembly: GCF_021184085.1. NCBI lineage: Eukaryota > Metazoa > Chordata > Actinopteri > Salmoniformes > Salmonidae > Oncorhynchus > Oncorhynchus gorbuscha. Next base: position 33,792,220 of record NC_060176.1, on the reverse strand, counting down.
CTTTTACACTGTTAGAATGGCCCATATTCTGAATTATGTCGCTGTACATTTCAAAAGTGCTGAACAAATAGTTCTATTGATTACATACATCGTTGCTTGCTCATTAATGTCTTAATCGAAATTACGGATTGCTTCTTATACACTTGTCGTCCCCTTATGCCAGAGTTTGTACATCTCAGATAAGAAGGAGGACCGGAGGTAAGCTTGCTATTGCTATAATTGATTTGAATAAAAACTATGTTTCGTTGCCCATAATGAAGCTATTTATCAGAGTTATTGACCTCACAATCAGCCATATTTCAGTAATTTACATACATTACTATGAAGCGACAGTCGCAGAGATGGACAGCGCATGGGTGCTGAAAGTAGGCTAATTTGAGAAGACCTAATTCATTGAAAAAGTCTTCATTTTAATTTGACTTCAGGCTACTAACAACAAGAGGGCTTTGTGTTGGAGCCTATTTCTTCCTATTCAAGAAATAAGAGGTAGCCCTACTGTTTTACAGACAAAATTATAGTCAACTATCCATAGATTTTGTCATCATTCACTCCTTAAATATCTGTGTCAGTGAAGAGCTTGGTGTGTTTAGTTAAAACCAGGGCTCGAATTGAGGGGGTATTGTGGGTATTGTGGCTTTTGTTAAAGAAAATGGCTAAAGGCATAGGCCTACCCTTTGTTAACTTAAGATTGTGAAAACATTTGAATGGACCTGATTAATTAAATCGATCTACAACAACTCTTTAGTCCGCAATGCTAGAAATAAGCTGTGAAATGCCAGGGAAAGAATCGATGCATATGAGATACATTTGGTTTATCTCTATGACATTCAGAGGCTGAGCTATATAGATGAGGAGGCAAAACATTTACTTTGCTTGGGAAGTAATGATTCTGTCACTGTCAATTGACATTCCACATTTCAACAGGTTATTAATGTCATGTTTTGTCATATATTGTCTTGTCCTTGTGCTTTCCCTTCTGTTCGTTTCCCCCTGCTGGTCTTATTAGGTTCGTTCCCTTTTTCTATCCCTCTCTCTCCCCCTCCCTCTCTCTCTTCTCTCTATCGTTCCGTTCCTGCTCCCAGCTGTTCCTCATTCTCCTAACTCACTCATTTACTCTTTTCACACCTGTCCCCTATTTTGCCCTCTGATTAGAGCCCTATTTCTCCCCTTGTTTTCCGCTTCTGTCCTTGTCGGATCCTTGTATGATGTTCGCTGTGCTGTGTCCTTGTCTCGCCCTGTCGTGTTTTGTCTCCTTCAGATGCTGCGTGTGAGCAGGTGTCTTAGTCTGCTACGGTCGGTGCCTTCCCGAAGCAACCTGCAGTCAATGCTCGAGTCTCCAGTCTGTCCTCGTTACTACGAGTGGATTTAAGTTTTTTCCTGTTTTGTTTTCTTCTTGATTTTTCCAGGATTATTACCTTTGTCATATACTGGAATAAAGACTCTGTTTTCGTTAAGTCGCTTTTGGGTCCTCATTCACCAGCATAACAGAAGGATCCGACCAAGAATGGACCCAGCGACTACGGATTCTCGTAACACTGCCGTCGAGATCCAGGGAGCTATGCTCGGCAGACACGAGCAGGAATTGTCTGCTGCTTGTCATGCCGTTGAGACCCTGGCCGCTCAGGTTTCCGACCTCTCAGGACAGTTTCAGAGTCTTCGTCTCGTGCCACCAGCTACTTCCTGGTCTTCCGAGTCTCCGGAACCTAGGGTTAATAACCCACCATGTTATTCTGGGCAGCCCACTGAGTGCCGTTCCTTTCTCACCCAGTGTGATATTGTGTTCTCTCTCCAACCCAACACATACTCAAGAGAGAGAGCTCGGATTGCTTACGTCATTTCACTCCTTACTGGTCGGGCTCGAGAGTGGGGCACAGCTATCTGGGAGGCAAGGGCTGAGTGTTCTAACAATTATCTGAACTTTAAAGAGGAGATGATACGGGTTTTTGATCGTTCAGTTTTTGGTAGGGAGGCGTCTAGGGCCTTGGCTTCCCTATGTCAAGTTGATCGATCCATAACGGATTACTCTATAGAGTTTCGCACTCTTGCTGCCTCTAGTGACTGGAACGAGCCGGCGCTGCTCGCTCGTTTTCTGGAGGGACTCCACGCTGAGGTTAAGGATGAGATTCTCTCCCGGGAGGTTCCTTCCAGTGTGGACTCTTTGATTGCACTCGCCATCCGCATAGAACGACGGGTAGATCTTCGTCACCGAGCTCGTGGAAGAGAGCTCGCGTTAACGGTGTTCCCCCTCTCCGCATCGCAACCATCTCCTCCCTCCGGCTCAGAGACTGAGCCCATGCAGCTGGGAGGTATTCGCATCTCGACTAAGGAGAGGGAACGGAGGATCACCAACCGCCTGTGCCTCTATTGCGGTTCTGCTGGACATTTTGTCAATTCATGTCCAGTAAAAGCCAGAGCTCATCAGTAAGCGGAGGGCTACTGGTGAGCGCTACTACTCAGGTCTCTCCATCAAGATCCTGTACTACCATGTTGGTCCATCTACGCTGGACCGGTTCGGCTGCTTCATGCAGTGCCTTGATAGACTCTGGGGCTGAGGGTTGTTTTATGGACGAAGCATGGGCTCGGAAACATGACATTCCTCTCAGACAGTTAGGGAAGCCCACGCCCATGTTCGCCTTAGATGGTAGTCATCTCCCCAGTATCAGATATGAGACACTACCTTTAACCCTCACAGTATCTGGTAACCACAGTGAGACTATTTCCTTTTTGATTTTTCGTTTACCTTTTACACCTGTTGTTTTGGGTCATCCCTGGCTAGTATGTCATAATCCTTCTATTAATTGGTCTAGTAATTCTATCCTATCCTGGAACGTTTCTTGTCATGTGAAGTGTTTAATGTCTGCTATCCCTCCTGTTTCTTCTGTCCCCTCTTCTCAGGAGGAACCTGGTGATTTGACAGGAGTGCCGGAGGAATATCATGATCTGCGCACGGTCTTCAGTCGGTCCAGAGCCAACTCCCTTCCTCCTCACCGGTCGTATGATTGTAGTATTGATCTCCTTCCGGGGACCACTCCCCCTCGGGGTAGACTATACTCTCTGTCGGCTCCCGAACCTAAGGCTCTCGAGGATTATTTGTCTGTTTCTCTTGACGCCGGCACCGTAGTGCCTTCTTCCTCTCCTGCCGGAGCGGGGTTTTGTTTTGTTAAGAAGAAGGACGGTACTCTGCGCCCCTGCGTGGATTATCGAGGGCGGAATGACATAACGGTTAAGAATCGTTATCCGCTTCCCCTTATGTCGTCAGCCTTCGAGATTCTGCAGGGAGCCAGGTTCTTTACTAAGTTGGACCTTCGTAATGCTTACCATCTCGTGCGCATCAGAGAGGGGGATGAGTGGAAAACGGCGTTTAACACTCCGTTAGGGCATTTTGAGTACCGGGTTCTGCCGTTTGGTCTCGCTAATGCTCCAGCTGTTTTTCAGGCATTAGTTAATGATGTACTGAGAGACATGCTGAACATCTTTGTTTTTGTCTACCTTGACGATATCCTGATTTTTTCACCGTCACTCGAGATTCATGTTCAGCACGTTCGACGTGTACTCCAATGCCTTTTAGAGAATTGTCTCTACGTGAAGGCTGAGAAGTGCGCCTTTCATGTCTCCTCTGTCACATTTCTCGGTTCTGTTATTTCCGCTGAAGGCATTCAGATGGATCCCGCTAAGGTCCAGGCTGTCAGTGATTGGCCCGTTCCAAGGTCACGTGTCGAGTTGCAGCGCTTTCTAGGTTTCGCTAATTTCTATCGGCGTTTCATTCGTAATTTCGGTCAAGTTGCTGCCCCTCTCACAGCTCTTACTTCTGTCAAGACGTGCTTTAAGTGGTCCGGTTCCGCCCAGGAGCTTTTGATCTCCTCAAGAAGCGTTTTACGTCCGCTCCTATCCTCGTTACTCCTGACGTCACTAAACAATTCATTGTCGAGGTTGACGCTTCAGAGGTGGGCGTGGGAGCCATTCTATCCGAGCGCTTCCAGTCTGACGATAAGGTCCATCCTTGCGCTTATTTTTCTCATCGCCTGTCGCCATCGGAACGCAACTATGATGTGGGTAACCGCGAACTGCTCGCCATCCGCTTAGCCCTAGGCGAATGGCGACAGTGGTTGGAGGGGGCGACCGTTCCTTTTGTCGTTTGGACTGACCATAAGAACCTTGAGTACATCCGTTCTGCCAAACGACTTAATGCACGTCAAGCTCGTTGGGCGTTGTTTTTCGCTCGTTTCGAGTTTGTGATTTCTTATCGCCCGGGTAATAAGAACACCAAGCCTGATGCCTTATCCCGTCTCTTTAGTTCTTCTGTGGCTTCTACCGATCCCGAGGGGATTCTTCCTTATGGGCGTGTTGTCGGGTTGACTGTCTGGGGAATTGAGAGACCGGTTAAGCAAGCACTCACTCACACTGCGTCTCCGCGCGCTTGTCCTAGTAACCTTCTTTTCGTTCCTGTTTCTACTCGTCTGGCTGTTCTTCAGTGGGCTCACTCTGCCAAGTTAGCTGGCCATCCCGGCGTTCGAGGTACACTTGCTTCTATTCGCCAGCGGTTTTGGTGGCCTACTCAGGAGCGTGACACGCGCCGTTTCGTGGCTGCTTGTTCGGACTGCGCGCAGACTAAGTCAGGTAACTCTCCTCCTGCCGGTCGTCTCAGACCGCTTCCCATTCCTTCTCGACCATGGTCTCACATCGCCTTAGACTTCATTACCGGTCTGCCTTCGTCTGCGGGGAAGACTGTGATTCTTACGGTTGACGATAGGTTCTCTAAGGCGGCACATTTCATTCCCCTCGCTAAGCTTCCTTCCGCTAAGGAGACGGCACAAATCATCATTGAGAATGTGTTCAGAATTCATGGCCTCCCGTTAGACGCCGTTTCAGACAGAGGTCCGCAATTCACGTCACAGTTTTGGAGGGAGTTCTGTCGTTTGATTGGTGCTTCCGTCAGTCTCTCTTCCGATTTTCATCCCCAGTCTAACGGTCAAGCAGAAAGGGCCAATCAGACGATTGGTCGCATATTACGCAGCCTTTCTTTTAGAAAACCTGCGTCTTGGGCAGAACAGCTCCCCTGGGCAGAATACGCTCACAACTCGCTTCCTTCGTCTGCTACCGGGCTATCTCCGTTTCAGAGTAGTCTGGGTTACCAGCCTCCTCTGTTCTCGTCCCAGCTCGCCGAGTCCAGCGTTCCCTCCGCTCAGGCGTTTGTCCAACGTTGTGAGCGCACCTGGAGGAGGGTGAGGTCTGCACTTTGCCGTTACAGGGCGCAGACTGTGAGAGCCGCCAATAAACGTAGGATTAAGAGTCCTAGGTATTGTCGCGGCCAGAGAGTGTGGCTATCCACTCGTAACCTTCCCCTTACGACAGCTTCTCGTAAGTTGACTCCGCGGTTCATTGGTCCGTTCCGTGTCTCCCAGGTCGTCAATCCTGTCGCTGTGCGACTGCTTCTTCCGCGACATCTTCGTCGCGTCCATCCTGTCTTCCATGTCTCCTGTGTCAAGCCCTTTCTTCGCGCCCCCGTTCGTCTCCCCCCCGTCCTTGTCGAGGGCGCACCTATTTACAAGGTACGTAGGATCATGGACATGCGTTCTCGGGGACGTGGTCACTAGTACTTAGTGGATTGGGAGGGTTACGGTCCTGAGGAGAGGAGTTGGGTTCCATCTCGGGACGTGCTGGACCATTCGCTGATTGATGATTTCCTCCGTTGCCGCCAGGATTCCTCCTCGAGTGCGCCAGGAGGCGCTCGGTGAGTGGGGGGGTACTGTCATGTTTTGTCATATATTGTCTTGTCCTTGTGCTTTCCCTTCTGTTCGTTTCCCCCTGCTGGTCTTATTAGGTTTGTTCCCTTTTTCTATCCCTCTCTCTCCCCCTCCCTCTCTCTCTTCTCTCTATCGTTCCGTTCCTGCTCCCAGCTGTTCCTCATTCTCCTAACTCACTCATTTACTCTTTTCACACCTGTCCCCTATTTTGCCCTCTGATTAGAGCCCTATTTCTCCCCTTGTTTTCCGCTTCTGTCCTTGTCGGATCCTTGTATGATGTTCGCTGTGCTGTGTCCTTGTCTCGCCCTGTCGTGTTTTGTCTCCTTCAGATGCTGCGTGTGAGCAGGTGTCTTAGTCTGCTACGGTCGGTGCCTTCCCGAAGCAACCTGCAGTAAATGGTCGAGTCTCCAGTCTGTCCTCGTTACTACGAGTGGATTTAAGTTTTTTCCTGTTTTGTTTTCTTCTTGATTTTTCCAGGATTATTACCTTTGTCATATACTGGAATAAAGACTCTGTTTTCGTTAAGTCGCTTTTGGGTCCTCATTCACCAGCATAACAATTAAACAACATACTAACTCTAAATCAGTCAGGAGCTAAACAGGTGGCTTAAGGAATGAAAATGAATTATATTGGCTATATTATTATTATTATTAATTATATTGGCTACATTATTATTATTCCAGGCTATAGCCTGCCATTTAATAAATCAATTGTGAAGCATTTGTGACACGCTACAGGCTGGCAGGGACGCTCAGCATTTCAGCAACACATCAACAACAGCACTTCAACAACATGCCTATAAATGTAGCATTTAGGATGTATAACATAAAATGTTAAAACGTTATTACTTAGAATTAAATAATCATTAAACGAAAATTCCTTATTAGGCTATACAGTGCTTTTGAATTCACTTTTAGAAACAGGTTCGGCCAGTCTTAGGTTTTGAGGATCATGTGGTGAGCTATGCATGCCTAGTTTGTTAATTTAGCTTAGCATATGCTCTTATATTCCCATGCCCTAATCACAGTAAACTCAAATCTATTTTGTAACAACAATATCATAAAATAAAAAATACTAAATTAGAAAATTATAGTTTCCCAACTTAAACAAAGATACAAGTGCATACCTGATGATTTGTGGTTGCTTTATTAAACAAAGAATGGCTTTTTCTCGAATTCATTGATGATCAGATACTTCAGTTGTAACTGGTTCTGTTGTGTTCAATTTTTAAAGTTGATAGACAACATTAGCTCTGTTCCAAACTTAGACTATCCTCTTTTTTAACAATAGAAATCAACACCAGTGTCTCCAGTGCTGCAACATGCGCTCATTTATTGTCATGCTCTGTTGTGGTTTTAAAAATGATTCTGCTTGTCTCCAGTCATGTAAAAGTATGTAGAATTGCATTAAATATGTTTATAAAAAACATTTTTTTCTCAGACAGCATATAAGACGATCGTCACACCTTGTCTGTTTCACTTGTCTTTGTGCTCGTCTCCACCCCCCTCCAGGTGTCGCCCATCTTCCTCATTATCCCTAGTGTATTTATACACTGGGGATGTATACAGAATGGTGTTGTCTGCGTAGAGGTGGATTAGAGAATCACCAGCAGCAAGAGCAACATCATTGATATATATAGATTTATCAGAGGTGACAGTGTTTCCAAGTCTCAGTGCAGTGGACAGCTGGGAGGAGGTGCTCTTATTCTCCATGAACTTTACAGTGTCCCAAAACTTTTTGGAGTTAGTGCTACAGGATGCAAATTTCTGTTTGAAAAAGCTAGCCTTAGCTTTCCTACCTGACAGTGTATATTGGTTCCTGACTTCCCTGAAAAGTTGCATATCGCGGGGGCTATTCGATGCTAAAGCAGAATGCCACAGGATGTTTTTGTGCTGGTCAAGGGCAGTCAAGTCTGGGGTGAACCAAGGGCTATAACTGTTCTTAGTTTTACATTTTGTGAATGGGGCATGGTTATTTAAGATGGGAGGAAAGCACTTTTAAAGCGCAACCAGACATCCTCGATGAGGTCAAAGTGTTTCAGGGAACGTTTGACAGTGATGAGGGTTGGTCGTTTGACCGCGGACCCATAATGGACGCAGTCGCACAGCGAGTTGATATCACGCTGTGCAGACTGGCAGGTATTGACCGAGCTGACGCTGTCACGGTTCATGAATCCACTGCCTCCCTCTCTCTTTCTCTTTCTCTCTCTCTCTCTCTCTCTCTCTCTCTCTCTCTCTCTCTCCCGTGTTTGTGTGGGCGTGGTTCCCAATCTCGGCCTGATTGTCTGCGCCAGCTGGAACCACTTATCTTCCCTTTATATGTTCTGTAACCAGTGTTTCTTGTTGTCAGATCGTTGTTACTTCCCTGAGGTTGTGTTGTTACTTCCCTGAGGTTGTGTCGTGTGTCAGTGCTCATCTCTCGCCGCCCTTGTGTGGATTATCTGCTGTGCTCCTTCCTTCCCATCCGGACACTCTCCCCTGGATTTCTCAGCACGCTATCACCGGAAGATGCGCCCTAGTCCCTGGGTCGGATTCCGTCTGAGTACAGTCTGTCTGTCCTGTTGCTGCTGTAAATTGTATTCATTAAACCATCGTTGCTTGCATCTTGCATCCGCCTCTGTATTGTCACAGAACGATCTGACCAGACCATGGATGCAGCGAGTTCAACGAGTCTGACCGAATTCATTTCCCGCAGTATCACGAGAATGGATCAACAAGAGGAGAACATCTCCAGCACAGGTCGGGCAGTACAAGCCATTGCGACGCAGGTATCCCAGCTGACCCAACAATTACAACATCTGAGGGGTTCCGCTGCGCCACCTACACCGGCAGTTCAACCCGCCCCGCCAGAGCCGGATTCCCAGCTAGAGCCACGGCTACTGACACCAGAGGGTTATTCAGGTGACCCTGACTATTGCAGAGCTTTTCTTACGAGATGTTCCATGCATTTCTCGTTGCAGCCACGGACCTTCAACCGTGAACAGTCTAAGGTAGCATTCGCACTCACACTGCTATCAGGCAAAGCGGCTCTTTGGGGAACGGCGGTGTGGGCGAACCAGGACCCATGCTGCACCTCTTTCCAGACACTCTCCGAGGAGATGAGAAGGGTCTTCGATCGGGCCGTGGCGGGTAGAGAGGCGGCCAGACTACTCGCTGACCTTCGCCAAGGAGACCGTTCCATATCGGAATACTCCATCCAATTCCGCACTCTGGCCACAGAGTGTCAGTGGAACGAGGAGGCGCAGTGGGACATGTTCCTGCATGGGCTGGAGGACCGGATCCAGAAGGAGATTTATGTTCTGGACCTTCCCAGGAGTTTAAATGGACTAGTGGAACTAGCCTTGAGGGTCGACGCTCGTCTGAGTCGTATTGGCCGCCGAGCATGCCCTAACAGACCGTATAACGACACGGAGGGCTGGCATGCCAGCGGCGGGAACACGGCCAGTTCAGCCTCCGCTCACGAACCCATGCAGCTGGGGAGAGCTCGCCTCTCTCGGGAAGAGAGGGAGAGGCGGAGATCCCAAGGACTCTGTCTCTACTGTGGTAGAGCGGGCCATTTTATCCACTGCTGCCCGGTAAAAGATCAGGCCCGGTAGTAAGCATGAGGCTACTATCGGGTGGTGTCACCACAGAGAAGACGTCATCATCAACTCTCCTCCCGGTAAGACTAAGATGGGCCACCCACACGCACGACACCCAAGCCTTACTGGACTCAGGAGCAGAGGGTAATTTCATGGACACCAAGCTCGCTCACAAACTCCAGATTCCTATCAACTCACTCACGCACAAGATATCCGTCAACGCTCTCAATGGTCAAGAACTCCCCAACATTTCTCACACCACTGAACCTATCACACTCATCACTTCTGGCAATCACACTGAGACACTATCATTTCTACTCATGGACTCACCTCTTGCACCATTAGTTCTCGGCCACCCTTGGCTCATCCAACACAACCCCAGAGTTGACTGGGTTCATAACTCTATATCCATGTGGAGTAACAAGTGTCTTGAGTCCTGTTTAGTGTCTGCTTGTTCGTCTGTGTCTGATTTTGTGTTTCTAGAGGAGGCAGTGGATTTGTCTAACGTGCCCGTTGAATACCTTGACCTGAAGGAGGTGTTCAGTAAGTCCCGTGCTGCTTCTCTTCCTCCGCATCGTCCCTATGACTGTGCAATAGAATTATTGCCAGGTGAGTCTCCGCCTAAAGGCAAGTTATATTCACTCTCTGTTCCGGAGAGGGAGGCTATGGAGAGATACATCTCTGATTCTCTGGCATCTGGATTCATTCGTCCTTCCTCTTCTCCAGCGGGGGCGGGGTTCTTCTTTGTGGGGAAGAAGGACGGATCTCTGCGTCCTTGCGTTGATTACCGTGGGTTGAATAACATCACAGTGAATAATACCTATCCCTTACCGTTGATGTCCTCAGCCTTTGAAAGGTTACAGGGAGCATCCGTGTTCACTAAGTTGGATTTACGTAACGCATATCATTTGGTTCGCATAAGGGGGGGGGGGACGAATGGAAGACCGCGTTTAACACCCACAGAGGGCACTTCAAATGCCTTTTGGGCTATCCAACTCCCCAGCGGTTTTCCAGGCACTCGTCAATGACGTGCTGAGAGATATGATCGATCAGTTCATATATGTTTACCTGGATGACATACTGATTTTTTCTTCTTCTCTCCAGGAACACGTTCAGCACGTCAGACGAGTGCTTCAGAGGTTGTTGGAGAATGGACTTTTTGTCAAGGCGGAGAAATGCATTTTTCATGCACAATCCGTTCCATTCCTAGGTTACATCGTCTCGACTGAAGGTATTCGCATGGATCCTGACAAGGTTAAGGCTGTGGTGGATTGGCCAAGCCCAGATTCCCGTAAGGCCCTACAGAGGTTTCTGGGATTCGCCAATTTCTACCGGCGTTTCGTTCGCAACTTTAGTCAGATAGTCGCTCCTCTTACCGCCTTAACCTCCCCCAGAGTGACGTTCAGGTGGTCCGATACAGCCGAGGCTGCATTCGCCAGACTCAAGAGCCGCTTTGTTTCGGCTCCCATCCTCATAGCTCCCGGTCCCTCGCATCAGATCGTGGTGGAGGTGGACGCTTCAGAGGTGGGGGTAGGTGCGGTACTTTCCCAACGTTCCTCTTCTGACGACAAGATGCACCCTTGCGCGTTCCTTTCCCATCGGTTATCACCTGCGGAACGCAACTACGACATTGGCAACAGAGAGTTGTTGGCAGTGAAGTTAGCACTGGAGGAGTGGTGCCATTGGTTAGAGGGGTCGGGGGTACCTTTTATAGTTTGGACCGATCACAAAAATTTGGAATATATCAGAACTGCCAAGCGACTCAACTCCAGGCAGGCGCGGTGGGCACTCTTTTTCGGACGTTTTGACTTCTCTCTCTCGTATCGCCCGGGTTCCAAGAATGTCAAACCCGATTCCCTTTCTCGCATTTTTGACCATTCCGAACGCCCATCCACTCCCGAGTGCATCCTACCCGGGACCCTAGTGGTCTCCACACTCACATGGGAGGTTGAATCGAGGGTCAAAACGGCCTTAGAAGGGGTAACGCCTCCGCCCGGTTGCCCGCCTAATCGGTTGTTTGTGCCGGAGGGGTGTCGGTCCGATGTTATTCGGTGGGGGCATTGCTCCAACGTAGCGTGTCATCCAGGAGTCAGCCGCACTAGCTTTTTGGTTAAGCAACGCTTTTGGTGGCCACTGATGGCTCGTGACATTCACAGTTTCGTCTTGGCTTGCTCGGTTTGTGCCACTGGGAAGACTTCTAATCGACCCCCAGATGGGTTACTCCAACCTCTGTCGGTCCCTTCGAGACCCTGGTCCCACATCGCGCTAGATTTTGTTACCGGCCTTCCACCCTCCCAGGGCAAGACGGTTGTTTTGACCGTGGTGGACCGGTTCTCGAAGGCGGCTCATTTTATTCCCTTGCCTAAATTACCATCTGCCAAGGAGACAGCGGTAACTGTCGTGGATCACGTCTTTCGCTTACATGGCCTGCCGATGGACGTAGTTTCTGACAGGGGGCCCCAATTTGTGTCCAAGTTTTGGCAAGAGTTTTGTAGGTTACTGGGAGCGAGTGTCAGCCTGTCTTCAGGGTTTCATCCCCAGAGCAACGGTCAAACGGAGAGGGCCAACCAAGATTTGGAGAGAGTGTTGCGATGTTTGGTTTCTAAGAATCCCTCTTCCTGGAGTCAACAACTCTCTATGGTTGAGTACGCTCACAATTCGTTGCCAGTGGCAGCCACGGGTCTCTCTCCGTTTGAGTGTAGTTTAGGTTACCAGCCACCTATCTTTCCCAGTACGGAGTCCGAGGTCACTGTTCCCTCCGCTCACGCTTTCATCCAGAGGTGCCGTCACGCATGGAGCAGAGCCCGTGAGACTCTTTTCCGGGTGGGGGCGCGCACCAAGGCTAAGGCCGATCGCCACCGGTCGAAGCCTCCGGTATACGTCGTTGGCCAAAGAGTGTGGCTTTCTACTAAGAACATTCCACTCCGATCCGTTTCGAACAAGCTTGCCCCCAAATTTATCGGCCCGTTCAGAGTTACCAGGATCATTAGTCCGGTGGCGGTCCGGCTCAAGCTTCCTCCGGCATATAGGAGAATTCATCCTACCTTTCATGTGTCTAAAATAAAACCTGTGTTTCAGGCACGCATTAACCCGCCGGTCCCGGTTCCCCCGCCGCCACGACTTGTTGATGGGGAACCCACCTTTTCTGTCAATCGTATTTTGGACTCTAGAAGGAGGGGACGCGGATACCAGTACCCGGTGGACTGGGAGGGTTACTGTTATGCAGGTGAATGAGGACCCAAAAGCGACTTGGCGAAAACAGAGTCTTTATTCCAATAAAAGGCAAAAGCAATCTCCTGGACAATTAAAGACGAAAACAAAACATGAAAAAACTTAAATCCACTCGTAGTGACGAGGACAGACTGGAGACTCGACCATTGACTGCAGGTTGCCTCGGGAAGGCACCGACCGTAGCAGACTTAGACACCTGCTCACACGCAGCATCTGAAGGAGACAAGCCACGACAGGGCGAGACAATGACACAGCACAGCGAACATCATATAAGGATCCGACAAGGACAGAAGCGGAAAACAAGGGGAGAAATAGGGACTCTAATCAGAGGACAAAATAGGGGACAGGTGTGAAAAGACTAAATGAGTGAGTTAGGAGAATGAGGAACAGCTGGGAGCAGGAACGGAACGATAGAGAGAGGAGAGAGAGGGAGGGGGAGAGAGAGGGATAGAAAAAGGGAACGAACCTAATAAGACCAGCAGGGGGAAACGAACAGAAGGGAAAGCATAATGACAAGACAATATAAGACAAAACATGACAGTACCCCCCCACTCACCGAGCGTCTCCTGGCGCACTCGAGGAGGAATCCTGGCGGCAACGGAGGAAATCATCAATCAGCGAACGGTCCAGCACGTCCCGAGATGGAACCCAACTCCTCTCCTCAGGACCGTAACCCTCCCAATCCACTAAGTACTGGTGACCACGTCCCCGAGAACGCATGTCCATGATCCTACGTACCTTGTAAATAGGTGCGCCCTCGACAAGGACGGGGGGGGGGGGGGAGACGAACGGGGGTGCTAAGAAAGGGCTTGACACAGGAGACATGGAAGACAGGATGGACGCGACGAAGATGTCGCGGAAGAAGCAGTCGCACAGCGACAGGATTGACGACCTGGGAGACACGGAACGGACCAATGAACCGCGGAGTCAACTTACGAGAAGCTGTCATAAGGGGAAGGTTATGAGTGGAAAGCCACACTCTCTGGCCGCGACAATACCTAGGACTCTTAATCCTACGTTTATTGGCGGCTCTCACAGTCTGCGTCCTGTAACGGCAAAGTGCAGACCTCACCCTCCTCCAGGTGCGCTCACAACGTTAGACAAACGCCTGAGTGGAGGGAACGCTGGAAGAGGTTCCGGTTGGAGCGAGTGGTCGCATCTGCACGTCGCTCCAACGGGTAGTATAACTTTTTCATTATATTTCATTATATCACAACGGTTTGATTTGTCTTATCTTAGCAATTTCTTCTCAGCTAGCTACATAGCCGTCTTTGTATCAAAGATAATTGCGTAATTATCGTATTTCGCCGTCCTAACGTAGTCTTCACTAGCCAGCTAGCTAACGTCCACTGATTAGCTGCACTGAGAAACTATTACTATTACACTCAACTGAACGACTTGATTAGTTTAGTGTTAGCTACCTACATAGCTGTCTTTGCTGTCTTCGTATCATCGTTTCCAAGATAATTGTGTTGTTTAGGTTTAGAGTGTGTAGTCTTAGAGTGATTATCTTAACTTACCGAGGTTAGCTAGCCAGCTATTTGTCGTCCTTAACGTAGGTGACTCTGCTAGCTAGCCAACTCTGCTAGCTAGCCAACAGCTAGCCAACGCTAGCCAACGTCTTCTGTATAGAACTCAACTACCCGGTCGCATTCACAGGTTGTATCACTTTTTCACTTCATTTCATTACAGTACAACGGTTTGATTTGTTTGATCGTAGCTTGCTACATAGCTAGCTACATAGCCGTCTTTGTATCAAAGATAATTGTGTAGTCTAGAGCGATTTTCTAGGTTCGCTAGCCATCTATTGTCGTTCTTTTAACGCAACGTAACGTAAACAACACTGCTAGCTAGCCTGCTAGCCCCGAATAGCAACACTGCAGAAACTATTACACTCAACGGAACGACTTGATTAGTGTAGTGTCAACAACGCACCCACTGCCAGCTGGCCTACTTCAGCAGTACTGTATCATTTTAATCATTTTAGTCAATAAGATTCTTGCTACGTAGCTTAACTTTCTGAACATTCGAGACGTGTAGTCCACTTGTCATTCCAATCTCCTTTGCATTAGCGTAGCCTCTTCTGTAGCCTGTCAACTATGTGTCTGTTTATCCCTGTTCTCTCCTCTCTGCACAGACCATACAAACGCTCCACACCGCGTGGCCGCGGCCACCCTACTCTGGTGGTCCCAGCGCGCACGACCCACGTGGAGTTCCAGGTCTCCGGTAGCCTCTGGAACTGCCAATCTGCGGTCAACAAGGCAGAGTTCATCTCAGCCTATGCCTCCCTCCAGTCCCTCGACTTCTTGGCACTGACGGAAACATGGATCACCACAGACAACACTGCTACTCCTACTGCTCTCTCTTCGTCCGCCCACGTGTTCTCGCACACCCCGAGAGCGTCTGGTCAGCGGGGTGGTGGCACCGGGATCCTCATCTCTCCCAAGTGGTCATTCTCTCTTTCTCCCCTTACCCATCTGTCTATCGCCTCCTTTGAATTCCATGCTGTCACAGTTACTAGCCCTTTCAAGCTTAACATCCTTATCATTTATCGCCCTCCAGGTTCCCTCGGAGAGTTCATCAATGAGCTTGATGCCTTGATAAGCTCCTTTCCTGAGGACGGCTCACCTCTCACAGTTCTGGGCGACTTTAACCTCCCCACGTCTACCTTTGACTCTTTCCTCTCTGCCTCCTTCTTTCCACTCCTCTCCTCTTTTGACCTCACCCTCTCACCTTCCCCCCTACTCACAAGGCAGGCAATACGCTCGACCTCATCTTTACTAGATGCTGTTCTTCCACTAACCTCACTGCAACTCCCTCCAAGTCTCCGACCACTGCCTTGTATCCTTTTCCCTCTCGCTCTCATCCAACACCTCCCACACTGCCCCTACTCGGATGGTATCGCGCCGTCCCAACCTTCGCTCTCTCTCCCCCGCTACTCTCTCCTCTTCCATCCTATCATCTCTTCCCTCCGCTCAAACCTTCTCCCACCTATCTCCTGATTCTGCCTCCTCAACCCTCCTCTCCTCCCTCTCTGCATCCCTTGACTCTCTATGTCCCCTATCCTCCAGGCCGGCTCGGTCCTCCCCTCCCGCTCCGTGGCTCGATGACTCATTGCGAGCTCACAGAACAGGGCTCCTGGCAGCCGAGCGGAAATGGAGGAAAACTCGCCTCCATGCGGACCTGGCATCCTTTCACTCCCTCCTCTCTACATTTTCCTCCTCTGTCTCTGCTGCTAAAGCCACTTTCTACCACGCTAAATTCCAAGCATCTGCCTCTAACCCTAGGAAGCTCTTTGCCACCTTCTCCTCCCTCCTGAATCCTCCGCCCCCCCCCCCCTCCTCCCTCTCTGCAGATGACTTCGTCAACCATTTTGAAAAGAAGGTCGACGACATCCGATCCTCGTTTGCTAAGTCAAACGACACCGCTGGTTCTGCTCACACTGCCCTACCCTGTGCTCTGACCTCTTTCTCCCCTCTCTCTCCAGATGAAATCTCGCGTCTTGTGACGGCCGGCCGCCCAACAACCTGCCCGCTTGACCCTATCCCCTCCTCTCTTCTCCAGACCATTTCCGGAGACCTTCTCCCTTACCTCACCTCGCTCATCAACTCATCCCTGACCGTTGGCTACGTCCCTTCCGTCTTCAAGAGAGCGAGAGTTGCACCCCTTCTGAAAAAACCTACACTCGATCCCTCCGATGTCAACAATTACAGACCAGTATCCCTTCTTTCTTTTCTCTCCAAAACTCTTGAACGTGCCGTCCTTGGCCAGCTCTCCCGCTATCTCTCTGAATGACCTTCTTGATCCAAATCAGTCAGGTTTCAAGACTAGTCATTCAACTGAGACTGCTCTCCTCTGTATCACGGAGGCGCTCCGCACTGCTAAAGCTAACTCTCTCTCCTCTGCTCTCATCCTTCTAGATCTATCGGCTGCCTTCGATACTGTGAACCATCAGATCCTCCTCTCCACCCTCTCCGAGTTGGGCATCTCCGGCGCGGCCCACGCTTGGATTGCGTCCTACCTGACAGGTCGCTCCTACCAGGTGGCGTGGCGAGAATCTGTCTCCTCACCACGCGCTCTCACCACTGGTGTCCCCAGGGCTCTGTTCTTGGCCCTCTTCTATTCTCGCTATACACCAAGTCACTTGGCTCTGTCATAACCTCACATGGTCTCTCTTATCATTGCTATGCAGACGACACACAATTAATCTTCTCCTTTCCCCCTTCTGATGACCAGGTGGCGAATCGCATCTCTGCATGTCTGGCAGACATATCAGTGTGGATGATGGATCACCACCTCAAGCTGAACCTCGGCAAGACGGAGCTGCTCTTCCTCCCGGGGAAGGACTGCCCGTTCCATGATCTCGCCATCACGGTCGACAACTCCATTGTGTCCTCCTCCCAGAGCGCCAAGAACCTTGGCGTGATCCTGGACAACACCCTGTCGTTCTCAACTAACATCAAGGCGGTGGCCCGTTCCTGTAGGTTCATGCTCTACAACATCCGCAGAGTACGACCCTGCCTCACACAGGAAGCGGCGCAGGTCCTAATCCAGGCACTTGTCATCTCCCGTCTGGATTACTGCAACTCGCTGTTGGCTGGGCTCCCTGCCTGTGCCATTAAACCCCTTCAACTCATCCAGAACGCCGCAGCCCGTCTGGTGTTCAACCTTCCCAAGTTCTCTCACGTCACCCCGCTCCTCCGTTCTCTCCACTGGCTTCCAGTTGAAGCTCGCATCCGCTACAAGACCATGGTGCTTGCCTACGGAGCTGTGAGGGGAACGGCACCTCAGTACCTCCAGGCTCTGATCAGGCCCTACACCCAAACAAGGGCACTGCGTTCATCCACCTCTGGCCTGCTCGCCTCCCTACCACTGAGGAAGTACAGTTCCCGCTCAGCCCAGTCAAAACTGTTCGCTGCTCTGGCCCCCCAATGGTGGAACAAACTCCCTCACGACGCCAGGACAGCGGAGTCAATCACCACCTTCCGGAGACACCTGAAACCCCACCTCTTTAAGGAATACCTAGGATAGGTTAAGTAATCCCTCTCACCCCACCCCCCCTAAGTTTTAGATGCACTATTGTTAAGTGACTGTCCCACTGGATGTCATAAGGTGAATGCACCAATTTGTAAGTCGCTCTGGATAAGAGCGTCTGCTAAATGACTTAAATGTAATGTAAATGTAAACAGAGGAGGCTGGTAACCCAGACTATTCTGAAACGGAGATAGCCCGGTAGCAGACGAAGGAAGCGAGTTGTGAGCGTATTCTGCCCAGGGGGAGCTGTTCTGCCCAAGACGCAGGGTTTCTAAAAGAAAGGCTGCGTAGTATGCGACCAATCGTCTGATTGGCCCTTTCTGCTTGACCGTTAGACTGGGGATGAAAACCGGAAGAGAGACTGACGGAAGCACCAATCAAACGACAGAACTCCCTCCAAAACTGTGACGTGAATTGCGGACCTCTGTCTGAAACGGCGTCTAACGGGAGGCCATGAATTCTGAACACATTCTCGATGATGATTTGTGCCGTCTCCTTAGCGGAAGGAAGCTTAGCGAGGGGAATGAAATGTGCCGCTTTAGAGAACCTATCGACAACCGTAAGAATCACAGTCTTCCCCGCAGACGAAGGCAGACCGGTAATGAAGTCTAAGGCGATGTGAGACCATGGTCGAGAAGGAATGGGAAGCGGTCTGAGACGACCGGCAGGAGGAGAGTTACCTTACTTAGTCTGCGCGCAGTCCGAACAAGCAGCCACGAAACGGCGCGTGTCACGCTCCTGAGTAGGCCACCAAAAGCGCTGGCGAATAGAAGCAAGAGTACCTCGAACGCCGGGATGGCCAGCTAACTTGGCAGAGTGAGCCCACTGAAGAACAGCCATACGAGTAGAAACAGGAACGAAAAGAAGGTTACTAGGACAAGCGCGCGGCGACGCAGTGTGAGTGAGTGCTTGCTTAACCTGTCTCTCAATTCCCCAGACTGTCAACCCGACAACACGCCCATAAGGAAGAATCCCCTCGGGATCAGTAGAAGCCACAGAAGAACTAAAGAGACGGGATAAGGCATCAGGCTTGGTGTTCTTATTACCCGGGCGATAAGAAATCACAAACTCGAAACGAGCGAAAAACAACGCCCAACGAGCTTGACGTGCATTAAGTCGTTTGGCAGAACGGATGTACTCAAGGTTCTTATGGTCAGTCCAAACGACAAAAGGAACGGTCGCCCCCTCCAACCACTGTCGCCATTCGCCTAGGGCTAAGCGGATGGCGCGCAGTTCGCGGTTACCCACATCATAGTTGCGTTCCGATGGCGACAGGCGATGAGAAAAATAAGCGCAAGGATGAACCTTATCGTCAGACTGGAAGCGCTGGGATAGAATGGCTCCCACGCCCACCTCTGAAGCGTCAACCTTGACAATGAATTGTTTAGTGACGTCAGGAGTAACGAGGATAGGAGCGGACGTAAAACGCTTCTTGAGGAGATCAAAAGCTCCCTGGGCGGAACCGGACCACATAAAGCACGTCTTGACAGAAGTAAGAGCTGTGAGAGGAGCAGCAACTTGACCGAAATTCCGAATGAAACGCCGATAGAAATTAGCGAAACCTAGAAAGCGCTGCAACTCGACACGTGACCTTGGAACGGGCCAATCACTGACAGCCTGGACCTTAGCAGGATCCATCTGAATGCCTTCAGCGGAAATAACAGAACCGAGAAAAGTGACGGAGGAGACATGAAAGGCGCACTTCTCAGCCTTCACGTAGAGACAATTCTCTAAAAGGCGCTGGAGTACACGTCGAACGTGCTGAACATGAATCTCGAGTGACGGTGAAAAAATCAGGATATCGTCAAGGTAGACAAAAACAAAGATGTTCAGCATGTCTCTCAGTACATCATTAACTAATGCCTGAAAAACAGCTGGAGCATTAGCGAGACCAAACGGCAAAACCCGGTACTCAAAATGCCCTAACGGAGTGTTAAACGCCGTTTTCCACTCATCCCCCTCTCTGATGCGCACGAGATGGTAAGCATTACGAAGGTCCAACTTAGTAAAGAACCTGGCTCCCTGCAGAATCTCGAAGGCTGATGACATAAGGGGAAGCGGATAACGATTCTTAACCGTTATGTCATTCAGCCCTCGATAATCCCACGCAGGGGCGCAGAGTACCGTCTTTCTTCTTAACAAAAAAAAAACCCGCCCCGGCAGGAGAGGAAGAAGGCACAACGGTGCCGGCGTCAAGAGAAACAGACAAATAATCCTCGAGAGCCTTACGTTCGGGAGCCGACAGAGAGTATAGTCTACCCCGAGGGGGAGTGGTCTCCGGAAGGAGATCAATACTACAATCATACGACCGGTGAGGAGGAAGGGAGTTGGCTCTGGACCGACTGAAGACCGTGCGCAGATCATGATATTCCTCCGGCACTCCTGTCAAATCACCAGGTTCCTCCTGAGAAGAGGGGACAGAAGAAACAGGAGGGATAGCAGACATTAAACACTTCACATGACAAGAAACGTTCCAGGATAGGATAGAATTACTAGACCAATTAATAGAAGGATTATGACATACTAGCCAGGGATGACCCAAAACAACAGGTGTAAAAGGTGAACGAAAAATCAAAAAGGAAATAGTCTCACTGTGGTTACCAGATACTGTGAGGGTTAAAGGTAGTGTCTCATATCTGATACTGGGGAGATGACTACCATCTAAGGCGAACATGGGCGTGGGCTTCCCTAACTGTCTGAGAGGAATGTCATGTTTCCGAGCCCATGCTTCGTCCATAAAACAACCCTCAGCCCCAGAGTCTATCAAGGCACTGCATGAATCAGCCGAACCGGTCCAGCGTAGATGGACCGACATAGTAGTACAGGATCTTGATGGAGAGACCTGAGTAGTAGCGCTCACCAGTAGCCCTCCGCTTACTGATCAGCTCTCTTTTACTGGACATGAATTGACAAAATGTCCAGCAATACCGCAATAGAGGCACAGGCGGTTGGTGATCCTCCATTCCCTCTCCTTAGTCGAGATGCGAATACCTCCCAGCTGCATGGGCTCAGTCTCTGAGCCGGAGGAAGGAGATGGTTGCGATGCGGAGAGGGGAAACACCGTTAACGCGAGCTCTCTTCCACGAGCTCGGTGACGAAGATCTACCCGTCGTTCTATGCGGATGGCGAGTGCAATCAAAGAGTCCACACTGGAAGGAACCTCCCGGGAGAGAATCTCATCCTTAACCTCTGCGTGGAGTCCCTCCAGAAAACGAGCGAGCAGCGCCGGCTCGTTCCAGTCACTAGAGGCAGCAAGAGTGCGAAACTCTATAGAGTAATCCGTTATGGATCGATCACCTTGACATAGGGAAGCCAGGGCCCTAGACGCCTCCCTACCAAAAACTGAACGATCAAAAACCCGTATCATCTCCTCTTTAAAGTTCAGGTAATTGTTAGAACAATCAGCCCTTGCCTCCCAGATAGCTGTGCCCAACTCTCGAGCCCGGCCAGTAAGGAGTGATATGACGTAAGCAACCCGAGCTCTCTCTCTTCAGTATGTGTTGGGTAGGAGAGAGAACACAATATCACACTGTGTGAGAAAGGAGCGGCACTCAGTGGGCTGCCCGGAGTAACAAGGTGGGTTATTAACCCTAGGTTCCGGAGACTCGGCAGACCAGGAAGTAGCTGGTGGCACGAGACGAAGACT
Organism: Oncorhynchus gorbuscha; assembly: GCF_021184085.1. Lineage (NCBI taxonomy): Eukaryota > Metazoa > Chordata > Actinopteri > Salmoniformes > Salmonidae > Oncorhynchus > Oncorhynchus gorbuscha. Next base: position 33,770,985 of record NC_060176.1, on the reverse strand, counting down.
CTGGAACTGTCCAGAGAGGTCGGAAACCTGAGCGGCCAGGGTCTCAACGGCATGACGAGCAGCAGACAATTCCTGCTCGTGTCTGCCGAGCATAGCTCCCTGGATCTCGACGGCAGTGTTACGAGAATCCGTAGTCGCTGGGTCCATTCTTGGTCGGATCCTTCTGTTATGCAGGTGAATGAGGACCCAAAAGCGACTTGGCGAAAACAGAGTCTTTATTCCAATAAAAGGCAAAAGCAATCTCCTGGACAATTAAAGACGAAAACAAAACATGAAAAAACTTAAATCCACTCGTAGTGACGAGGACAGACTGGAGACTCGACCATTGACTGCAGGTTGCCTCGGGAAGGCACCGACCGTAGCAGACTTAGACACCTGCTCACACGCAGCATCTGAAGGAGACAAGACACGACAGGGCGAGACAATGACACAGCACAGCGAACATCATATAAGGATCCGACAAGGACAGAAGCGGAAAACAAGGGGAGAAATAGGGACTCTAATCAGAGGACAAAATAGGGGACAGGTGTGAAAAGACTAAATGAGTGTGTTAGGAGAATGAGGAACAGCTGGGAGCAGGAACGGAACGATAGAGAGAGGAGAGAGAGGGAGGGGGAGAGAGAGGGATAGAAAAAGGGAACGAACCTAATAAGACCAGCAGGGGGAAACGAACAGAAGGGAAAGCATAATGACAAGACAATATAAGACAAAACATGACAGTTACGGCCCGGAGGAGAGAAGTTGGGTACCTGCTAGGGACATTCTGGATCACTCCCTTATCGATGATTTCAATCGACAGGTAAATTCGCCTGGGAACGCCAAGAGGAACGTTTGACAGTGATGAGGGTTGGTCGTTTGACCGCGGACCCATAATGGACGCAGTCGCACAGCGAGTTGATATCACGCTGTGCAGACTGGCAGGTATTGACCGAGCTGACGCTGTCACGGTTCATGAATCCACTGCCTCCCTCTCTCTTTCTCTTTCTCTCTCTCTCTCTCTCTCTCTCTCTCTCTCTCTCTCTCTCTCTCTCTCTCCCGTGTTTGTGTGGGCGTGGTTCCCAATCTCGGCCTGATTGTCTGCGCCAGCTGGAACCACTTATCTTCCCTTTATATGTTCTGTAACCAGTGTTTCTTGTTGTCAGATCGTTGTTACTTCCCTGAGGTTGTGTTGTTACTTCCCTGAGGTTGTGTCGTGTGTCAGTGCTCATCTCTCGCCGCCCTTGTGTGGATTATCTGCTGTGCTCCTTCCTTCCCATCCGGACACTCTCCCCTGGATTTCTCAGCACGCTATCACCGGAAGATGCGCCCTAGTCTCTGGGTCGGATTCCGTCTGAGTACAGTCTGTCTGTCCTGTTGCTGCTGTAAATTGTATTCATTAAACCATCGTTGCTTGAATCTTGCATCCGCCTCTGTATTGTCACAGACGCTGGCTGGTGTCAGAGTTAACCGCGGAAGACCGCTAGCAGTGGCTAACTGACTACTAGCTAGTAGCTAGTTAGCTGGCTAGCTTCTCATGGGGGTTCCGGTTCAAAAGTATAAAAATAGCAGATCCACAACACATTGGGTGAGATGGGGTGCAAGAGAGTATATTCAGTCCGTATATGGAAAGTGAAATTAAAATATATACAAAATATATACAAAAAAGACGAGGGGAAAAAAACTATATTTACAGGGGACAAGACTGCTACGCCATCTTGGATCATATTATGGCAAGAACAGCTCAAATATGCAAAGAGAAACGACAGTCCATAATTACTTTAAGACAATTAGGTCTGTCAATTTGTAAAATTTCAAGAACTGAAAGTTTCTTCAAGTGCAGTTGCAAAACCATCAAGCGCTGTGATAAAACTGGCTCTCATGAGGATTGCCACAGGAAAGGAAGACCCAGAGTAACCACTGCTTAAGAGGACAAGTTCATTAGAGTTAACTGCATCTCAGATTGCAGCCAAAATAAATGCTTCACAGAGTTCAAGTAACAGATGCATCTCAACATCAACTGTTCAGAGGAGACTGCGTGAATCAGGCCTTCATGGTCGAATTGCTGCAAAGAAACCGCTACTAAAGGACAACAATAATAAAAAGAGACTTGCTTGGGCCAAGAAACACGAGCAATGGACATTAGACCGGTGTCTAATTTGGTCTGATGAGTCCAAATTTGAGATTTTTGGTTCCAACCGCCGCGTCTTTGTAAGATGCAGAGTTGGTGAACGGATGATCTCCGCATGTGTGCTTCCCACCATGAAGCATGGAGGAGGAGGTGTGATGGTGTGGGGGGGCTTTGCTCGTGACACAGTCAGTGATTTATTTAGAATTCAAGTCACACTTAACCAGCATGGCTACCACAGCATTCTTTAGCGACACGCCATCCCATCTGGTTTGCACTTAGTAGGTATATTATTTGTTTTTCAAAAGGACAATGACCCAAAACACACCTACAGGCTGTGTAACAGTTATTTGACCAAGAAGGAGAGTGAAGGAGTGCTGCATCAGATAACCTGTCCTCCTGTAATCACCCGCCACAGGTGCTTCTACAAAGTATTGACTCAGGGATATGAATACCTACAGTACCAGTCAAAAGTTTGGACACACCATTCAAATTGTTCTTTATTTTTACTATTTTCTACATTGTAGACTAATAGCGAAGACATCAAAACTATGAAGCAACACATATGGAATCATGTAGTAACCAAAAAACTGTTAAAAAAATCAAAATATAGTTTATATTTGATATGCTTCAAAGCAGTCAGCCTTTGCCTTGATGACAGCTTTGTACACACTTGGCCTTCTCTCAACCAGCTTCACCTGGAATGCTTTTCCAACAGTCTTGATTTTCCACATATGTGCCCGGCCGGCTTGATTCAGCCTTATGTAACAACATTTGAAATTGTGTTTTTTACATTTGATAAAAGCAGAGGCACAGAGCTACAAAATGGTATATCATACACTGCATTTGCGGAACAATGGGAAAGCTATTGTGCTTTGAAAGTTGATAAACTTTCAACCTCAGATTTGAGAAAATGGCTTTTGAATATTTTGGTACCTACTGGAGAGCTCTTCTTTGTCTACACCCATTCAGCATCATTCACACCCTCTTAAGCTTTAGCCCCACCAATCTCTTGAAGCTTTCTATCCTAACAACAGCAGTCAAGCATCCAAGCTAACTGGCTAGCTTGCTAGCTACTTCCAGCCACAAATTAGAGAACAGCTCACTGACCATTTTACTCACCCTAGCAGAGCTGGTTAGGCTGTGTTTATGTTATCCAGAGGGTGTTTTCTCCATCCTCTTAGCTATCATACTAAAAATTCATCATTCATAATACTCATAATTCCACTGATTTCAAAACTCTGTCCTCCAGAAAGTGGAGAGCAACACTATATATGCAGTATATATTTTTAAAAGCTGCATTCGACAGGATTACCTACACATAGTGACCAGCTAAAATAGACAGAAGTCGGCTATATGGCAAACTAATCCGAACTCATCTCTTGTCATATCCAACCCACTCATTAACTCAGATCAATCATGAAAGGTTGCTGTTTTTTCTGTGGCTAAACCAACTAGTCTCATGATTGAACAATTTTAATCGTATTTACAGATGTCATACAAGTTTGCTATTGAGGCACATGAAAGTTTACATGTTCTAAAAGGAATATCTGCCAAAAAACGTATTTAGAATAAAATAAAATAAAAGTTTAGGTCTAATTGGCTCCCCTGTGAAGTAGTGCATCGCGACATACGCCTAGTTTCCTGAAATGAGTCACATATGCTAAGCACTTTTTGGCTGCTTTTCCTTCACTCTGCAGTCCAACTCATCCCAAACCACCTCAATTGGGTTGAGGTCGGTTGATTGTGGAGGACAGGTCATCTACTGCAGCACTCCATCACTCTCCTTATTGGTCAAACATCCCTTACACAGCCTAGAGGTGTGTTGGGTCATTGTTGAAAAAAAAATATATTGTCCCAGATGGGATGGCGTATCACTGCAGAATGATGCGGGAGCCATGCTGATTAAGTGTGCCTTGAATTCTAAATAAATCACTGACAATGTCACCAGCAAAGTTTCTTTGTAGCAATTCCAAATAAAAAAATATATAATATAATCAAATCAAATTGTATTGGTCCCATACACATATTTAACAGATGTTATTGCGGGTGTAGCGTAATGCTTGTAAATTTGACCATGAAAGCCTGATTCATGCAGTCTCCTCTTAAGAGTTGATGTTGAGATGTGTCTGTTACTTGAACTCTGTGAAGCATTTATTTGGGCTGCAATTTCTGAGGCTGGTAACTCTAATGAACTTATCCTCTGCAGCAGAGGTAACTCTTGAGTCTTCCTTTCCTGTGGCAGTCCTCATGAGAGCCAGTATCATCATAGCGCTTGATGGTTTTTGTGACTGCTCTTGAAGAAACCTTCAAAGTTTTTGAAATTTTCTGGATTGACTGACCTTCATGTCTTAAAGTAGTGATGGACTGTCATGTCTCTTTGCTTATTTGAGCTGTTTTTACCAAATAGGGCTATCCTCTGTATGTCAACCCTACCTTGTCACAACACAACTAATTGGCTCAAACACAATAAGGAAAGAATTCCCACAATCAACTTTTAACAAGGCACACCTGTTAATTGAAACACATTCAAACACCTCATGAAGATGGTTGAGAGAATACAGAGTGTGCAAAGCTGTCATCAAGGCAAAGGGTGACTACTTTGAAGAATCTCAAATATAAAATATATTTTGATTAACACTTTTTTGGTTACTACATGATTCCACATGTGTTATTTCATAGATTTGATGTCTTCACTATTATTTTACAATGTAGAAAATCGTAAAAATAAAGAAAAACCCTTGAATGAGTAGGTATGTCCAAACTGGTATTGTATATATTTTTTGCTAAACATGTGGGGCTCAAAACAGGTGAACAGACCCACCCTGAATGACGGGTTGCCACTGTATGTAATGAATTCAAAACAAAAAATAATTTATAAAACTGCATATCATAAAGCTCTGGAATGTCCTAGGAGTTAGGTTAAACTGTAGGCATGTTCTCTGCTATCCACTTTATGTTTTAATTATTCATTTGGGTATAGGGGAGAGTCTGTCACGTCCTGACCTTTTTTATGTCTCTATTTTAGTTTGGTCAGGGCATGAGTTGGAGTGGGCATTCTATGTTTTCTATTTCTATGTGTTTGGCCTGGTATGGTTCCCAATCAGAGGCAGCTGGCAATCGTTGTCTCTGATTGAGAACCATACTTAGGCAGCCTGTTTTTCAACTATGGGTTGTGTGTAGTTGTTTTCTGTCTCTCTAACAGACAAGACTGTTTCTGTTGTGCTTTTGTTTACGGGGTGTTTCAGTGTTCAGTTATTGAATAAATTTAACATGGACACTTACCACGCTCTTCTCCTTCCACCAATGAAAACCGTTACAGAGTCACTTGTTTTTTTTCAAGCGTTTAGGGAGGGTTGGCTAAAAATATATTTGACTGGCCATACATTTTAATTTCAGAGAGATCTGATTTTCTCCAGATATCCCTCATTATAAATATCTGTGCTCCCCATACTGTACCATCTTTTGGCATCCTATTTAGCTAGGCTAGCATGCCTAAGCATGCTGCAGAGTTGTCTGACGAAATCATTTGACTAGTTCTTCAAAGTAGATAAGGCGCAATGGACTATGGTCATTGTAGTTAATTACTAAGTTTCTGCATTATACATAACTATAAAACATTGGCAAGCATCCACACTAGAGGAAAGCTTATCGTTCAACAGTAGCCTACACCTGTCAATCAACTAATCAAAGCGTCCTACTGCACGCCAATATGCCTATTATTAAGGTGGTAACACAGACCATTCAGTTCTTCAGGGTGTGGTCATTGTCATAGTGACAACTGCAAATCATACTTCAATATAGGCTACATGTAGCCTAATCATAAATATAATATAGAAACTTGTATTTAAATTAAATGTCGATAGGCTATTCAACAACAAACGCTGTTTAGCCTGCGCATCTTTTACATCATGTCATTGCTTGCCTCATTGCTCAAGTGGCTTGCAAGTTATTTCCATAATACATCAGTGCAACAATGCTATCGCCACTGGCAGCCAGTGATGCACTCTTTCCGTAACTTTCCCTGACAGTTCATTTGGTTTAAAGGCCTATTTTACATTCAGCTATTAGTAAGAGCAAACCTATTAGGCCTCTTATAAAAAATGTATCTCCTATAGATTTTGTAGCCTATAGTTTTTCCTGGGATTTCAGGAAATCAAGCTAAATATTAGGCCACTCATTAGCTAAATATTACGGTCTATAAATATTTACCTGATAATGTACAAGAAAAAAACGTTTAAATATGAAATGGCAGTTCTGTGCATTCCTCTGCTCTGCAGCAGTTGGGCACGCAAAGATCTGCTATTTTTTTTATTTTATGTATTATTACGATCACTGTTAGCTGTGACGATTGCAGCAGCTACTCTTCCTTGGGTCCAAACAAAACATGAAACATTACATAATTAATAGACAAGAACAGATTAAGGACAGAACTACATATATGTAAAATGTCACACATAGCTGGTGGGGTAAGTGTGTGTGTACTGTGACTATGGAAACAATTTAGAATTTAACACATTTGCTTCTTATATTAAAACAAAAAGTGCTGCAGTCAGTCACCTTTACTTTTTACCAAGAGAGACGTCTCTCTTGGCATGCATAGTACTGATATTAGCCCTCGGATTCAGTGAAGAGCAAGACAATAACCGCTCAAGCATCCTTTTTGAATGCTGAAATAATTGCATAAAAACAAATAAAATTGTATTTGTCATATGTATAAGAAAAAAATAGTAACACGAGGAATAAAATAAAATACACAAGAATGGAGCCTTACACAGGGAGTAGCTACCATCTTATGCCTGATTATCCAACCATTTGGATCAGTTATTGGTCTATTCTCGAGAGTTTACAAGGTCCATAAATGTACATAAGCAGGCTACTCATATCATATCGTATTTTGATCACACCATAGCACGCGCTCTCTCTCTCCTCCCAGTCAGGGGCGTATTCATTACGAAAACCGTTTACCGTTCCCAACCAACCGGAAGCAAACAGAACAAAACGATAGTTTATATTGGACAAATTCAGGTAGGTCCCGCTCCATTTGCTTCCGTTTAAGAAATGTTTTGCAGAAGATTCGGCGTAATGAAAACGTCCCAGTTCTTTTGGTTTCTGTATTTTATACTGCATTTAGACGAGGGACGCAAAAACCGTCATATCAGTCAGCATAGCGGAACAAGAAAGCAAAAGAATTTTGACAGCAAAAGCAAGCCAGCGCGATGGTATACGTTGCTATGGTGACCACATGACTACTGCGGTCAGATGCCACGAAGTAAACGATAAAACCGAATTTCGTTGTTTTCAGTGAGAGAACGACGGCAAATTACATTCAGCGCTACAAATAGACGGGACTTGGCGCCAAGTTAAAATATTTCAAATGTGGTCGTCTGCTGTAGCAATGTTTTCTACTGGATGATGTCTTACGCTATTTGTTTACTGAAATCACCATAGTAACCTTCCGCACAACTCTCACTGGCTTGCATTTGCCACACTGTCTTTATTGCTTTCTTGGCCGGCTATGCCGATTAGTATGACGGGTTTTGCGTCCCATGTCTAATGCAGCATAAGGCAAATGCAACAAATTCTAATATCTTATTAACTATGGTGCCCAGTCTCCTCTACCGTGGCAGTTGGATGAACGTTCAAAATGTTATGTTTTTCACAGTCGGAATTCGTTTGTTTCTCAAGTTCTTAGTTGTCTTGAACGCTCGGAACTCAGATATTTCAGAGTTCCCAGTTGTTCTGAATGCAGCATTTCTGCTAGCTCCCTACATCATCACCACAAGCACTATTTTATTCACCAGATACACACCATGTTCTGGATACGCCAAGCACAAAGAGGGACTGATCGAACAGCCAATATAAAGTAAAAAGTGCCCACCCAGCCGGGCTTAAGCGAGGAGAGTAAGAGAGAGCGAGAGAAAACGGGTCTACACGAAAGTTACACATATAGTCAAATTCAGTATGTAAATTCCCAAATGCTGACATTTCATCGATAACAAATTACACTCGGGCTCCGGAGTGTCTCAATGGTCTAAGGGACTGCATCTCAGTACTAGAGGTGTCACTACAGTCCCGGTTTGAGTCCCATAGGAGGTGCACAATTGGCCCAACGTTGTTAGGGGTTGGCTGGGGTAGCCCATCATTGTAAATAAGAATTTGTTCTTAACCGACTTGCCTAGAAAAATACATTTAAAAAAATGAGCCTCCCCTGGATTAATATTTTAAAATATTAAACCTTCCCCCTAAGTGACATTTTAAAACCATGACCGGCCCCCATTTTCCTCTGGGTAATAATTACTTACATTTCAACCAGTCTGTAAATGCCTCCTCCAAGCCTAGCTATCTGGCCACGGTAGCTATTATAATTCAATCACAATGGATTTGTTTCCATAAAGCAGCTGCCTGTAGGTAGTTGCTGAGCGTTGTCCGGGTTAGGAAGGGTTTGGCCTGTAGGTATATCCTGGTCTCATCGTGCTCTAGCGACTCCTGTGGCGGGCCGGGTGCAGTGCACGCTGACCAGGTCACTAGGTGTATGGTGTTTCCTCCGACACATTGGTACGGCTGGCTTCCGGGTTGGATGCGCGCTGTGTTAAGAAGCAGTGTGGCTTGGTTGGGTTGGTGTACGGCTGGCTTCCGGGTTGGATGCGCGCTGTGTTAAGAAGCAGTGTGGCTTGGTTGGGTTGTGTTTTCAGAGGACGCATGGCTCTCGACCTTCGTCTCTCCCGAGCCCATACGGGAGTTGTAGCGATGAGACAAGACAGTAACTACTAATAATTGGATACCACGAAATTGGGGAGAAAAGGGGGAAAAAAACAACATGTTTTTGCAACAACAACTGAAGGTCTAAAACTTCAGGCAAGCTGGCTGGCTAGCTATAATTTCAATGCTACCTAGCCTTAGCTGCGCTAGCTCACAAATCGCATGAAAATATTTTCAAAGCTCACAAAGCTCATTTGTCCTAGGACAACCCTGTAAAAACTTTGCTAATATCTACAACATATCAGCTTTCCAACAGCACAGATATTACTTTTGAATACCCCTTGAAATATGAATATTTCATCTAAGCCTATGATGTAGAAATGAACACCTTCAGACATAAACCAGGAACGTTAACGTTAGGACTATGGCACTGTTTGAACAGGAATCGCAGTCCCATCCATGGTCTCTATTTTCAAAAACTGTCGTCTTGCAAAATGGAAACCATGCAGAGGAGCCTTGAGTGGGCTATGGGGAGGCAGATAAATGTTGGGTGTGGTTGGGTTTACGGTTGTTTTCATTTTTTCACTCTTTGCTCTCCTGCTGCCCATTCTATTCGTTCTTTTTATGTCTTGGATTTAAAATCCAATATTATAAAAATGTTAATTGGCCACAATTTGTGACAGTTACTATAATGTAAAAGTGTTTTTGGAATGAGAGGGGTGGGCTGTGTCACAATACATTAAGTACCCTAAACACAGTGTATTATTCTTACAACAAGTTCCAGTTACTGTGCTTCTCGGACTTGGAGAGGAGCTAGAGGTGCACCTTGTTATGCCATCACTCAAGAGCAACTGAGGTTTCTGATATCCTGTGGTTTCAGTGTGTCTCAGATGGCAGATATTCTACATGTGTCCTGATCGACAGTCAAACGTTGTCTAAGGTCAGTTGTGCTTGGGAGTAATGCTATAAACTACAGACTTTAGATGCATGGTTTCCAGTTTCTTACCAATCAAACAATTTAGAATGACTACAATCAAGACAGGACTTTAAAATGACTCTGATGTTATGTATTACCTCATCCCTGTCCATTGTTACTTTGTTTCCCAGACACTTCAATCTGTCACATGCACCATTATATTCTGACATGTCAGACTTGGCTCCGGATGAAAAGATTAAGAACTGGTGGCTGGGAACGACAAACGTGGAGCGGAGGCTGTTCGATCACAATTAAGAGCTCTGGGTGCAGAGACGCAGAGTGAGGGACAGCATGCTCCGTGTTAACCCGAGGGCGGCTTCCCTTAGAGCCATGTCGCAGAGGCTGCATAGAAGGTCATACCATGTTGCTGTACCAAACTCGTTATGGCACCTTGATGGAAACCACAAACTGATAAGGTAGATATATCTTGGTCATAGAAACAATTATCTATATCACTGGTGAGAAGTTGTACATTGTAACACCTCAAATTGTTCATCAACAACTTGTTCATCAACAACTAACAGTTCAGTAAGCAATGGCTCCTGATACCATATGTCACTCATGTGGATAATAATTGTTTTATTGTGTTTCTGCTACTTCTGTGATTGATAGAATATCTGCATCATGAAATTAACAAACATGCTTATATTGAGTACATACGGAGGCAAAAACAGTAAGTGTGAACAACAGGAGAGTCTGTCCTCTTGGCTCATCAATATAAACGTGGTTATTTTTCCTAATTGAAGTAGGTATTGTAATCACACATCTTCCGCTGCAGGAAACAGTCTAGAACAAACCCTTGTTGTAGCCTTTAAAAGGCTAATGGAAGTACTTATAGTTGTGATCCGAGGTAGACTGTTCATTAACATTGTTCCACATTTTGGATGTGAATGTAATATTTGGTCTGCTGCTTTGTTATATACTGGAGGAACCTGATGCAGCATTTAAGCGGTACAGGAGGATGGTGATGTTTGTATATTTAATGTGTCTTCAGCTTTTCTATCAACCAGTGCTGTATTTTCTGATTTAGGTGGAGGATAGTCATACATGGTGGCATTGGGGGGTGACAGGGTAGCCTAGTGGTTAGAGCATTGGACTAGTAACCGAAAGGTTGCAAGTTCATATCCCCGAGCTGACAAGGTACAAATCTGTCGTTCTGCCCCTGAACAGGCAGCTAACCCACTGTTCCTAGGCCGTCATTGAAAATAAGAATTTGTTCTTAACTGACTTGCCTAGTTAAATAAAGGTCAAATAAAAAATTGATGGGTCTTGTTGTTTCTCCATGCTTCCAGCAACAATCGCAGCAGTACAGTAATGGATTGCTTCGTGAATGCTGTTTCCAGATATGGCGTTCCCTCCAGAGTTAGGACGGACCATGGAGGAGAAAACAACACTGTCTGCTTGTTGAATGTATACATAGTGAAAATATTATATATCTAAAATAGAGCTACATGCATTGCATCCTTAAAATGTCTTCTTGACCTACACATTGATTACATTTTCTGTAAATCATTTTTAGAACGCAATCACATTATGTTTGACAGCTTTATTGCTTTCTCCATGTTCTTGAAATGTTTGTGAAATGTTTAAATGACATTTAACAGACGACTTCTACAAACAAGGCTACACTTGTGGCAGCACCTATTCCTGTGCCCCCCCCATCTTCTGCACCACTTATTGTGGCCCCCTCCACCTATACCATTTCCTGTGGCCTCCCCTCCACCATTCCCTGAGGCTTATTGTCCACCTTCACCACACTCTTCTGTTGATGTTGAGGACAATGAGTAAGTCCTCCCTGTAAATAATTCAATGTCTTGTTATTACAGATGAAATGTGGGAAGTATCTGAGCTTTGCTATTCTGAATGTCTTTTTTTTTGTTGTGTTGACCTCCAAACACTGCTGAAGTTAATGAGATGCCAACCAAGTTAACGTGATGATTGACAACATTTATGATTTTGCAATGAGAGGCTTTAAGAGAGCCCGCTTTAGTCCAGAGGCAAAAATAGACATGGTTTTTTGGGATACTGACAGAAAAGGGGCAGCTGAGGGTGGTCCCTCAAGAGAGGGTGGTCCTCTCCTGCTGCTAATGAGTGCTATCCATTCCTCTGCAATATTTGAGGGACCTGATTGGCAAAAATGCCTTTCTTGCAACTCTCAAGGTGAGTTACACTTTAACACCAACAAAAACACATTTGTTTATGGCAATAAATATAACTTGAGTAAGACATTAGATTTTTGTATGTAATGTGTCCTTTATTTACTGTTTTTCTTCTGTGTGATAGCACTCTATGATGGTGTATACAAGCAGGTGGGCCGCTTGATTGCTGTCTGTCTGGTACATGGGGGTGTAGAGACACATTTTTTCAGAGGCTATACAGGCAAGTGTGTGGCCAACAACCTCCTGTGCCAGAACTGAAAGAAATTGCGGAATATGACTTCAGAGAGAAGTTGGAAAAGGTAAGTACTTTATGCTGTGATGAATGTTATGATACTGTTAATTTGCACTAAGTTTGAAAAAAAAATTGGTATTGGTTCATGAATACTTTTCCACATGGATTTGGTTTCCTTTTGTTGGCAGTCAATCTTTTTTAAGGGTAGTGATAATCAATTTATTGTTTTGCTAATTTGTCCTAAAACACAGTTCAATAAACAATCTAAAATCCAGTTAGCATAAACTGTCACCGGAAGCGGTCATGTTAGGTCCAGTGCAATACATTCGTACATTAGAGAGGGATGCCCTGGTGGAGTCAACCACAAAGTTTTACTTAGAAAGCAGGATACGGGATGCTCTTGAGCAGTGAGTTTCCATATGTCTAATTAATCTCAAGTTTAGTTAAATTCTTCAGGGCAAATTCATTTACTTTTTTTTATTTTATAGATTCAAAGAGGGTCTGAAGTGTCTAGGTCTCCTGCCTTATATGAATAGACACTCAAGCCTCTTCATCTACGCTGAGAAACCTCTTTTGGCCAAAGACATAGCTTCTCTCTTCAAAGCAGAGCGCTCCCCGCCTGGCACCAATCAAAGAGCAATAGAGAAACGAGTCATATGTTTCTGGAGGGACTGGCTTCTGGAGGTGGAAGGTTAGATGCAAAACCATGATCACTGAAGTAACACGGCCCACATCAATAAAATATCACCTCATCACGCATTTTATAGCCTTATTCTTCCATGGGCCCCCTAAGAATTTAATAGATCAATTAAATCCCAAACTACTTTCACTTAGAGTATTGTGTTCTCCAATAAGTGTTACTTATGGACTTTAATGTCCCCCCCTTCCGTTTTTCAGGGGGGAACACATACCCTTTAACCATGGGGAAGGTTTTCATTTTCACTTTGGGGGTTTCAGCATTCCTAGGCTGGTATTGCCAGTGGAGCCACAGCTACAGTTCTCTCTGCTACCGCACGGCAAGCGTAGCGCCAAGTCTAGGTCCAAGATGCTTCTAAACAGATTCTATCCCGAAGCCATAAGACTACTGAACATCTAATCAAATGGTTACCCAGACTATTTGCTGCTACTCTATCTATGCATAGTCACTTTAATATCTCTACCTACATGTATATATTAACTCAACTAACTGGTGCCCCTGCACATTCTCTGTACCGGTATCCCCTGTATATAGCCTCGCTATTGTTATTTTACTGATGCTCTTTAATTATGTACTTTTCTTTTCTGTAGTTTTTAAAAACTACATTGTTGGTGAAGGGCGTGTAAGTAAGCATTTCACTGTAACACCTGTTGTGTTCGGCACATGTGATAAATACGATTTGATTTAAAGATCATTAATTTAAGGGGAATAATCCAAAATGTTTATTGCATGACTACCTAGTAAGTCAGGAATACTGCAGCCAATGTTAATTGATGTGTCCCAAAATAATTGATATTATGAAAGTTTCAGACAGGATTGTCCATCAGCAAAAAAAAGTTGTGTAGTGAAAGTTTAAAAAAACATTACAACCTTCCAGAATCAATTGGACACAGTAATACATAATGCAGCTTTAATATTTAAAAAATGTATGATTTCTTAGAGTAGGTAAACTGAGCATTATGCAAAGTAATGACTATGTTACAATATGTGCAATGTTACCATAAATAAATCTTACAGTAAATATGGACATTTAATTTACATGTGTTATGGAAATAAAAACAGACACTGTAGATGGTACATAGGATGTGGTGCAGCAAGTTTGAGGGTAGTGGAGAAGCACAAGTGGGACTTTAAGTGAAGTAACTGAGGGCAGAAAAGGATATCAGGGTGCCCAGGAACTTGAAGCTGCTTATCATCTCCATGTCAATGTACAGTAGATGGGAGAATTGTCAAGTATCATCATCTACTTTGTTTTGCTTACGCTAAGACTGTTGTCCTATCACCATTATGTCAGGTCCCACAGCTCCTTCATTTACTCATGATCACTGGTGATCAGGTGTACCATGGTAGTGTCGGGTCCATTCTGGAGATACACATTCTTGTGATAATGTAAAAAATCGAATTTGTTACTACAGGATTTATACCCAGAGCCCTGAGTCTGCTAACCAGTTTGTGGGTCAGGATGGCGCTGAAAGCAGAGCTATAAAAGAAAATGCACTCTGACATATGTAAAAATTTAAATTTACATTTGTTGGAACAATAGGCAAACTGGAGTTGTTCCAGTTACATTTTTGCTACTATGTGCTACACAATATCTATTGTTACAGTTTTTGATACTGACTGGGCTGCAGTGGAGATGGTAAGAAGCTTCGATATCATTGGGACCTAACTTCTAATGTCCTTTCCTGGTACACCCACACAGACACTGCAGTCAAAAATGCCAACCAGCGGCTCTCAGTCCTACGGTGGCTGAAGACGTTTTGCCTGACGTTAAACATTAACAAGTGTCACGACTTCTACCGAAGTCGTTGCCTCTCCTTGTTCTGGCGGTGCTCGGCGGTCGACGTCACCGGTCTTCTAGCCATCATTGATCAATTTTTCGTTTTCCATTGGTTTTGTCTTATCTTCCCACACACCTGTTTTCAATCACATTACCTGTTGTGTATTTAACCCTCTGTTTCCCCTCATGTCTTTGTCAGAGATTGTTTATTGTCAGTGTTGTGTTTATTGTATAGGTGCGCGACGGGTCCTCGTACCCCATGTTTGTTTATATTAATGTCTTATTAGTATTATGGAGCATGTTATGTGGACATTCATTAAAAGACTCCGTTTGACTCTCCTGCACCTGACTTCCCTGCCACCGATACACACGACTCTGACAACAAGAGTGTCGGATTGAAGTGTCTGAAAAAATGTAAACAGAACCATAAGAGCAGATTACTTTTTATTGTCATCTTTACTGGCAGTTTTAAAATGTTTAATTGTAGTCACTTTCAATTGATGAATTGACTTCAAGAACCATAGATTCTTTGTAGTTCATAACATTAGCACAACTGACAAATGTTGATTGACTTTAAATTGGGATACATGTTTTAATAACATTGGATATTTGATTGGTCTTAATGTTGCATACCTTGTTTTGTGCATGCCAACCAGGTGAGAATAACCAGAATGAATTGATACTTGAAGAATCAGGTCTTCAAGGCTGATAAAGCAGCCTTGCCCACTCCAAGCTCCTCTTCATGGTTCCCTTCTGCAAGACACAATTGTGTGGAAATAAAGCAGAAGGAATAGGAACCCTAATTCCTTTGAAGCAGTACTGGGTATATGCCTGAAGTTATTTTACCCTAATAAGCTTCTATGGAATATAAATAATTAGCATTTTGGTAGCTTGTCTTCCTTTAGTCAACGATAAAGCAAAATAGAGACAATACTCCAAAAATCGAGAACTACCAGGATGTTGAGCATCTCCGTTTTATAATCTATGTATGCCTGGCCCTGCATTCAAGCAACAATCTTGCTAGTATATAATTTGCCTTGGTCGTATTAACATAGTCCAATGTGTTTTCGTGGCTGTTATAGTTGACATCTTTTTTTTCAGCAGGGCTTTTAATAAAACACACAATGGCACCGTTCACTGCGGCTAGCAGTATGACCGTGCAGTTTGAGGCTAACTATATGATATAATATGGCCGGGGTTCGAGACTACAGACATTAGCTAAATTAGCTAGCAAATATCTGATTTAGTTTATGCCAAGCACTGCTGATCCTGGTGCTGGATTAATGTTTGCTGAATTTTATAGCTAGTGATGAGAAACAGATCCTTCCACTGTAAACTAGCAGATAAACTTTATGATTCAGTAACAACAATTTTAAAAGACAAAACTGTTACCTTGCAAAGGTTCTAACTCTGCTTGCAATGCAGTGGAAAAGGAAGTTCCTTCAACTGTGAAATCTGGTTGAAAGGAGGAGCTAGGGAAATTGGCTAGACAAATTAGCATATTAAATAATTAATTAAATTAGTTTCTGTAGGTGTATATTTAGCAGCTGTAGGCGTTAATTCGATGTGTGCAGGACTGCTTGCAAGCATATTTGCATGGCTTATTTGATGCCTGCACTTGTTTACTTTCACACGTAGCGGCCCAGGACAGACGGGAGACTATGGCGGCCCAGGAGAGACGGGAGACTCTGGCGGCTCAGGACAGACGGGAGACTGTGGCAGCACTGGGCAGGAGGAAGGCTCTGGCAGCGCTGGACAGGCGGGAGAACCTGTAGGGAGAAGACGTGCTTTAAGACCCAAACGGAGCGTGAATCTACACCTTTTTCTCCCTGAGTATTCATGTAGCGGTTGTCGTCTGGGGAAGGAGAGGAGGACCAAGGTGCAGCGTGGTAAGTGTTCATATTATTTAATTAAATATGCAACACTAGACAAAACAACAAACACGACAAACAAACAGTCCTGAAAGGTGAAATAAAAACACTAAACAGGAAACAACCACCCACAAAACACAATGGAAAACAGGCTACCTAAATATGGTTCTCGATCAGGGACAACGATTGACAGCTGCCTCTGATTGAGAACCATACCAGGCCAAACACAGAAATAGAAAATCATAGACAAACTAACATAGACAACCCACCCAACTCACGCCCTGACCATACTAAAACAAAAGAAAAAACAAAGGAACTAAGGTCAGAACGTGACAGTTCATTACACTTGCAGTCTCAAGATAGAAGGTGGGGGGGGGGGTCTCGGCAGGCAAGAAGATGGCCTTGCCAACCCCCGCCCTCTAATTTCCTTAATTTCGTGGCCAGAGTCAAATACTTTCTGTGGCACACATCAGAGTCAAATACCTTCTATATAGCAAACTTCACGTCAGGATAGTCAACCGAAATGAATAATTCATGTGTGTTATATTAAATAGAGGGAGTAAAATGTAGGCAAGCAATAAACATTTCAGAACAACTACTAGTCGAATAAGACATGGGAGAGATGACGAATTTTGGTAAAGAGATGTATTTATAGACTAATACACTTGAAACAAATAGGGGGAAGGGGGTTCGGCACAACACCTGATCACTGGTTGCTGCTGGAAAAAGAGATCAAAGGTGGTGAGTGTAACCGGTGTGAAATGCTAGCTAGTAAGCAGTGCGTGCTAGTAGCGCTTCAATCGTGATTTCACTCGCTCTGAAACCTTAAAGTAGTTTCCCTGGCTCTGCAATGGCTGTGGCTTTTGCGGAGCGATGGGTAACAGTGCTTCGAGGGTGACTGTCGTCGATGTGTGCAGA
The DNA here is from genome assembly GCF_021184085.1 of Oncorhynchus gorbuscha. NCBI lineage: Eukaryota > Metazoa > Chordata > Actinopteri > Salmoniformes > Salmonidae > Oncorhynchus > Oncorhynchus gorbuscha. Next base: position 33,753,546 of record NC_060176.1, on the reverse strand, counting down.
TGGTCCCTGGTTCTAAACCCAGGTTGGGGCGAGGAGAGGGACGGAAGTAATACTGTGACAAAGTCTGATCCCATATCCTAAACCTCCACGCTACCTTTTGCATGCCTATCCTGGGGAAATGGTTAGAGGCCTCTGGAATACTTGTCTCCTTACTGCTCATTGTCTGTGCAACATGAGAAAGCGGATGGATTATAATCTCTCCTATGCATATCTCTCCTATGTGCAAACCTTTATGGCAGTCATTTTACTTAAGGCCCTTGGAAATGACCTGAATATCTGCAGTTATAAAACAATTCTAATGCAATATATTGATTTACAAATACAAATCATAAGGTGTTTGTTTGTGGATAGTGAATTGCAATTGTGGATAGCGATTTACATTTGTGGAAAATGATTTACGTTTGTGGGTTGGTGATTTACATTTGTGAATACATTTAGCATGATATTGATCCAATAGCCGACACTCTGGCAGGCAAACGTTTTGACAATCCAACCGGGTGTGTCTGAGCCTTAAGATTTAGCAGAGAGGATATTTTCCCTTATTGTAAGATAAGACCAGGGATGCTATCAGTCTCCAGTGTAAGATAATAGCGATTCAGAACATGTACTGGTCAGTTGGTCAGATTCAGCTTCTGGTGAGGTTACCAATATGTTCTACAGAGAAAACCTAACTGTTATGTGTTGACTGGCAGATATGTTCAGGATAGGTGTTGGCCATACATGCAGCTCCTTATTGCTTGCTAGTGAGCAGGTTTTTCAACCCCAGATTTAATTTATGACAACCCCGCTATGTCCCCTGAGACTCCAGCGTGGTGCCTGTCTGTGCCCCTCCACAACGGGCGGTCATCACCTCTGGTGAGAGGAACAACAGCTTGTTTTAAATGAGAAAGGCTCCCTCATTGTGTCAGATGGCTCTTCCCCCCGGAGCAAAGTTCTCTGCTCTTTGGCCCGTCACATGGTTTAAGCCTGTCCCCGCACACGATCATCATTGGCTGAAGCCAGGTGCTCAATCTATATTATCTTGTATGCCACATCTCACCTCCATTGGCTCAAAAAACTCATTGCCATACCAATGCCATATAATAAAACCCGTTGCTCCAACCTTGACCCAGCTCCAACAATATCGTACCACCCATAATAATAGAAACCGACAGCCATGCCTATAATGTAGTTGACTCATTGTGGGATTGATTATATTTAGGTATATATTTAAGTATTACCTTTGAGATACATATTATTATAAATCATAACAATGTACTTATAATAACATTAACATACCTCACATCACTATATGACTATAACTAAGGTCTTGTAGTGTTTTAATCCCATAGCTATGTGTGTCATTATAATCATATTTACACTAACATACTCCTGGAGGGGACTCACAGCAGGATGCAGCCCTCTCTGTGGACTTTCCCCCGCCCTCCTCCACCCTCCACTATCCTGGGACAAAGTGTGCATTCAAAATGACACCCTATTCCCCACATAGCGCACTACTTTTGACCAGGTTCTATAGGGCTCTAGCCAAAAGTAGTGCGCTATGTAGGGTATCGGGTGCCATTTGGGACGTAGCCCAACTGTTATTGACAGTCAGCAACTTTAAAGAAATGTTCCTGTTCTGGACAGAAAAGCAAAGTCACTCGATGGAATGCAGAGTGAATCCAAGAGGTTAAAAAGAATCCCATGCACACTCACCCACGTAAAGTAATGACATTTCACAGTACAGTAGTGTGTGGTAATTGGATTTGGTTTTCAAGTCCTCCTAAGGGGCATGTCGTGTTTTGTCATATCTCTATTAGGTGGAAGAATACAGTGCATTCTTGGCATTTCTGTGGGATCTTATTGTTAGCTACCATGGGACATACAGTACTTAATCTGGGCATGCATGATCAAATTATAATAGCTTGCAAGTATTATCTGACTAATATACACACATTGATATCATAATATTCAATAAGATCCCATTTTCATTGCAGGCTTGGTGCATCTTTCGCGAGAACATCCTTTGGGATTACTGGATTGGCTTCTTTGTTACCCTCTGCAGCAATGGGTGAAATTGTTGCACTATAGCACAGCATGGCCCATATCTTAGTCACACAGCATACATTCAATAGCAGTGTATCTCTGACCATTTAATAGGATACCAAACACACTCTGTGAGTGTGTGTGCCTGTTGTTCTGACAGTGGTAAATGACTGCAGCAGGTTGGGGTGGAGGCTGTGCGGCAGGATGAATTAGGTGGGAGGGAGGGGGGCACTTGTAAGGAACAGGGAGAATATGCCAAAAAAATGTAAGCTTCTGTTTCCAGGGCAACAAGGATCTGCAGATCACAGTTCTGTAGGCTCGTCACTTGGGCAGACAGAACCCAGAAATATGTCTAGTAGTGCACCACTAACATGAAACGGCATTCAGGTTTCACTCCGCTCTAGGAACAATTACGACAGGATCACTCCGTTTTGGAGCTTTGGTCCTTTATACACGGTATTCCTTTCATTATCATTATGTACAAGTCATATTTTATCAGTAGACTCCATTTGAACTAAGATGGCCTTCATCTGTGGAAAATAGACTGCATGTACTGAATGATGCCACAAAAAATATCAGGAATGTAAAGGCTGGACCTTCAATTAGGTAAGCATTTAACTCGGAAAAACATAATGTAGACAGATTAGTTTCCTAGAGACATATTTGGTCTATTGGAGCAAGGTGTCCATTTAAGTTTATTTATTTTGAAATAATGATGTTTTCCTAAACATGTATTTTTCGTACTCTGGGTGATCATCTATAAGCCATCCTCTTGAGCTTCTTGTATCCAGTGTGATCAGCTGACCGGTTTTCCCGGTGTGAGAGAGAGGGAACATGCTGAATAGATGCCCTCATGCACTTTGGCTAAAGAATGCTACACTTGGCACTAAACCGTGAGGGCTCATCAAGGCCAGATCAATTGTTCATCTCTCTTCAGCCTATCCCCAAGGCTCAGCACAGCTACGGGTTAATTCTCATGGTATGCTGTGACAGTCACAGGCGAGGAGACCTAGAAGCCCTCGAGGGGAGAACTACAAAAAGGTTACATTCCACAGACTGGAATATGGGTCTACTTGTTGTTATCAATTGTAAAAGACTACAAGTTGTCCCAAAAATGTTTGCATGACTTCCCACATTTAGTTTCTTTAATCTTTTAACAGTGTTAGAATTAGCTACAAACAGATCCATTATAATGTAATTAACATTTTCATAGTCATAAACAATTGATAAGGACCTTATTATGTATTGTTTCTTTAATACTCCCTTTCAAGAAAACTATTGTTTGGCAGCATATTATTATGAACTTATCTCCATGTGCCGGTATGTTCCTCTAAAAACAGAAAAAACTTTTTCCATAAGCTCACTTGCATGCTGATTCATGATGAGAAGAGCACCACATTATTACCTCACGGGCTTACATTGTTTACAGTGGTAGCAGTGAATCATACAGTAATTACACCTAGTGTTGCTCCAAACTTTGCTGAAATAATGAGTCCTCCAAATCTCAAGAAGGACTACTGTAAAGATAGGGATTTACAGAGCAGGACAACACATATTTCTCAGTCATATAGACCTTGAATGAACGTATGGGGATAGCAGCTATGACAAAACAAATCCTATACTATGACTAATCATGTGCAAAATATCTCTATGCAGAGGGACACCTGTGGTCTGCTTTAGATCCTTTTTTGTAAATAGACTGATAAGCAGACAACTTGCTGTCAGCTCATGTCAACAGGAGTCATTGCAACATGTGTTCTGGGTACATCACATTTATACTACAGTACAAAAACAGGGTATGACACTATAATCTAAAGTTGAAAGACGTTGATTCTCTTTGACCGACTACCGCCCATATGGCAAATACAGTGGGGCAAAAAAGTATTTAGTCAGCCACCAATTGTGCAGGTTCTCCCACTTGTTATCAGTATAAAAGACACCTGTCCACAACCTCAAACAGTCACACTCCAAACTCCACTATGGCCAAGACCAAAGAGCTGTCAAAGGACACCAGAAACAAAATTGTAGACCTGCACCAGGCTGGGAAGACTGAATCTGCAATAGGTAAGCAGCTTGGTTTGAAGAAATCAACTGTGGGAGCAATTATTAGGAAATGGAAGACACACAAGACCACTGATAATCTCCCTCGATCTGGGGCTCCACGCAAGATCTCACCCCATGGGGTCAAAATGATCACAAGAACGGTGAGCAAAAATCCCAGAACCATACGGGGGGACCTAGTGAATGACCTACAGAGAGCTGGGACCAAAGTAACAAAGCCTACAATCAGTAACACACTACACTGCCAGGGACTCAAATCCTGCAGTGCCAGACGTGTCCCCCTGCTTAATCCAGTACATGTCCAGACCCGTCTGAAGTTTGCTAGAGAGCATTTGGATGATCCAGAAGAAGATTGGGAGAATGTCAAATGGTCAGATGAAACCAAATTATAACTTTTTGGTAAAAACTCAACTCGTCATGTTTGGAGGACAAAGAATGCTGAGTTGCATCCAAAGAACACCATACCTACTGTGAAGCATGGGGGTGGAAACATCATGCTTTGGGGCTGTTTTTCTGCAAAGGCACCAGGACGACTTATCCGTGTAAAGGAAAGAATGAATGGGGCAATGTATCGTGAGATTTTGAGTGAAAACCTCCTTCCATCAGCAAGGGCATTAAAGATTAAACGTGGCTGGGTCTTTCAGCATGGCAATGATCCCAAACACACCGCCCGGGCAACGAAGGAGTGGCTTCGTAAGAAGCATTTCAAGGTCCTGGAGTGGCCTAGCCAGTCTTCAGATCTCAACCCCATAGAAAATCTTTGGAGGGAGTTGAAAGTCTGTGTTGCCCAGCAACAGCCCCAAAACATCACTGCTCTAGAGGAGATCTGTATGGAGGAATGGGCCAAAATACCAGCAACAGTGCGTGAAAACCTTGTGAAGACTTACAGAAAACGTTTGACCTCTGTCATTGCCAAAGGGTATATAACAAAGTACTGAGATAAACTTTTGTTATTGTCCAAATACTTATTTTCCACCATAATTTGCAAATAAATTCATTAAAAATCCTACAATGTGATTTTCTTTTCTGATTTTGTCTGTCATAGTTGAAGTGTACCTATGATGAAAATTACAGGCCTCATCTTTTTAAGTGGGAGAACTTGCACAATTGGTGGCTGACTAAATACCTTTTTCTTACAGTTCTAAAATAATTAATTGACTGCTCTCCATTTCAATCTGTAAAATTACAATTCAGGTAGACAACTATTATTTTGTGAATTATTATTAATGAATTAGATCATGTATTATTGTTATTAATATTGTTATACATACTAACACACACAGCCTGAAACGAATGCCTGCAAAATCTTGTAAATGTTCCTTACAAGCAAGAATATTGAATACAATTACATTTAAACTTACTATACCGGTTTGTCCTTCATCTGCTCGAAATTTAAGACAAAGTATGTTGAGGAAAGTATTGTTTACCTGACTTCTCAGAGTCAGTTCTGCACCTAGGTAAAATTATTTTTATATTGGATATCGATATCCAGTTTTGTCTCATGAATAGCTATTGAACCAAGGATGCCATGATAATTGTATATTCTGAATCAGGGGAGGATGGTGAACAATCAACACGTTTTCTTTGGTGAATTTTTAATTAATGTAAAATGTTTTATTCGGATTTCAATTTTCAGAAAAATCTAAAATTCCCACAAAAACAGTGTTGATGGTTCTTCATTCAGAATATACAATTTTCATTGTCATGGCATGCTTGGTTCAATAGCTATTGATGAGAGAACTGAATATCCAACATTAGACTAAAATGTGTTTTAAAAATCAGAAAAAACAATCGAGCAGTTGAAGCAACAGAGTTTAAATGTAATTTCATTATACATTCTGGCTTGTAAAAGTACATTGTTTACATTTACACGATTTTGGAAGCATTCGTTTCAGGCTTTATATACAAATGAATGACCTGTGTACTACAGCCTGATTAATCAGACTATATTACAGTGTGGTCATAGAAGTCCTTGATCTCATGCATAAATTACACCAGCCCATTGTGCAACAGAAGGAAGCAGCTTGTTAGCTAGCTAGCTAGCTGGCTGAACTGTGGTGGCTAGAATTCGCACTGTAACGTTAGTGGAGAACAGAGCCAAGGAAAGTGCAGCCCTTCAATACAGCAGGCAATCAGACCAGGCTGCCCTCAGTTATCAGGCCAGTTAGCGACATTATTGAGAGGGTAGGGCAGGGTTATCAATCAAAGCAGAACGCTTGGGTGACGGACAACGCTACACTGTTTTGAAATTAATTGAATTAAATCTGTACTTTATTGAAATAGCACTGATGGTGCCGAGCGCTGCGAAAGGTAGCTTAGTTAACGTTAGCTGGTTAAGTAACGTTAGCCTAAACAAGTTTCCTAGGTAGACGAGCCTGGACAACGTTTCGACATTTAACGTTAGTTAGCTACAGTAGCAACTTGTCCTAAAAGCTAACGTTAGATAGCTGGCTACGTTATTTTGTCAGTAGAATTTATCTTAATGAAACCGAGTCCCAATCATCCAGAAAACGGGTTTGCGCATTACTGCCGCGGAGCTCAGACTGCAGCCACGCAGACCAACCCCGGCCAGTTGAAGTTGCAAGGTAAGTCAGCACCAGCAGCCACTTCACTCCATTGTCACGTAAAGCTAACGTTAGCTAGCATGTAGCTAAACAGCGAGCAGGCTAAACCATCATCTAACTAGTTCGCTATAGCTAGTGGTAAGCACTGTACTACCACATCATTGACTTTTGCCAACTAACGAGCTACATTTTGGTACAGGATATTTGTTACATCAGAGTTGTTTACTAACTAGCAGGGCACAGAGCTAGCTAGCTAGCTTGTTAGCCACAAATGGCCCAAACCATTATTCGCATGTTAGTCAATCGTCTCGTCATAGATTTAGGAAAGTAACGTTAACGTAAGTAGGCTACGTAGTTACGATTTTTTTCTTGGAATTGAACTACTGTCTCGTAAAGTATCCAAATTCGTCTCAAGTGTTGGCTAACGTTTGCTGGCTAGCAACCATTTCGTAAACAGTCACACTGACAGTTGCCTTTATTTATACCGCATTCAAAATGTCTTCAATTGATATTTTTTCCAATCATTGTGATTTAAATATAACGTAACTGTACCACTACAATATGAATACGATAACGATAGTAGTGTTTGTTTACGAATGGGGGGCGACATTGGTCAGCTTTGCTAACGTTAGCGAATTTGTGTTGTGTTCATCGTACGTTCAAATGAGAAGTAGCTAGTGATGTGCAGTTCGCACGATTCGTTTTTTGTTGTTGTCATGATTCCGAGTGACTCGGTTAATTTTTGTCGTTCGTTTGACCTGCTGGAGACGTATTCCCGAACATCAACTGTCTATTTGCATGTTTAGAACGGATCAGTGATCGCATGGTGCAACATTGAATGCAATTAATTTATTGAATGGTATGATGGACACCGCTTTGTAGAACCAAAACATACACACAGCCTCTGGTCAACGAACTCGAGAACGAATCGTTTGGGTGCTGCAGTTCGCGAACGATAGGCTATTGTGCGAATCACTCACGGCAGTCAAGCGATGCATTCCGCCAAGTGTCGTTCACAATCTAGTCCGGTTGCGGCCACCACAAATGCACCTCGTTTCAACTGTATCAAAAAATATCTAATTTGTTTGCCTAACAAACAACAAATGTAGATGGTTTAAAGCACACTTACAAGTCTGTCACAGATGACAGCTCCAATAAGCCCCTTATGGTGAAGGACATGTGAACGAGAGGCTTGTAGAATTATGACTCTTGAGTTTTCAGTGGCATCAGTTAATCTAAACCTAGGGTGTAGAAATACACCCACCAGTTGAAGCTCATTTACTGTACTTCCACACACATTTTTAACTCTAAAATGCTATTTGGAGAACTGCAAAAAAAATCAAATGTTCCTCCCAATACATTATCACCACTATATTAGGTTTGTGGAATGGTGTGGTGTGTACAATGTACTACTCAACCTCATCATACATAGGCTACATTGACTAATTTAGCCTACTTGTGGAACAGCGCAACATGAAATAGATGTATAGATGTATATTACACACTATCAAATACCGACATCAATATGAAAGTAACCGGAGCATAAAACAGCTGACTGCGAATTCAAACTATGCCAGATAAACCCTACACATGCATTGAAAGAAAAGGCATACGTCAAAGGAATTACTTAGGCCTACAATCGACCAAGGACGCATAAAGACAAACAAACTCGACCAAGGAATTAAGAAAAATCTACACATTAAGGCCGCACCTGTGATTCAGCACCACTAAATGGAAAGTGCCTTGATACAGGTAGGCATAGTGGAGCACTGTGGGGTGTGGCTGAATAGACAGCGTCTCTGTCTAGTATCCAGCTAGAATTAGGTTATGCAGTTTGTGGGCAGTTAGACATTTTCTGGGCACAGTTGAATAGCCCACAATGCTTATTTGAACATCATAACTGGCACTCAGATTTTTTAAAATTGTAAATTGTCACTCGTATGACAAAGGTTGCAGACTCCCTGCTATAGGCTATATGTTTAATTAAATACAATTGTATTGGTCACCTACACCATATTTAGCAGATGTAGCGAATTGATTGTGTTCCTAGCTCTAAAAGTGAAATAGTATCTAACAATACACGCATCTCAAAGTAAAATAATTTAAGAAATATATCATTATTAGGATGATCAATGTCAGTGGCATTGACTAGAATACAGTATTTTACTCATTTCATATGTATGCAGTATGTTAACATTATTAAAGTGACCAGTGATTCCATGTCTATGTACATAGGGCTGCAGCCTCTAAGGTGCAGGGTTGAGTAACCGGGTGGTATCCGGCTAGTGATGGTGACTAATTTTAGGGCAGGGTACTGGGTTGAGGCCGACTAGTGGCTATTTAAGTCTTATGTCCTTGCGATAGAAGCTCTGTTTCAATCTCTCTGTCCCAGCTTTGATGCATCTGTACTGACTGTGACTTCTGGATGATAGCGGGGTGAACAGACTGTGACTCGGGTGGTTGATGACTTTGATAATCTTTTTGGCCTTCCAGTGAAATTGGGTGCTGTAAAGTGTCCTGGAGGGTGGACAGTGTTCCCCTGTAATGCGTTGGGGAGACACCCCTCTGGAGAGCCCTGCTGTTGTGGGCGGTGCAGTTGCCATACCAGGCGTTGATGCTCTCTATGGTGCATCTGTAAAAGTTTGTGAGTGTCTTAGGGGCCAAGCTGAATTTCTTCAGCCACCTGAGGTTGAAGAGGTGCTATTGCGCTGCCTACACCACACTGTCTGTGTGGGTGGACCATTTCAGATTGCCAGTGCCAAGGAACTTGAAGCTTTTCAGCTTCTCAACTGAGGACCCATCGATGTGGATGGGGGCATGCTCCCTCTGCTGTCTCCTGAAGTCCATGATCAGCTTCTTCATTTTGTTGACTGTGAGAGGCACCACTCTGCCAGGGCCTTCACCTCCTCCCTGTAGGCTGTCTTGTCATTGTTGGTAATAAGGCCTACTATTGTTGTGTCGTCTGCAAACTTGATGTTGGAGTTGTGCGTGGCCACCCAGTCATGGGTGAACAGGGAGTACAGGAGGGGACTGAGCATACACCCATATGGGGCCCCTGGTGTTGAGGATCAGTGCAGTAGAGGTGTTGTTGGGGGTGGCCTGTCAGGAAGTCCAGGACCCAGTTGCACAGGTTAGGGTTCAGACCAAGGGCCTGGGCTAGGAGGGTACTATGGTGTTGAAGGCTGAGCTGTAGTCAATGAACAGTGATCTTACATAGGTATTCCTCTTGTCCAGATGCAGTGATTGCATCGTCTGTGGATCTATTTGGGTGGTATGCAAATTGAAGTGGGTCTAGGGCGTCAGGTAAGGTGGTGGTGATATGACCCTTAATCAGCCTCTCAAAGCACTTCATAATGACAGGAGTGAATACTACAGGGCGATAGTTATTTAGTTCAGTTACCTTTGCTTTCTTGGGTATAGGAACAATGGTGGACATGTTGGAGCAAATGAGGACAGCAGACTTACACTTGCACTGGTTCACACTTTCAGTTTTGTGCGAATGCTGCCATCTATCTGTGGTTTTGGGTTTGGGAAGGTTTTAATAGTCACAATGGTAACAACATTCCCTATATACTTCATGTTGAACTCAGTCACCGTGTCAGTGTATACCTCAATGTTATTCTCAGAGGCAACCTGGAACACATTCCAGTTTGCGTGATCAAAACAATCTTGAAGCATGGATTCGGATAGGCCAGACCAGGGTTGAATAGACCTTAGCCCTGTTTGAGTTTCTGCCTATAGGAAGGGAGGAGCAGAATGGAAACAAAGGATCCATTTTGGGAAAGTGTAATTTTTTAATTTTACCTTTATCTAACTAGGCAAGTCAGTTAAGAACAAATTCTTGTTTTCAATGATGGCCTATGAACAGTGGGTTAACTGCCTTGTTCATGGGCAGAACTACAGATTTTTACTTGTCAGCTCGGGGATTCAATCTTGCAACCTTTCGGTTACTAGTCCAATGCTCTAACCACTAGGCTACCTGCTACCTATTCATGGATGCCAAGGGAAGCCAGACTTCCTGGAAAAAAACACCAAATACTTTATTCTTTAGCTTCTGTGTTTCATAAATTTTCTCTAATTCGCAAGAGGCTGAATGTATTTCACCGGAGAAAGCATCCGAGCAAACGGAACAGTGCCCCTCTGTCCCACTATGTGTAGCGTATCTGTCTGATGCTGTCCAGTCAGAAAGAGTATGACATTGTTGCAGCCCGTAGCATTGAATGGAAGCCAGCAACGGTGTCGCCTCCCAGGCGTCAGAACAATCATATAACAAGCCAAACTACATTATTTCCAGAAAAAAAAGTGAATTGTTGTTGTCCTCCGGTGGCTCGTCCCTTTCCTAAATTAGACATGGATTGGGATTTGGACTTGTGGTTTGACTTAATTCTCCATACTAACCACTGATTATAATGCCAATTCTGATCCAACCATACATTTCATACATTTTGCCCCTGGCCTGAGAGCATGGAAGTTCAACATGTAGCTAGAGGTAGTATACTAATGTTAACTAGCTGCCGTGGTGTATCGTTGCCCATGAAAGGAAGTTAGGCTAGCCAGCAAGTATTTCAGCCAGGTAGCCTAGGACAACAAAAACTAAAAGCATGTACTGTATGACAGAGTCATAGACCGTTTAGCCAACATGAAAGAGGAGGATGGCATTGACGTTTCTCTACATAGGGTGAGTCAACGTTTTTTCCACTTGCGTGCACACACATTCACATCAGTACCATGGACAGCCACATCATATTTAGCTGACATTGATTGGACAAAATGTTGGTATCTTTTAGTTACCACTCTATTAGACTAAGAATAGGTGATTCGATGATATTGAAATGGTGCTGGAATAGTGGCGGCAGCTCCTGTTTTCTTTGCGACCATTTATTTTTTATTTTTACCTTTAACTAGGCAAGTCAGTTAAGAACAAATTCTTATTTTCAATGACTGCCCAGAAACAGTGGGTTAACTGCCTGTTCAGGGGCAGAACGACAGATTTGTACCTTGTCAGCTTGGGGATTTGAACTTGCAACCTTTCAGATACTAGTCCAACGCTCCAACCACTAGGCTACCCTGCCGCCCCATGCTGAAGATCATGTCACTGTTAGTTAATGCAATTATGTTTTGTGGAGTTCACAGGACAGATGTTGTTCTCCGGTGTTGTAATGAAACAAATGTGTGGTTGAATTTATTCTGCCACTGTGTCTTCTTATTGTCTCAGCCTTAGGTCGCAAGGCATATGAACTAACAGATTATAGAGAAAACAACGCAATTATCAGAACACACGGGTTACAATTAGAGGTCGACCGATTATGATTGTTCAATGCTGATACCGATTAATCTGACTATTTAAAAAAATGTATTTTCCCCCATATGTTTGTAATAATGACAATTACAAAAATGCTGAATGAACAATGAACGCTTTTATTTTAACTTGATAAAATCTATTTTGTCTCAAATAAATTATGAAACATGTTCAATTTGGTTTAAATAATGAAAAAACCCAGTGTTGGAGAAGAAAGTTAAAGTGCAGTATGTGCTGTGTACAAAAGCTAATGTTTTAAGTTCCTTGTTGAGAACATTAGAACATATGAAAGCTGGTGGTTCAATATTCCCCGTAAAGAAGTTTTAGGTTGTAGTTATTATAGGAATTATAACACGTTGACTATTTCTGTCTATACCATTTGTATTTCATATACCTTTGACTTATAGGCACTTTAGTATTGCCAGCCTAATCTCGGGAGTTGATAGGCTTGAAGTCATAAACAATGCTGTGCATCAAACATTGCTAAGAGCTACTCGCAAACGCAGTAAAGTGCTGTTTGAATGAATGATTATGAGCCTGCTGCTGCCTACCACCGCTCTGTCAGACTGCTCTATGAAATATAAAATCATGACTTAATTATGATAAACACACAGAAATACGAGCCATTGGTCATTATATGGTAAAATACGGAAACTATAATTTAGGAAACAATGTTTTTTCTTTCAGTGAAATACGGAACCATTACGTATTTTGTTGAACGGGTGCTGTTACATTGCACAACCTTCAATGTTATGTCATAATTAACAAATTAATTACGGTCTTTGTTAGGAAGAAACACAGTTCGCATCGAGCAAGGCAACCCAAACTGTTGCATATACCCTGACCCTGCTTGCACTGAACGCAAGAGAACTGACACAATTTCCCTAGTTAATATTGCCTGGTAACATGCATTTCTTTTAACTAAATATGCAGGTTAAAAAAAATATACTTCTGTGTATTGATTTTAAGAAAGGCATTGATGTTTATGATTAGGTACATTTGTGGAACGAATGTGCTTTTTTTGCAAATTACGCTTTTGTTAAATCACCCATTCGGCGAAGTATAATCAGGCTGTGATTCGATGATAAATTAACAGGCACCGCATTGATTATATGCAACGCAGGACAAGCTAGTTAATGTAGCAATATCATCAACCATGTGTAGTTAACTAGTGATTATGTGAAGATTGATTGTTTTTTTTTGTAAGATAAGTTTAATTCTAGCTAGCAACTTACCTTGGCTCATTGCAGCCACAAGGTCCTTTTGACGCTGCACTCGCGTAACAGGTGGTCAGCCTGCCACAGTTTCCTCATGGATTGCAATGTAATTGGTGTCCAAAACGGCCGATTACCTATTATGAAAACTTGAAATCGAACCAAATATGAATCAGTCGACCTCTAGCTGTAATATGGCAAATCATTCTGGATTGGCTTCCCCGGTGACTTTATCCATGTACCACTGCTGTGTTCAGTACAAAAACACTTTGGCATGTTGCAGATAGAAATGCCAGGAATATAACTGACACGATTCCTTAGAATCAGGGGCATGTTTATTATACATAATACATTTCTGTCTGAACGTTGGCAAACGTTGTCTCCTCCTGCTGGACTAGGCCCTGGTAATCGTTTGTCCCTACCTATGTGAATCTAGCCACAATAATGATTATCCACTATCCTCAATGGTTTTACTCAAGTACATGTGTCTTTCAAATTTTATGTGTGCTTGTTTTTAAAATGGTCCAATTAATAAACTAAACTACTATGTGTATTGAACATTGCGAGCTAGTGTGGCTAATTTCAGTGGGAAAACTACATGGCTGTGTTCTGTGGATGTCACTGAGCAGTCCGATACCCAATTTCATTGGTGCACAATAGAGGTTGACCGATTATGATTTTTCAACACCGATACCGATTTATTGGAGGACCAAAAAAAGCCAATACGGATAAATTGGCTGAAAAAAAAACGTTTTATTTGTAATAATGACAATTACAACAATACCGAATGAACAATTATTTTAATATAATACATCAATAAAATCAATTTAGCCTCAAATAATGAACCTGTTCAATTTGGTTTAAATAATGCAAGTAAAAGTAAAAGTGCAATATGTGCCATTTAAAAAAGCTAACATTTATGTTCCTTGCTCTGAACATGAGAACATATGGAAGCTGGTGGCTCCTTTTAACACGAGTCTTCAATATTCCCAGGGAAGAAGTTTAAGGTTGTAGTTATTATAGGAATTATAGGACTATTTCTCTCTACCATTTGTATTTCATTAACCTTTGACTATTGGAAGTTCTTATAGGCACTTATTGCTTCCGGGTGACTGTCTCTCCTCGCTCCTCCCTGGGCTCAAACCAGGAACACAATGACAACAGCCACCCTCGAAGCAGCGTTACCCATCGCTCTACAAAAGCCGCGGCCCTTGCTGAGCAAGGGGAACAACCACTCCAAGTCTCAGAGCGAGTGACGTTAGAAACGCTATTAGTGCGCACCCCGCTAACTAGCTAGCCATTTCACATCGGTTTACACGAGCCTAATCTCGGGAGTTGATAGGCTTGAAGTCATAAACAGCTGCTGGCAATCCGCATCTGGTTAATCTGTCTGGCCCCTCGGCCTTGTGAATGTTAACCTAGAGAGAGAGAGAGAGAGAGAGAGAGACACAAAACCCCACCCATCTTTGCCAAAGCACAGCCCCCACACCACTAGAGGGATATCTTCAACCAACAATTTACCATCCTGAGACAAGGCCCAGTATAGCCCACAAAGATCTCCGCCACGGCACAACCCAGGGGTTGGGGCGCCAACCCAGACAGGAAGATGAAGATCACGTCCGTGACTCAACCCACTCAAGTGATGCACCCCTCCTAGGGACGGCATGGAAGAGCACCAGTAAGCCAGTGTCTCAGCCCCTGTAATAGGTTTAGAGGCAAAGAATCCCAGTGGAGAGAGCGGAAGCGGCCAGGCAGAGACGGCAAGGGTGGTTCGTTGCTCCAGTGCCTTTCCGTTCACCTTCACACTCTTGGGCCAGACTACACTCAATCATAGGACCTACTGACGAGATGAGTCTTCAATAAAGACTTAAATGTTGAGACCGAGTCTGTGTCTCTCACATGGGTAGACCGAGATGTGCTTTTAATACAATAGGTAGGCTAACGCATACAAATTAGAAAGAAAATGTTTCCAAATAATCTGCAGGACTACAAAAATATTTTCATCCCAGTCTGACTGCCCGCTCCCTCCCGCAAAATGAAAAATGTAGACCGTGCCGCAATAATCTGTCGGGACCTGTGGGAATTGCAGCCCCCAAGATCGAGACACTTTTTGTCCTTTGTTCTTCACTCTCTGTCGACGTCCCCCTTCATCTCTATCATATAATTCAATAAGATTAATCAGTTTTGCACAGCTTTCCAAGGTCTTTTGAATCACTTTCGTTTGTGTACAGTCATGGCCAAAAGTTTTGAGAATGACACATTAATTTCCACAAAGTGTTTTGCTTCAGTGTCTTTAGATATATTTGTCAATGTTACTATGGAATACTGAAGTATAATTACAAGCATTTCATAAGTGTCATGCTTTTATTGACAATTACATGAAGTTGATGCAAAGAGTCAATATTCGCAGTGTTGACCCTTCTTTTTCAAGACCTCTGCAATCCGCCCTGGCAGGCTGTCAATTAACTTCTGGGCCACATCCTGACTGATGGCAGCCCATTCTTGCATAATCAATGCTTTGAGTTTGTCAGAATTTGTGGGTTTTTGTTTGTCCACCCGCCTCTTGACGATTGACCACAAGTTCTCAATGGGATTAAGGTCTGGGGAGTTTCTTGGCCATGGACCCAAAATATCAATGTTGTGTTCCCCGAGCCTCTTAGTTATCACTTTTGCCGTATGGCAAGGTCATGCCCATCATGCTGGAAAAGGCATTGTTCGTCACCAAACTGTTCCTGGATGGTTGGGAAGAGTTGCTCTCGGAGGATGTGTTGGTACCATTCTTTATTCATGACTGTTTTCTTAGGCAAAATTGTGAGTGAGCCCACTCCCTTGGCTAAGAAGCAACCCCACAGATGAATGGTCTCAGGATACTTTACTGTTAGCATGACACAGGACTGATGGTAGCGCTCACCTTGTCTTCTCCGGACAAGCTTTTTTCCGGATGCCCCAAACAATCGCAAAAGGGGATTCATCAGAGAAAATGACTTTACCCCCATCCTCAGCAGTCCAATCTCTGTACCTTTTGCAGAATATCAGTCTGTCCATGGGGTTTTTCCAGGAGAGAAATGTCTTCTTTGCTGCTCTTCTTGACACCAGGCCACCCTCAAAGTCTTCGCCTCACTGTGCGTGCAGATGCACTCACAACTGCCTGCTGCCATTCCTAACCAAGCTCTGTACTGGTGGTGCCCCGATCCCGCAGCTAAATCAACTTTAGGAGATGATCCTAGTGCTTGCTGAACTTTCTTGGGTGCTCTAAAGCCTTCTTCACAACAATTCAACCGCTCTCCTTGAAGTTCTTGATGATCTGATAATTGGTTGATTTTAGGTGCAATCTCACTAGCATTAGTATCCTTGCCTGTGAAGCCCTTTTTGTGAAAAACAATGATGACGGCACGTGTTTCCTTGCAGGTAACCATAGTTGACAGAGGAAGAATAATGATTCCAAGCACCACCCTCCTTTTGAAGCTTCCAGTCTGTTATTCAAACTCAATCATCATGACAGAGTGATCTCCAGCCTTGTCCTCGTCAACACTCACACCTGTGTTAATGAGAGAATCACTGAAATGTCAGCTGGTCCTTTTGGGACAGGGCTGAAATGCAGTGGAAATGTTTTTTGGGGATTCAGTTCATTTGCATGGTAAAGAGGGACTTTGCAATTAATTGCAATTCACTTGATCACTGTTCTTAACATTCTGGAGTATATATGCAAATTGCCATCATACAGACTGAGGCAGCAGACTTGGTGAAATTTTATATTTGTGTCATTCTCAACTTTTGGCCACAACTGTACATCCTCTATGTTCAGAAACATTGGCGGTGGTGAGTGACTGAGGGCTTAACTAAAAATAAAGCTTGTAAGCAGCAGTTGATATGACTAATTGGTTGGGAATTGGGAGGGTTCTCTGCTGTGTGCCTGTGTGTGCAGTGTGTGTATTCAAATGGGTAGGGGGTTTGAGGTTTCCCCTAGGAACTGCAAGTGTTTTCCAGCTGATGCCTTGTTGACCAAGAATCATGACCAAGCCAAGGAGTAGCTACATTTTATACTATTACTATGAACACACTCGCTCACATGTATGTCTGATACACCAATGTTGTTATTTGAACTTTGTATCACGTCCCAGTCCAATTTTTTATTTTTTTATTTCACCTTTTATTTAACCAGGTAGGCTAGTTGAGAACAAGTTCTCATTTGCAACTGTGACCTGACCAAGATAAAGCATAGCAGTGTGAGCAGACAACACAGAGTTACACATGGAGTAAACCATTAACAAGTCAATAACACAATAGGAAGAAAAAAAAGTGGAGTCTATATACATTGTGTGCAAAAAGGCATGAGGTAGGTGAATAATTACAATTTTGCAGATTAACACTGGAGTGATAAATGATCAGATGGTCATGTCCAGGTAGAGATATTGGTGTGCAAAAGAGCAGAAAAGTAAATAAATAAAAACCGTATGGGGATGAGGTAGGTAAAAATGGGTGGGCTATTTGCCGATGGACTATGTACAGCTGCAGCGATCGGTTAGCTGCTCAGATAGCAGATGTTTGAAGTTGGTGAGGGAGATAAGTCTCCAACTTCAGCGATTTTTGCAATTAGTTCCAGTCACAGGCAGCAGAGAACTGGAACGAAAGGCGGCCAAATGAGGTGTTGGCTTTAGGGATGATCAGTGAGATACACCTGCTGGAGCGCGTGCTACGGATGGGTGTTGCCATCGTGAACTGAGATAAGGCGGAGCTTTACCTAGCATGGACTTGTAGATGACCTGGAGCCAGTGGGTCTGGCAACGAATATGTAGCGAGGGCCAGCCGACTAGAGCGTACAAGTCGCAGTGGTGGGTGGTATAAGGTGCTTTAGTGACAAAACGGATGGCACAGTGATAAACTGCATCCAGTTTGCTGAGTAGTGTTGGAAGCAATTTTGTAGATGACATCGCGGAAGTCGAGGATCGGTAGGATAGTCAGTTCTACTAGGGTAAGTTTGGCGGCGTGAGTGAAGGAGGCTTTGTTGCGGAATAGAAAGCAGACTCTTGATTTGATTTTCGATTGGAGATGTTTGATATGAGTCTGGAAGGAGAGTTTACAGTCTAGCCAGACACCTGGGTACTTATAGATGTCCACATATTCAAGATTGGAAACATCCAGGGTGGTGATGCTGGTCATGCGTGCGGGTGCAGGCAGCGAACGGTTGAAAAGCATGCATTTGGTTTTACTAGCGTTTAAGAGCAGTTGGAGGCCACGGAAGGAGTGTTGTATGGTATTGAAGCTAGTTTGGAGGTTAGATAGCACAGTGTCCAAGGACGGGCCGGAAGTATATAGAATGGTGTCGTCTGCGTAAGAGGTGGATCAGGGAATCGCCCGCAGCAAGAGCAACATCATTGATAGACCTTCCTGTGGGTGGGGAAACATTTGTACTTAAGGCGTCTGCAAATACCTCCCTCCCTCAGAGCATGTGTGCGGCTACAGGTTGGATGACATAAATTCCAGTTGGCCTGCAATGGAGTGGATGGTCCATCAGGACTGATTAACAGACACTGAAGAGAGCCACCTCTATTGATGGGTCCGTACCTCCCAAGTCATAACACACAAAGACTGTTAACAGTATTAACTCTGAAGTGATACATGTTCCCATGTCTCACTAGAGAAGTGTCTTTGTATGTATTCTGAATGAGGGTCCGCTCGCTTTGTTGCCGAGCACCCCCGCCCCCCACACACACACACACACACACACACTTTGACAGGGTCCGTGCAGCAGGCAGCCAGTGTCTGTGTGTGCAGCAGACTCCCAATGAGTTGCTCCTGTCTGTGCCGATCAGCCGGCCAATCAGTCAGCAGTCAAGCTGTTTTTTAAAAACTTTGAAGTAGGAAGGGGCCAGTGACTGTGTGCAAGGGTAGTCACGGTGCAGCAGGGAAGAGAAAGAGAGCAGGGCCGGCACAGTACAACCACTCTCTGCCCAAGTTTATACAGAGAGGAATATGTGCACTTTGGAATGGATTAAAAGTGAACACACCTGTGATGACTGGGCATACCAGTTCAAATACACCCAACTGTAAACTAATGACCAGAGTTTTTTTCTTCATTTATATGAAGGTATAATATTTTCTTTGGGGGGGGGGGGCAGGCAATGGCAAAGTCTTGCTGCCTTGTCATCCAATTACGTGTTGTTGGCATTCCCATATGGCTTTATGATTCTGATGACTTCCTCGAGTAATGAGTTGTAACTAATGCTTCTGGGGTGAAGGTGGTTGTTGTTGTTAACTTGCCCGTCTCTAAATAAATTCCCATAAGTACTGCATGTTCTGCTGACATCACTCAACCTTTGACCTGGTATTTGGGGGTGCTGGGGGACATTTTGTCTCTCCAGCTAACTAATTTCCTTGTTAAACATCTCGTGTGATGTAGAGACAATTGCATGCTTATCATGCCATACACCTATATTTTTACCTCAAACATATAATTTGTTTAAAAATAATCTTTTAGCCTAAGCTTTATGCATGTGAGTTTGGTTTATCGGTATGTACATTTTAGTTTTGTTGTCGTAGTGCGCTGGTTGTTTGCTAGATGCCATCCTCTCTACCTCTTCTCTACCTGTGAAGGTGGCCTGTAATGACAGTGTCTTCAAGAGCTCACTACCAGGCAGCCAGCCAGATACAGTACTAGTTAGTGAGAACGAGAGGAGGGGGGTCTTTTTATGTATGCTGCGCCACTAATTTAGTTGATTCTGTAGTTTGTGTAAAAGCATCTGCACTCCCCTGGTCCCTTAGCTGGGTAGAGTGAGTCAGTCAGCCTTGTAGATGTGCCCCAAATGGAACCCTATACCCTAAATAATACACTCCTTTTGACCAGAGCCCACTAGAGTGCCATTTGGGATTGACCCACAGTCGGAGCCAGAGCCAACATTTTCACATTCACTCGCACTCATTTGGAGAGAGAGGGGTAGGCCGGCGGCGAAAACCAATTGCCCTGTTGATTATGGGAGATTCCAGTGTTATGGAGATTACATTTGCACACAAAATCACAACTTTCATGTCTCACAGAATGGACAAACAAAATATAAATACAACTTTTGATGCGTGTGTCTATAGTAGTGTTTACCCCAAAAAGCAGACCTTTTAAAATATTGGCATGTTGAAGAAATAAAGCATGCAAGACGCGTTATGGATGCTACATGAAATTGGATTTTTGAGAGACAACATATTATTAAAAGTCTCAGTTTGTAAGTCTTAGGTCAAAACATTGTTAGCCATTTCAAAGGAAAGTCTTTGCTGAATACAAAAACAATAATTTTTAATTATTATTACTTTAGAGAGGAAAAAACTACAGTTATGGATGTT
Organism: Oncorhynchus gorbuscha; assembly: GCF_021184085.1. Taxonomy (NCBI): domain Eukaryota; kingdom Metazoa; phylum Chordata; class Actinopteri; order Salmoniformes; family Salmonidae; genus Oncorhynchus; species Oncorhynchus gorbuscha. The sequence continues at coordinate 33,733,051 of NC_060176.1, read as the reverse complement.
TATTTAAAAAAAAACTAGGCAAGTCAGTTAAGAAATAAAATAAACAGCGACTATAGTGACTTCTCTTGCACTGAGATGCAGTGCCTTAGACCACTGCGCCACTCGAGAGCCCGAGTCTGAAATAGACATTCAAATCTTAAATGGGCAATCAGCAGTTACTACATCCATTTTTGGACTTATAAATTAATTAAATGTATCCATTGATTCTTAAAGAATATACAGTGCATTCGGAAAGTATTCAGAACCCTTGAATTATACCAAATTTTGTTACGTTACTGCCTTATTCTAAAATTGATTTAAAAAAAAAATCCTCATCAATCTACACACAATACCCCATAATGACGAAGCAAAAACAGGTTTTAAGACATTTTTGCAGCGATTTACAGCATTGAGTCTTCTTGGGTATGACACTACATGCTTGGCACACTCAAATTGGGGAGTTTCTCCCATTCTCTGCAGATCCTCTCAAGCTCTGTCAGGTTGGATAAGAAGTGTCAGTGCACAGCTATTTTCAGGTCTCCAGAGATTTTAGATCGGGTTCAAGTCCGGGCTCTGGCTGGGCCACTCAAGTACATTCAGAGACTCCTGGGTTGTCTTGGCTGTGTGCTTAGGGTCGTTGTTCTGTTGGAAGGTGAACCTTTGCCCCAGTCTGAGGTCCTGAGCACTCTAGAGTAGGTTTTCATCAAGGATCTCTCTGTACTTGGCTCTGTTCATCTTACCCTCGATCTTGACTAGTCGCCCAGTCCCTGCCGCTGAAAAATATCCCCACAGCATGATGCCGCCACCACCATGCTTCACCGTAGGGAGTGTGCTAGGGTTCTTACAGACGTGACGCTTGGCATTCAGGCCAAAGAGTTCAATCTTGGTTTCATCAGACTAGAGAATCTTGTTTCACATGGTAAGAGTCCTTTTAGGTGCCTTTTGGCAAACTCCAAAGGGGCTGTCATGCTTTTTTACTGAGAAATGTCTTCTGCCTGGCCACTCCACCATATAGGCCTAATTGGTGGAGTGCTGCAGAGATGATTATCCTTCTGGAAGGTTCTCCCATGTCCAGAACTCTGGAGCTCTGTCAGAGTGCCCATTGGGTTCTTGGTTACCTCCCTGACTAAGTGCTTCTCTACCGATTTCTCAGTTTGGCCGGGCGGCCAGCTCTAAGAAGAGTCTTGGTGGTTCCATGCTTCTTCCATTTAAAAATGGAGGCCACTGTGTTCTTGGGGACCTTCAATGCTGCAGAAATGTTTTTGTACCCTTCCCCAGTTCTGTGCCTCGACACAATCCTGTCTCGGAGTTCTATGGACAAAACCAATGGATTGGTTTTTGCTCTGACATGCACTTTCAACTGTGTGTGTCTATGTATAGATATATAGATTAGAGGTCGACCGATTAATCGGAATGGCCAATTTTTAATTAGAGCCTATTTCAAGTTTTCATAACAATCGGAAATCGGTATTTTTGCCTATTTATTTTTTAAATAATAATTTTTATACCTTTTTATTTAACTAGGCAAGTCAGTTAAGAACACATTCTTATTTTCAATTACAACCTAGGAACGGTGGGTTAACTGCCTCGTTCAGGGGCAGAACGACAGATTTTCACCTTGTCAGCTCGGGAGATCCAATATTGCAACCTTACAGTTAACTAGTCCAACGCAATAATGACCTGCCTCTCTCTCGTTGCACTCCACAAGAAGACTACCTGTTACGCGAATGCAGTAAGCCACGGTAAGTTGCTAGCTAGCATTGAACTTATCTTACAAAAATAATCAATTATAATCACTAGTTATAACTACACATGGTTGATATTACTAGTAGAGGTCGACCGATTATGATTTTAACTTTGATACCGATTATCGGAGGACCAAAAAAAGCCGATACCTATGAATTTTTCATACTTAAAATATTTAAAATGTGTAATAATGACAATTACAACAATACTGAATGAACACTTATTTTAACTTAATAATAAAAAACATGTTCAATTTGGTTTAAATAATGCAAAAACAAAGTGTTGGAGATGAAAGTAAAAGTGCAAAATGTGCCATGTAAAAAAGCTAACGTTTACGTTCCTTGCTTAGAACATGAGAACATATGAAGCTGGTGGTTCCTTTTAGCATGAGTCTTCAATATTCCCAGGTAATAGGTTTTAGGTTGTAGTTATTATAGGACCATTTCTCTCCATACCATTTGTATTTCATATACCTTTGACTATTGGATGTTCTTATAAGCACTTTAGTATTGTCAGTGTAACAGTATAACTTTCGAACCAGGAACACATCGACAACAGCCACCCTCGAAGCAGCGTTACCCATGCAGAGCAAGGGGAATAACTACTCCAAGTCTCAGAGCGAGTGACTTTTGAAACGCTATTAGTGCACACCTCGCTAAATAGCTAGCCATTTCACATCGGTTACACCAGCCTAATCTCGGGAGTTGATGGGCTTGAAGTCATAAACGCAATGCTTGAAGCACAGCAAAGAGCTGCTGGCAAATGCAGGAAAGTGCTGTTTGAATGATTGCTTATGAGCCTGCTGGTGCCTACCATCGCTCAGTCAGACTGCTCTATCAAATCATAGACTTAATTATAATATAATAACACACAGAAATATGAGCCTTAGGTCATTAATATGGTCGAATCCAGAAACTATCATCTCGAAAACGAGACGTTTATTCTTTCAGTGAAATACGGAACCGTTCCGTATTTTATCTAACAGGTGGCATCCATAAGTCTAAATATTCCTGTTACATTGCACAACCTTCAATGTTATGTCATAATTAGGTAAAATTATTAATTAATTAATTCTGGCAAATTAGGCAACCCAAACTGTTGCATATACCTTGACTCTGCGTGCAATGAACGCAAGAGAAGTGACACAATTTCACCTGGTTAATATTGCCTGCTAACCTGGATTTCTTTTAGCTAAATTTTACCTGCCTTTTAGCAGGTTTAAATACACTGCTCAAAAAAATTAAGGGAACACTAAAATAACACATCCTAGATCTGAATGAATGAAATATTCTTATTAAATAGTTTTTTTTTCTTTACATAGTTAAATGTGCTGACAACAAAATCACACAAAAATCATCAATGGAAACCAAATTTATCTGGATTTGGAGTCACACTCAAAATTAAAGTCGAAAACCACACTACAGGCTGATCCAACTTTGATGTAATGTCCTTAAAACAAGTCAAAATGAGGCTCAGTAGTGTGTGTGGCCTCTACGTGCCTGTATGACCTCCCTACAACGCCTGGGCATGCTCCTGATGAGGTGGCGGATGGTCTCCTGAGGGATCTCCTCCCAGACCTGGACTAAAGCATCCGCCAACTCCTGGACAGTCTGTGGTGCAACGTGCCGTTGGTGGATGGAGCGAGACATGATGTCCCAGATGTGCTCAATTGGATTCAGATCTGGGGAACGGGCGGGCCAGTCCATAGCATCAATGCCTTCCTCTTGCAGGAACTGCTGACATACTCCAGCAAAATGAGGTCTTGCATTAGGAGGAACCCAGGGCCAACCGCACCAGCATATTGTCTCACAAGGGGTCTGAGGATCTCATCTCGGTACCTAATGGCAGTCAGTCTACTTCTGGCGAGCACATGGAGGGCTGTGCGGCCCCCCAAAGAAATGCCACCCCACACCATGACTGACCCACCGCCATACCGGTCATGCTGGAGGATGTTGCAGGCATCAGAACGTTCTCCACGGCGTTTCCAGACTGTCACGTCTGTCACATGTGCTCAGTGTGAACCTGCTTTCATCTGTGACGAGCACAGGGCGCCAGTGGCGAATTTACCAATCTTAGTGTTCTCTGGCAAATGCCAAACGTCCTGCACGGTGTTGGGCCGTAAGCACAACCCGCACCTGTGGACGTCGGGCCCTCATACCACCCTCATGAAGTCTGTTTCTGACCGTTTGAGCAGACACATGCACATTTGTGGCCTGCTGGAGGTAATTTTGCAGGGCTCTGGCAGTGCTCCTGCTTGCACAAAGGCGGAGGTAGCGGTCCTGCTGCTGGGTTCTTGCCCTCCTACGGCTTCCTCCACGTCTCCTGATGTACTGGCCTGTCTCCTGCTAACACCTCCATGCTCTGAATACTATGCTGATAGACACAGCAAACCTTCTTACCACATCTCGCATTGATGTGTCATCCTGGATGAGCTGCACTACCTGAGCCACTTGTGTGGGTTGTAGACTCAGTCTCATGCTACCACTAGTGTGAAAGCACCGTCAGCATTCAAAAGTGACCAAAACATCAGCCAGGAAGCATAGGACCTGAGAAGTGGTCTGTGGTCCCCACCTGCAGAACCACTCCTTTATTGGGGGCGTCTTGCTAAATGCCTAAATTTCCACCTGTTGTCTATTCCATTTGCACAACAGCATGTGAAATTTATTGTCAATCAGTGTTGCTTCCTATATAATAATAATAATATATGCCATTTAGCAGACGCTTTTATCCAAAGCGACTTACAGTCATGTGTGCATACATTCTACGTATGGGTGGTCTCGGGAATCGAACCCACTACCCTGGCGTTACAAGCGCCATGCTCTACCAACTGAGCTACAGAAGGACCACTAAGTGGACAGTTTCATTTCACAGAAGTGTGATTGACTTGGAGTTACATTGTGTTCCCTTAATTTTTTTGAGCAGTGTATATATACTTCTGTGTATTGATTTTAAGAAAGGCATTCATGTTTATGGTTAGGTACACATTGGAGCAAGGACAGTCCTTTTTCGCGAATACGCACCGCATCGATTATATGCAACGCAGGACACGCTAGATAAACTAATAATATCATCAACCATGTGTAGTTAATCACTAGTTATGATTGATTCATTGTTTTTTTATAAGATAAGTTTAATGCTAGCTAGCAACTTGCCTTGGTTTAATGCATTCACGTAACAGGCGGGCTTCTCGTGGAGTGCAAAGAGAGGCAGGTGGTTAGAGCAATGGGTTAGTTAACTGTAAGGTTGCAAGATTGATTCCCCGAGCTGACAAGGTAAAAATCTGTCGTCCTGCCCCCGAACAAGGCAGTTAACCCACCGTTCCTAGGCCATCATTGAACGTAAGAATGTGTTCTTAACCTCTTCAGTCGACCCTCTACTTTTTCGAACATTCTGTTAAAAATCGCGCAACATTTCAGCGCCCTGCTACTCATGCCAGGAATATAGTATATGCATATGATTAGTATGTGTGGATAGAAAACACTCAGACGTTTATAAAACTGGTTAAATCACGGCTGTGACTTTAACAGAACGTGCGTTTCATTGAAAAGTGCAGGAAAATCTGATCACTGAAAGTGGAAAAATATATCCATCCGCCGCTTCAACCAATTGTTATGGGCGAAAGACATTAAATAGGGCTGAGGTTGCAGTACCTACAGCTTCCACACGATGTCAACAGTCTTGTCATTTGCCAATTGTTTGTTTCTTGGTCAAACGAACAAGTGACAGGCTTTTTCTTCAGGTCTCCGACCGGATATTTTGGTTGAGAAATACACAGACATTATTTCAAGACGGACCCCTATAGAAAACACTTCGTCTCGTGATTAATTTGATCGCTTATTAACATTTACTAATACCTAAAGTTGCATTACAAAAGTATTTCAAAGTGTTTTGTGAAAGTTTATCGTCGACTTTTTTATTTAAAAAAATGACGTTACGTTATAAGACGCTATTTTTTTTCGTTTATCACACAGTCTTCATAGATTGATATCTAGGCTATATATGGACCGATTTAATCGAAAAAAAGACCCAATAGTGATTATGGGACATCTAGGAGTGCCAACAAAGAAGATGGTCAAAGGTAATGAAATTTTTATATTTTATTTGTGCGGTTTGTGTAGCGCCGACTATGCTAATTATTTTGTTTACGTCCCCTACGGGTCTTTTGGGGTGTTACATGCTATCAGATAATAGCTTCTCATGCTTTCGGCGAAAAGCATTTAATAAATCTGACTTGTTGCCTGGATTCACAACGAGTGTAGCTTTAATTCAATACCCTGCATGTGTATTTTAATGAACGTTTGAGTTTTAACTAATACTATTAGCATTTAGCGTAGCGCATTTGCATTTCCAGAGCTCTAGATGGGACGCCTCCGTGCCAGGTAGGAACAAGAGGTTAACTGACTTGCCTAGTTAAATAAAGGTGTAAAAAAATATATAAAAAAATTGGCCAAATACCGATTTCCGATTGTTATGAAAACTCATCCCTAATTAATCGGCCATTCCGATTAATCGGTCGACCTCTAATACAGACACTCATCACCATGCATACACCCACCCCGTATGCTGCTGCCATACGGCTTACTATCACTATTATTATTATCATAATACACAAGTTTACAAACATTATGTACACCTGCTCTTTGCATGACAGACTGACAAAGTGAATCCAGGTGAAACAAGTTTTGATCAGTCAGGAAAATAAGTGCTGAAAAGATGTAGGCTCACTATTTAAAAAGGTGATGGAAAACAAGCTATAGGATGAGTGTTGGCGCAGGTACAGCCAACTAGCACTAGCTAGGAGTCAAATGTCAATATAATATTGAGACATAACTTTGATTTCCCCCCCCCCCCATCGCTAAAGATACCTTTAATACGCTAGTGTAAGCCTACGAGCTACTATCTAGCTATGGGTTAGCTAAACCTCAACATGCAGCTAACAGCCAACATGTTGTTGTGAGGAGGATGCAGAAATGATTTTGTTTAGCTAGCTAATGTTACCTAGCTGTGTAGCCTATATTATATGAATGACACTGTATGATAACATTATTGTACCTTTTATTTTCGTATGGGAGGGGTAAACGTTCATTATTGATATGCGATTGTTACTTGATCTAAAGCAGGTATTCCCAAACTGGGGTACGCGCAATTCCGTCGGGGGTACGCCAATAAAAAAAATGTGATTCACATTTTCAAACAGTCATTTATATTTTCCAACAGGCTATACATTTGGGTGAGGGTTTTTTTCTCGTCTGAGTAGCCTCATTTCACTGCCAAAAATAAAATTAAACCTTCTAGTGTTCAGCGAAGTAAAAATACAATGTCAAATACCGGTAGCCTAGTCAAATAATTAGCATCCAATCACATTAACAGTTACTCTCTCACAGGAATTCCAGTAATGGTCCATATGTAGCTGCAGCTCATGTTGGTATCTGTATTGATGGTACAAAAGCCATGACAGGGAAACAAAGTGGAGTGGTAACCCGCTTGCAAGAAGTTGCTCCCAACGCCACTTGGGCACACTGCAGCATTCACCGAGAAGCTGTTGCTGCCAAGGGAATGCCTGACAGCTTGAAAGACATTTCGGAAAATGGCTAACTTTGTTAAAGCAAGGTTCCTGAACTCTCGTGTATTTTCTGCACTATACAATGATGTGGGCAGCGACCATGCAACGCTTTTCCAACATGCAGAAGTGCCCTGGTTATCAAGGGGCAAAGTATTGACGCATTTTTTTTAAATTGAGAGACTGTCTTAAAGTTTTCTTTACTGACCATTTTCACTTGTCTGACCACCTGCATGATGACGAGTTTCTCTCACACGACTGGCCTATCTGGATGATGTTTTTTCTTGCCTTAATGATCTGAATCTAGGATTACAGGGACTCTCCGCAACTAAACTCAGCAAAAAAAGAAACGTCCTCTCACTGTCAACTGCGTTTATTTTCAGCAAACTTAACTTGTAAATATTTGTTTGAACATGACCAGACATAAACCGAACAAGTTCCACAGACATGTAACTAACAGAAATGGAATAATGTGTCCCTGAACAAAGGGGGGGTCAAAATCAAAAGTAACAGTAACCGTCAGTATCTGGTGTGGGCACCAGCTGCATTAAGTACTGCAGTGCATCTCCTCCTCGTGGACTGCACCAGATTTGCCAGTTCTTGCTGTGAGATGTTACCCCACTCTTCCACCAAGGCACCTACATGTTCCCAGACATTTATGGGGGGAATGGCACAAGCCCTCACCCTCGATCCAACAGGTCCCAGACGTGCTCAATGGGATTGAGATCCGGGCTCTTTGCTGGCCATGGCAGAACACATACATTCGTTGTCTTGCAGGAAATCTCGCACAGAACAAGCAGTATGGCTGGTGGCATTGTCATGCTGGAGGGTAATGTCAGGATGAGCCTGCAGGAAGGGTCCCACACGAGGGAGGAGGATGTCTTCCCTGTAACGCACAGAGTTGAGATTGCCTGCAATGACAGCAAGCTCAGTTCGATGATGCTGTGACACATCGCCCCAGATCATGACGGACCCTCCAACTCCAAATTTATTTCACTCCAGAGTACAGGCCTCGGTGTAAAGCTCATTCCTTTGACAATAATCGCGAATCTGACCATCACCCCTGGTGAGACCAAACCTGTGACTTGTCAGTGAAGAGCACTTTTTGCCAGTTCTGTCTGGTCAAGCGACGGGAGGTTTGTGCCCATAGGTGACTAGGTGCCGGTGATGTCTGGTGAGGACCTGCCTTACAACAGGCCTACAAGCCCTCAGTCCAGCCTCTCTCAGCCTATTGTGGACAGTCTGAGCACTGATGGATGCCTCTTTAGTGTCCTAAGTTTTCATAACTGTGACTTTAATTGCCTACCGTCTGTAAGCTGTTAATGTCTTAACCTTTCTAGCAACCCCTCGACAACATTCCGTTGAAAAGGCAGCGAGCGAAATTCAAAAATATTTTTTAGAAATATGTAGCTTTCACACATTGTCCAATACAGCAAATGAAAGATAAACATCTTGTTAATCTACCCATTGTGTCCGATTAAAAAATTTAAAAAAAGCTTTACAGCTAAAGCACAACATATGATGATGATAGGTCATAGCTAAAAACACAGCCATTTTCCCAGCCAAAGATAGGAGTCACAAAAAGCAGAAATATAGATAAAATGAATCACTATCCTTTGATCTTCATCAGATGACACTCATAGGACATCATGTTACACAATACATGTATGTTTTGCCCGGTAATGTGCATATTTATATCCAAAAATCTGTTTACTTTGGAGCCTTACGTGCAGTAATGTTTTGATTCCAAAACATCCGGTGATTTTGCAGAAATACTCATAATAAACATTGATACAAGTGTTATTCACATAATGAAAGAGACTTCTCCTTAATGCAACCGAGGTAACTCTGTCGGGGGCGCAAGTCATGAAACAGCGGCTCTCTGCCAGACCACTGACTCGGTCTCATGAGCCCCTCCTTTATAGTAGAATCCTCAAACCAGTTTTTAAAGATGTTTGACATCTAGTGGAAGCCCTAGGATGTGCAACCTAATCCACATCTCAATGTGTATTCGGTAGGCCAAGCTTTGAAAAACTACAAACCTCAGAAGTCACACTTCCTGGTTAGATTTCTCAGGTTTTTGCCTGCCATATGAGTTCTGTTATACTCACAGACATAATTTAAACCGTTTTAGAAACTTCAGAGTGTTTTCTATCCAATACTAATAATAATACGCATATATTAGCATCTGGGACAGAGTAGGAGGCAGTTCACTCTGGGCACGCTATTCATCCAAAAGTGAAAATGCTGCCCCCTATCTCTCCAATTACAACCCAACATTTCAGAGTTATGTGCATCCTTTCAAGCACACCCTTCTCATTAACCTGTGGTGAGTTCACCATTTTCGATGACAAAATAAGGTTTTATATGTAAGATGGTTAAATAAAGAGCGAAATTATTGATTATTATTATTTGCGTCCTGGTCTTATAAGTGCTCTTTATCACTTTCCACGAGCTGGGTTGTGACAACTCCCACTCATTCTTATGTTTAATAAATGTATTGTATAGTTTGTGTGTGGCAGGTTTACAATGATGGCAAAAAAACAACATTTGAGAGCGCGCTGACCCTGGTGCTAGACGGGGTACGTAGCTGGAGGTAGAATGTTTGAAGGGGTACGGGGCTATAAAAGGTTTGTGAATCACTGATCTAAAGGATGTTGTTAGCTAGCAGGAGTTAGTGTGTGTATTGTCAGCTAATTTAACGTGTACGGACAAGAAAATGAAACCATTTAATCGTATTTGCATACTTGTGAATGGTTGCATTACTCAGGAGTGTAATATGGTTTGGTTGCATTAATCTATACGGTAATATTTTTTTAGATGAAAAGTTTCTCGGATTGTTAAATAGTTGGTTCTTAGTGGCTACTGTGAAATTTGGTCAATTTGAGCTTTGGACCAAGAATGTCACATTGCCAGTCACAATTAAATGAAAGGTAAGGATGTAATGTGAATTGAAATCTCTTTCGCCACTCCGCTCCTCAGACTCCCCTTCATCTCTTGTCGTGGGAATAGGATTCTAAGCAGTATCCGTGTCACCTATGTCTCTAAACAAATAAGGGTGGCATTAAGGTTAACTTAAATGCAGTTATTTTGACTGTTGCGTCTTGTTGCCTTGATTTGGTTAAGTGACAAACGGTTTGAGCAATTGTAGAGGGAAAAGGGCGGTTAGGCTTATCACATCAAGAGATTCTTTCAGGGTTATTTTAATGCTGATGCTAAGTTCACCTCAAGTGAATGAATTTTCAAAGTCTGAGACAGTTGGCAACCCTTCAGAGAACACCAAGACAAGATTTTGCAATGGAAACTGTTTTGCAGCTGAAATGAGCCTTCCTTATTGGACAAGTTTGGGTTTTGTCCCATTTGCTTCTGTCTGTGGTTCCAAATAATTGACTTGACCTTACCTGTTCTTCAGGAGATGGAATATTGTCTGCAGTAAGGGTATCGGGGGAGGGGATCTCAAAATCCTGTTTCTGTGAGGGATCCATTGCTATTGTCCCTTTGGGGACCTTTCACCCCTGCTATTCAAAGAGGCTGAAACAGTTTTTGGTTTCAGTCCCTTCTCTAGCTTGTTCCAGTAGAGGCAGCTAGAGGTGGTGCATTTTGGAAAGCCAGGTGGTTCTGAGACTGCATTCTGTGTTGCCTCCTAACTGTCATCACCGTGTCTGATATTTCTGGGATTTTTTTTCTCTAGCTGCACTCTGAGTTTCCCAGATTAGTGGTTGAGGCTGGGGAATGCTCAATGAAACTATATCTGATGCCATCACTATGATGATTCATTACAATTCTATGTGTAAGGCCTATGTCATCAGGGATGCCAAGCAAGTATGTCTGTGTGCGCAACCGGGTCTCCACGAATCTGCGTTGGATTTTGGGGAGTGTAAGTGTGTTGTCTGACACTGTAGTGATGTTCAGGAATGTCTAATCTTGGGCCGGCCCCCCTCTGTTCACTCAGCTCCCTCCTTCCCAGCACTCTTCGCAAACCATTCCTCAAAGGGCCCGTGTTGGGGGAGGGGCCCCACACCGACCAGCTAGTTGACTTCAGCCTCTGTCCATTTGGTGTTGGTGAATGGCTTGAGCAGTGGTGGGGATAAGCACTAATGTCCTGTTTGCTGGAGCTCTTGTGCTGGACAGTGGACACCGCTTGATAGGCACCCATTGATGGGCAAGTGTTGCAACTAGGTGCTTTTGGAAAGGTAGTAACCGCCTCTCAAGCTTGTGTGAAGAGGTAAGCCTTGCTCTCTGTGCTGTTGTCCTAGCTACTCATACTGGAATGGGTCTTCTGATTCCTTTCACTGTAGAGCACATCACGTCGGCGCAAGGCTAAATTAATGGGGCTGCTGCTGGCTGTTCCACCCATGTCTTTGTGTTTCAGGAGACAGCCACACAGGATGGACTGTCTGAGGTTGGCTGGATAATAAGGATGTTGTTTAATATGTTGCCTTGACTTGAGATTGTGGGTTGAATTGACAGATGTCATCTAGCTAACCAGAAGACACTGGACACCAGGCCTGTATTCATGAAGTGCTGATTTAGGGTCTTTTTTATTTTTTTATTTATTATAATGAATGGATAGGGGGACCTGATCATAGATCAGCATTCCAACTATGAGATGCTTGGTACATATGTGCTCAAAGCTATTCCGAGCTTTTCAACAGTTGTGCCTTTGACTGGAGCTGGAGGTTCAGGTGAACTGGCCATTGAAGTGGTGCTGTAGAGAGGATGACACCGCAGGGAGGGCACCTTTACAATGGAATGAATGCAGGAGGAAGTGATTGAGTTTGTTTTGGAGGTGCAACCACCAGAATAAAGCTCTGTCTTGTCCTCACCCCCCCCCACCCCAAGAATGTTTATTTGGGAACCAATAGGTCTTCAGTGGCAGGGCCCATGGTCATAAAGCATCTAAGTACGAGTGCTGATCTAGGGAATGCTTTGCTGATAATCCTGTGAATCCCAGGGTGTTGGAATAAGAAGTGGGCCCAAAGGTTTATATGAGTGTGTGTGTTCACAGTTCTGTGCCGGTCCCTAATACTGGGGGGGTTGGAGCAGGGCTCTGTGTGACCTGGATCTGTGTGGTGTAGAGCGTCTGAGTGTGTTTCAGGGCAGCTAAGTGGAGTGTGTGTGTGTGGGGGGGGGGGTAGTCAGTCATTCACAGTGTGCGTGTCAGGAATATTGATCTGAGACAGATCACACGGTTAGTCTATCTGACACATTTTCCCACGTGGAATCCTCCACCGTTCACTCAGCTACGTGTGTATGTGTGTGTAATGCAGCCAAATCCTCCTAGTCATATAACCAGTACCTCGCTCCATCAGACCAGACGCCATGACGATCAGTTGAGGAGAATGTAATTTGTCTTGATTGGCGTCTACATTAACTTGCCGTCGGTCCTCAGCCAAACTCTGAGAGGATTAAAGGACCATGTGTTAATGCTGTGTGCGCAGCGACCCACCGCACTCTTGTCTGCCGCGCTACACAATAACAGTTCTCATCTTAGCAGCAATGCTCCCATACAGTCCTTCTCATTTAGATCTAACCTCCGCTTTGTCTTGCATCTGAAAAGGTATGCGTAAACTTCGGCACAGTATATTTGTTAAGGGCATTTCCATGGAAACGGAATTACACCGAGACTCATTTTTTTTCACTTGAGAATGTATGCAAAACAAACATTGATTTCTAAGTTTAACAAACCATACAACTCTATGCACAATGACTACTGGAAAAATGTACACATAAAATGTAAAACATTTACTGGAACAAAACTGCAGATTAAAAATTTGGTAACAGAATTTCAGTAAAATGTCCTTCCGTTTTATTCTGTTACCTAACTTTGTTTCTACACAGTTCTTCCTGTAAATGTGTTTTTGTAAAGTTTCCTGGGGAAATTGTTAAAAGTAGTCCTTGTGCATAGAGTTATATGGTTTATTAAACTTAGAAATCAATGGTTTTTGTTTGGTATAAATTTTAAAGCGAAATATCTGACTGGGCGATATCAAATGAATGCTCCAACAATCTCTTTCCCTCTTCCACTCTCCAGTTATTGCTCTCTCCTCCCCTCCCTCTCTACCTTTCCCGGCCCACTCTCCCTGCAATTTTCCCTTATTATCCTGGTAGGCGTCCTTCTCTCTCTCATACTCCGCTGCCCCCCCTCCCCCCACCACCCTCTTTCCACATGTATTTTTCAAGCTGGAGGCTGTCTGACCTAAATCTAGCAAGCAGGCAGTGACAGGAATTAAGGGTGGTGCGGTGGGGAGGGAGGGACACAAAGGGGTGGAGGGAGGGAGGGACAAAAGGCAATGATTCCAACAAATTAGCATGCCAGTTAATGGTGCTCATCCTGGCTATGTGGTATGGCCCAGAGTGAGGGGATGGGGGATAGTGAGGGGTTGGAGGGGGGATGACAACCCTTTGTACAAAGGCCCCTCAAGGGAAATTAAATTCCTCATTCTGAAACATCTTCACCTGTGCTACTGCTCGGCTCTTTGTACTCTGCATGTGTGCCATTTGTCCACGGAGAGCGAGAGACATTCACACTGTTTCCACTCTCAATATCACATTTTCCACCTTTTTCAAATCCTGCTGCTATTTTTAGTCCTAAACTCTTCTCAACTGTGAGGAATCTGTGGCGTGCAGCAGTAGCCACAGAGGCTGTGATATTGTCCAAAAGCAACAACACAAGCACTGCATGGCATCATGCTGTTGCACAGGACACAGGTGCACAACCTCCTCACGTGTTGCCTCAGCCTAACTATTAGTTCTGATGTCTGATGCCTGAGCATACCACTTCACTGCGCTCTGAAGCAGGATTAAGGCGTCAGCATGCTTTGGTTTGAACTCGGCTGGGCAAAGCGAATGAGTGCGCTCGCATACTCCCTTAACTGACTTTCCTAGTTATATAAAATAAAAAACAAGACGTTTGCTTAAAAATGGGGAAAGTGGCAATATTACCCCAGGACAGTAGAGGGCGATAAACTGGTAATAAGCCATCTACGGCCAAACAAGGAAGAGATAAAATATTTATTTTACTAGGCAAGTCAGTTAAGAACAAATTCTTATTTTCAATGACTGCCTAGGAACAGTGGGTTAACTGCCTGTTCAGGGGCAGAACGACAGATTTGTACCTTGTCAGCTCGGGGATTCGAACTTGCTACCTTTCGGTTACTAGTCCAACACAAATATTTTTAACCACTAGGCTACCCTGCCGCCCCTATAAAATCAAGGACTGATCAAATTGCATACACAGAGAGACTCGGGAATTGCCCGGAACCTACTAGATTTGCAAGACATATAATATGGGAGAGACTGATATATATGGGCATACGGCCTAGAGAGCGATGGTGGAGGGTTTCAAGAGTTATTTTGGGTGAAACTGCAGCAGGAGACCCTTGACTGGGTGATTTTTATATCTAATTAATGCTCCAACTCTCTCTCCCCCTCCCCGCTCTCCAGTTATTGCTCTCTCCTCCCATACATCTCTACTTTTGCCAGCCCACTCTCCCTTATTATCCTTGTTGGTGTCCTTAACTCTCTCATACTCTGCTGCCTCCTCTTCCCTCCTTTGATTTTGTCAGCTAGCGCTAGCTGTTGTTAGCAAACATGGCTCTTTTCCTTGACTAAAATAGAAAATAGAAGAACATAGCTCATCCTCTGAAGACGTTATGTTGCTTTCTGTCTTATTTACTTCTGTACCTCCGGCCAAGCAATGCTCGAAGTTGTAATTTGCCATGTTGAATCCACACTGAGTTACGGAGCTGAATCGAGAAGAATACATTTGCGTCACCCCTACAGTTGACCAGTCACCGATGAAGGGGCGTAGACTTTGGCTCCCGAACTTAGGTTTTCCTACCAAAAGTGCACACGAACAGCCGAAAACTCCTGCCAAAGACAAAACTGTCACGAAATGTAGTCATAATATATGTACAAACTGTTTCAGTTGGGAACCATGCCGAGGCCTTTAGACCATACTTCTTTGATACTTACGTTTGGCCTGTATGGGGAAAATTACATTTGCTTGAACTGGGATTTGGGTAAGATTTTTAAATCCTTTTGTGTCAGGCTACACACACAGTGCAGCCTGTACAGTTGACACCAGGCAGGATGGGGCCATGGACTCATGCTGCTTACGCCAAATCCTGAGTCAGCCATCAGCATGATGCAACAGGAACCACTCAATTGTCCAGTGTTGGTGATTGCGTGCCCACTGGAGCTGCTGCTTCTTGTTTTCAGCTGATAGGAGTGGAACCAGGTTTGGTCGTCTGCTGCAATAGCCCATCCATGACAAGGACCAACGAGTTGTGCGTTTCGAGATGCCATTCTGCACACCACTGTTGTACTGCTCCGTTATTTACCTGTTTGTGGCCCTCCTGTTAGCTTGTATGGTTTTTGCCATTCTCTTTCGACTGGATATTTTTGTTTGTTGGACAATTCTCTGTAAACCCTAGACACTGTCGTGCATTAAAAGTCCAGGAAGCCATTTCTGAGATACTGCAACCGGCTTACCTGGCACCGACGATCATACCACGCTCAGTCGCTTAGGTCACACTTTTTGTCCAATCGAACAGTAACTGCCTGTCTTTCTGCTTTATATAGCAAGCTACGGCCACATGACTCACTCTGTAGGAACAAACCATTTTCGTGAACCTAATAAACTGTCCACTGAGTGTATATGTATGTATGTACAAGTACCAGTCAAATGTTTGGACATCTACTCATTCAATTTTTAAATATTTTTAAAAAACTTTTCTTCAGTGTAGAATAATTGTAAAGACATCAAAATGATTAAAAAACACATGGAATCATGTCGGAACCAAAAAAGTGTTAAACAAATCATAATATGTTCTAGTTTCTTCATAGTAGCCACTCTTTGCCTTGATGACAGCTTTGCACACTCTTGGCATTCTCTCAACCAACTTCATGGGGAATGCTTTTCCAACATACTTGGAGTTCCCACATATGCTGAGCACTTGTTGGCTGCTTTTCCTTCACTCTGCGGTCCAACTCATCCCAAACCATCTCAGTTGGTTTGAGGTCGGGTGATTGTGGAGACCAGGTCATCTGATGCAGCACTCCATCACTCTCCTTCTTGGTTAAATAGCATTTATACAGCCTGGAGGTGTGTTGGGTCATTGTCCTGTTGAAAAACAAATTATATCTCACTAAGCGTAAACCAGATGGAATGGTGTATTGCTGCAGAATGCTGTGGTAGCCATGCTGGTTAAGTGTGCCTTGAAATCAAAATAAATCACTGACCGTGTCAACAGCAAAGCATCATCACACCACCTCATCCATGCTTCACGGTGGGGACCACACACGTGGAGATCATCTGTTCACCTACTCTGCATCTCACAAAGACGTGACTGTTGGAACCAAAAATCTCAAATTTGGACTCATCAGACCAAAGGACAGATTTCCACTGCTCTAATAATGTCCAATTCTTCTCTGCAAATCTTCTAAAGCTCTGTCAGTTTGGATGGGGAGCATCACTGCACAGATTTTTTCAGGTCTCTCCACAGATGTTCTATCAGGTTTAAGTCCGGGTTCTGGCTGGGCCACACAAGGACATTACGAGACTTGTTCCGAAGCCACTCCTGCGTAGTCTTGGCTGTGTGTTTTAGTGTTGTTGTCCTGTTGGAAGGTGAACCTTCGACCACAGATGGAGGTCATGAGCGCTCTGGAGCAGGTTTCCATCAAGGATCTCTCTATACTTCGCTCCGCTCATCTTTGTCTCGATCCTGCTAGTCTTCCAGTCCCTGCCGCTGAAAAACATCCCCACAGCATGATGCTGCCACCACCATGCTTCACCGTAGATATGGTGCCAGGTTTCCTTCAGACGTGACGCTTGGCATTCAGGTTCATTTGTGGTTTCATCTGGTCAGAGTCCTTTCAGGTGCTTTTTGGCTAACTCCAAGGGGGCTGTCATGTGCATTTTACTGAGGCTTCCGTCTGCCTACTCTACCATAAAAGGCCTGATTGGCGGAGTGCTGCATAGATGGTTGTCCTTCTGGAAGGTTCTCCCATCTCCACAGAGAAACTCTGGAGCTCTGTCAGCGACAATCGGGTTCTTGGTCATCTCCCTGACCAAGGGCTTCTCCCCCTATTGCTTAATTTGGCCAGGCAGCCATCTCTAGGAAGAGTCTAGTTGGTTCCTAACTTCTTCCATTTTAGAATGATGGAGGCCACTATGTTCTTGGGGACCTTCAATACTGCAGAAATGTTTTGGTACCCTTCCCCAGACCTGTGGACAATTGTGTGATCATGCTCTCCGTAGCTGATGTGAGCAAGACCTTTAAAAAAGCTGCGGGGCCAGATGGATTACCAGGACGTGTACTCAAAGCATGCACGGACCAACTGGCAAGTGTCTTCAGACATTTTCAACCTCTCTGGCTGAGTCTATAATACTTACGTTTCAAATAGACCACCATAGTCCCTGTGTCCAAGATAGCGAAGGTAACCTGCCTAAATGATCACTGCCCCGAGCACTCACATCGGTAGCCATGGAGTGCTTTGAAAGGCTGATCATGACTCACATAAACACCATCATGCCAGAAACCCTAGACCCACTCCAATTCACATACCTCCCCAACTGATCCAAAGATCTCAATTGCACTCCACACTTTCCCACCTGGACAAAAGGATCACCTATGTGAGAATGCTGTTCATTGACTACAGCTCGGCGATCAACACCGTAGTGCACACACAGCTCATCACTAAGCTAAGGACCCTGGGACTAAACACCTCCCTCTACAACTGGATCCTGAACTTCCTGACTGGCTGTTAGATTAAATAATAATTATAAACTTTAGTTTATTTAGTAAATATTTTTATTAACTCTAGTTCTTGAACTGCATTGTTGGTTTAAGGACTTGTAAGTAAGCATTTCACAGTAAGGTAATAATAAAGTATATTCACCTCCATTGTGGTACTCTGTACGGCCCCATGCAGCTGGTTGGTGGCTGTACAAAAGACCTCAGAGTGGAGCATCATACTACTGAAATGAACTTGATTAACCAAGTTGATTTCACCTGTTGAGTCTCCTCTCAATGCCACACTCTTGCCACTAATTATCAGGACTTCCCTGGCTTATTCACACATTTTTTAGTTTGTATTTAAATTCTGTCAAGCCATTCCTCAGTTTCTTTCCAGTTGTGTTAAGAGTAAGTTTGTTTCCTATTTTCAAGTCATGACATTAAGATGTCTTCTAATTTCCTTATTTGAAATATATTGCTTGAATAGATTCATACTTATCACCTGCTTATGTCTCCTTTGTTGCAGAACCACACACAAATTCAACTTTACCATGTCCAACCACAAGTCCTGAATAAATATGTGAACTTTCATCTGCTTGCTCTGAAGGAGCAGAGTACCCCTGGTGAAATCTATCCAACCATTTACCTATCTTGGGTTTCTTAACCAATTTTTCAGCGGCAATATTGGTAATTACTGCCTGCGGGGGGGTAATGGACCAAATCTGCAATTGCACTATAGCCAGAAATATGTATTTAGACATGCCCTTATTTATAATAATAATAATAATAATATATGCCATTTAGCAGACGCTTTTATCCAAAGCGACTTACAGTCATGTGTGCATACATTCTACGTATGGGTGGTCCCGGGAATCGAACCCACTACCCTGGCGTTACAAGCGCCATGCTCTACCAACTGAGCTACAGAAGGGTAGATGTCATTTTTATATTGTTTGGAATGTTTTGACCCTATTTTCTAACAGGCAATCCGGGTTGACTGACAGGCTTTCCAGAATGCCCCCAATCTTAACAATGTTCTTCAAGGAATCTAGTCTTAGTCTACCAAGTTTGATATATTGAATAATTAATTCACCTATCCCCCGACTAAATGTAAACACTGAGTGTACAAAACATTAGGAGCACCTTCCAATTTGTTGGGGCATGGACTACAAGGTGTCAAGTGTTCCACAGGGATGCTGGCCCATGTTGACTCCAAAGTTGCCACAGTTGTGTCAAGTAGGCTGGAGGTCCTTTGGGTGGTTGACCATTCTTGATCCACACAATAATGGAGTGTGAAAAGCCCAGTAGCGTTGCATTGTTGACACACTCAAACCGGTGCGTCGGGCACCTACTACCATACCCCGGGAAAAGCACTTAAATATTTTGTCTTGCCCATTCACCCTCTGAATGGCACACATACACAATCCATGTCTCAAGGCTTAAAAATCCTTTAACCGGTCTCCTCCCCTTCATCGACACTGATTTAAAAAAAAAAAAAAACGTGAATTTAACAAGTGACATCAATAAGGGATCATAGTGTTCACCTGGTCAATCTGTGTTCAGAAAGTATTTACACACCTTGACTTTTTCCATATTTTTTTGTGTTACAGCATGAATTTTAAAATGGATTAAATTGAGATTTTGTGTCACTGGCCTACACACAATGCCTCAATGTCAGTGGAATTATGTTATTTAAATGTTTACAAATGATTTACACATGAAAAGCTGAAATGTCAAGTATTCAACCCCTTTGTTATGGCCAACCTAAATAAGTTAAGGAGTAAAAATGTGGTTAAGTCACATAATAAACTGCATGGACTCACTCTGTGTGCAATAATAGGGTTTAACATGATTTTTGAATGACTACTATCGTGACGTTGTATTGGTTAACGTAGCGACTGCTGCTCATTGAATTGAGTAATGGTTTATAATTACGTGATAAAATGAATCAGGCAATTATTAAGACATTAACCTGGGGTACAATGGGAAAGTTTGCTTTTTATTGAGTTTCTATTTTCCAAATTCAAAGAATATCAGAATATTGATTTTACAACCGTCACTAATTAATGAATTTCCTCTGCAGTCTCATTCTGAACGTTGCATAATCTGTGAATCTGCACAAACCTGAGTCCCACCAATGAGTCCGTACCATACCAATTTAGTTGATTTATTTATTTACTAGCAAGTTAAAATGATAATATAAGATACTCCTACACAAAAACACAGTCTAGGCTATTGATTAGTACAACGGGCCAACACACTATGATACGTTTTACCCAAAATGGGGATTCAAGAGAGAGAGAAGGTACACGAGAGAAATATACATTTGGGGTCATTTGTAAGCTATGCTTATTTTAACCCTAACCTAGCCCGAACCACCGCTCTTATGGGTCAGAATATAATGATGTCATTTCGTGTTGAAGGTCTACGATGGGGGTCTCTGCGTGAACCGTTTCAGCTTCTTGGATGACGCACTTCTCTGGTGTAACTCTGGTTGTCCTCACCATGTCAGTGTCTTTTGTCTTAGTGGTCCGTTTCCTCTCCCTTGCTCTGAAAGGTGTCTTCTGAGGACAGCCAGCCCTGTAGCCCAGGGCTCACAGCGTAGGTACGAAAGCAGTGTAGATACACGATTCGATGGAGAGTGGTGACCGGGTGGTCCTGCTTGAATTCACCCTCTTAGACGCAAGTACTCATCCGTAGCATGGATAGAAGAAGGTTATTTTATCTTCAACCTCATGTTGCGTTTTGGGTTTGTTGACTACTCAGATCTTGGCTGCAGCTCGGGTCACTTAGTCTGATATGTTAATTCTTAACTCACATGTCATACCCTCGGCTCGGAAGTGGGTGTTTCCGCCTTTGGCGCAATGCTCTGGGCGTACCAAGTTACGAGGCAAGGTCTGGATTTTACTCAGATCCAATTTAGACAACTAACTTCACATTTCATCTTTACCAAAACATTCTCTTTGATTTGGACATTTTCCACCCGAAGTACAATGTATAAACATCAAGCATATACTAGGAAAACTCTTAAAGTTACAATGTTTTTGTTAAAACGTTGTCCTTTAACTTTTAATAACATAACAAAAATGACATTCATTTTCATATTCCATCTATCGTCATTAGCACCCTTGTGGCTGACTAAACCCATTGTCACAAAGTCCATTTATCGCATGTTAATGTTCTGAGGCCGGTTCTCCATAATGAGGGGGGAAAGGAATTTTGTCTGCTGTCTTAGATTTACCTATGGGTGGGAGGTGACACAACCCCCCCCATCTTCATACCACTTGATCTCTTCTCCTCTGGTGGGTGTGAAAGATCTCTCTGGATTGTGGTCCCCGGTAACCTGACCTGAGAAGGCCGGTCATAACACTACCTCATCTTTGTACCCCGCACATTGTCTGTAAGGTCCCTCAGTCGAGCAGTGAATTTCAAACACAGATTCAGCTACATAGGCACGGTATACGTAACAACAACATTACATTCAGTACCACGCAGTCTCACTTCCTGGCTGATCATAAATTCAGTGGAGAACCGGTTCTTCAACATCTAGGACCATCCCAAACCTCTCTCCCGTTTCCCTAAGGATGTTTTGGTTGGCCTGATGTCCATTGTCATGATGTACATCATAATAACATCACGACTTTGATCATGTACCACGTTTTCTCTCCATCTGACCTGCCCGAGGCTGAACTAGTGACCATCTGTCCTGCTACAGTGCCTTCAGAAAGTATTCATACCCCTTCATTTATGACACATTTTGTTACAGCCTGAATTCAAAATGGGTCAAATATATATATTTTTTCACCCATCTACACACAATACCCCATAATTAATGTGAAATCATGTTTTTACAAATGTTTGCAAATGTATTAGAAATGTACATAAGTATTCTACATCTGCAGAAGCACCGTTGGCAGCGATTACAGCTGTGAGTCTTTCTGGGTAAGTCTCCCAAGTGCTTTCCTCACCTGGATTGTGCAACATTTTCCCATTATTCTTTTTTTTTAAATCTTCAAGCTCTGTCAAATTGGTTGTTGATCATTGCTAAACAACCATTTTCAGGTTTTGCAATAGATTTTCAAGCAGATTTAAATCAGAAATGTAACTAGGCTACTCAGGAGCATTCACTGTCGTCTTGGTAAGCAACTCCAGTGTAGATTTAGCCATGTGTTTTATGGTTATTGTTTCTGGTGGAAGGCAGATTGAGCTAGGTTTTCTTCTATGATTTTGCCTAATAATATAACTGAGTACCACTTGCCATATTTCAAGCATAGGGATGGCTGCATCATGTTATGGGTATGCTTGTAATCGTTATGGACTGGGGAGTTTTTCCAGTATGAAAGAGATTCGAGCTGGTTGACCACTAATGTTGTATTGGATTAGCCCCAAACATAACACTTTTGTATTCAGGACAAAAAAAAGTATTGCTTTGCCACATTTTTTGCAGTATTACTTTTGTGCCTTGTTGCAAACAGGATGCATGTTTTGGAATATTTGTATTCTGTAGAGGCTTCCTTCTTTTCACTCTGTCAATTCGGTTAGTATTGTGGAGTAACTACAATGTTGTTGATCCATCCTCAGTTTTCTCCTATCATTAAATTGTAACTGTTTTTAAGTCACCATTGGCATAATGGTGAAATCCCTGAGCAATTTCCTTCCTCTCCGGCAGCTGAGTTAGGAAGGACTCCTGTATCTTTGTGGTGACTGGATGTGTTGATACACCATCCAAAGTGTAATTAATAACTTTGCCATGCTCAAAAGGATATTCAATGTCTTGCTTTTTACAAAAAAAATATCCACAAATACAGTGGCAAGAAAAAGTATGATCATAAAATTTGATCTGATCTTCATCGAAGTCACAACAATAGACAAACACAGTCTGCTTAAACTAATAACACAAGCAATTATACATTTTCATGTCTTTATTGAACACACTGTAAAAATTCACAGTGTAGGGTGGAAAAGTATGTGAACACTTGGCAGCAATAAACTCAACGTTTTCTGTAGTTGCGGATCAGACCTTCACAATGGTCAGGAGGAATTTTGGACCATTCATCTTTACAAAACTGTTTCAGTTCAGCAATATTCTTAGGATGTCTGGTGTGAACAGCGCTTGAGGTAATGCCACAGCATTTTAAATCAGGTTGCGGTCAGGACTTTGACTGGGCCACTCCAGAAGGCGTATTTTTGTCTGTTGAAGCTATTCTATTGTTGATTTTACTTCTGTGTTTTGGGTCGTTGTCATGTTGCATCACCCAACTTCTTCTGTTGAGCTTCAATTGGCGGACAGATGGCGTTACATTCTCCTGCAAAAAAAAATAATCTTTATTTAACCAACAATGCACTTTCAAAGAAATAAGAATAAGAGATGCCGCCTGGTATAGAGGTCCTAGATGGCAGGAAGCTTGGCCCCAGTGATGTACTGGGCCGTTCGTGCTACCCTTTGTGGTGCCTTGCGGTCGGAGGCCAGGCAGTGATGCAACCAGTGCGCTCTGGTTCAGCTGTAGAACCTTTTGAGCATCTGAGGACCCATGCCCATAATCTTAGGTCTTCTGAGATCTCTTTTGTTAGAGGCATGGTTCACATCTGGCAATGCTTCATGTGAATAGCAAACTCTAAATTTTGAGTTTTTTATAGGGCAGGGCAAATCTAATGAAAAAAATCTCAAATTTTGTTTCATTAATTGGACTCCAAGTTAGCTGACTCCAATTTAGCTTTTGGAAAACTCATTAGTTTAGGGGTTCACATACTTTTTCCAACTTACACGTGAATATGTAAATGATATATTCAATATAGACAAGAAAAATACAATACTGCTCTACTGCGTGATCTTACAGATAGTTGTATGTGTGGGGTACAGAGATGAGGAACTCTTTCAAAAATCATGTTAAACAATGTTATTGCACACAGAGTGAGTCCATGCACTGACAATCATTGTTTCGGTAGTTTCTCCTCTTATAATTATAGACTTTCTGAATATGCAAATGACAGGAACATTGCAGGAACATTTGTCATGTCTATTCTCCAATGTGGTACAGTAGACTGCTATCTTAATAGTTGGCCTCATGTCTAAACACGTGTTCTTTTGTTTTCAGGCAGTCTGCTGGTTGAGGAGTTGCCAACGTCCTTCCGATGAACCCCATGAACTCCATGAAACCTGGCCTGCCTCCTAATCCACACAGGTGTGTACCAACTACCCACCCAGCCAGACAGCCAGCCCCCATCTCTCCTCCCTCTCCATTCGATAAGGATGATTCTAAGCTTTGTGGTTTTGTAGATGAGAAGAATGGCTGTTACTTTCAGGGTCTGTATTCACATGTCTCAGAGTAGGAGTGCTGATCTAGGATCAGGTCCCCCCCTCTTATTCATTATGATTTAAAACACAAAACTGATCCTTGGTCATACTCCGAGATGATTTGTGAATATGGGCCCCGAAATGCATCCTTTCTGTGAATATCTGTCGAGGCGGCAAGGGAGAGTCGAGATGAACTGACCGATCATTGTGAAATCTGACCACAAGCCCCTCGAGTCAATCATGAGGAAACCGCTAGCCGCAGCCGCAATCACTCACCGTCCAGGCAAAGACATCCCTGTCACAGACACACATTCCCATGTTTCTTACCTACAAGGACAGCAGCCTCAGTGAAGGCATGGACATGCAAGTGCACACTGTGTACAGCAACTTACCAGTTAGTGACACAAAACTGGAGGAGAGCTGAGCAGAAACAGAAAAGGACAACTCATACAGCTGAGGAGAGTCCTGCAGGATGGATGGCCTGAGGAGAGGAGAAAATCCCCTCTGAGTTCTGGAACCATCGTGATGAACTATCACAGATGAACGGAATCATCTTCAAAGGAGAGAAAATCATCATTCCTACCATTCTCAGAAGAGATTTTGACAAAGATCCATGCTGGACACATGGGCATGGAAAAGTGCAAACCGAGAGCACGGAACATTTTGTTTTGGCACGGAATGTGCAAACAGAGGACATTGTTAGTAAATGCCCCGCATGTCTTAAACGATGCCCCTTAAACACCAGAGCCAATGTTACCTCGCTGTATCCCAGACCAACCCTGGCAGGTCGTGGCAACCAATCACCTGGAACAACGAGGTCTACATCTTAACAGTGGACTACTACAGCAGATACTTCAAACTCGACAAGCTTCACAGCACCACATCTGCAGCTGTGATACACAAGCTGAAAGCAATCCTTGCCAGGCATGGCATTGTAGAGACTTTAATATCCGACAATGGCCCCTATTACAAATAAAATGAGTTTGAATCCTTCACAAAAGCATGAGAGTTCACACATGTCACCACAAGCCCACATTACCCTCAAATGAATGGCCTTGCTGAAAAATCTGTGCAGATTGCTAAATCATTCATGGACAAAGCTAAAGCAGATGATAGACCCCTACCTCAGTCTCCTTGAATACCTCAACACTCCAGTTGACAACTTCAAATCACCAGCCCAGTTGTTGATGAGCAGCAGACTTTGCTCAAACATTCCCAGCACTAACCAGCAGCTGCAACCTGAGGTCGTCCGCTACAAAGAAATACATGAAAAACGTGCAAAGAGACAACTTCGACAGGTCAGCGAGACCACTGCCACTGTCTTTTAAAAGAAATTCATATGTGTAAACATACTGAATTGTAATTGGATGCATTTTACCGCTGTATCATACTGCCCTATGATTGGTTAAGACCACCCAGGTGGTGAGGTCATATTCTGTTGATCATGGTATGAGACACGAACATGCCAGGTATAGCTTGCTAATTAAGAGCTATGTTCAGAAATATCCTGTCGTACTGCATTTAATTTTGTACAAAGCGTGCAAAACAAGACGTACCTTTTGGCTTCTGGGAAAAAATGAAAGTTGATATGAAAACCAAAAGAGCAAGAGCGATGGAAATACATTTGACAAAATTATGTAATTAGTCCTGTCTATACAGAAATAAATGAAATCATTAAAAATACTTCATCAGAAAGCATAACTTAGCCACAGAGGAACAATGATCATTAGTAACAAAAAATGTCACATTTTGATTTGAATTGTTTCAAATCAGAAGCTCTCATAGGCTTATGCCTATTTGGGAAACACTCAATTTGAGCAGCGCGTGGCAATAGGCCTAGCTGTCAGTGAAAAGCATAAACAATATGTGTGAAGATAATGTCTTGAGTATAATTTAAACATTTTGAGACGAGAAGAAGCGGAGTGGTGAAGGCCAGTCTCCCACAGAATGGCTCATCGGTCTCCCGCCAATTCTTGCACATTCATTGTTTGAAATGTTTGCCCTTTTTATTTTATTTGATCAATTCCCTATTACATATGTC
The DNA here is from genome assembly GCF_021184085.1 of Oncorhynchus gorbuscha. Taxonomy (NCBI): domain Eukaryota; kingdom Metazoa; phylum Chordata; class Actinopteri; order Salmoniformes; family Salmonidae; genus Oncorhynchus; species Oncorhynchus gorbuscha. Next base: position 33,706,688 of record NC_060176.1, on the reverse strand, counting down.
ACCAGTAGTAAATGTACCGTTAATCCTTGTCATTTGGTTACATTCATTTCTGTAAATGCATGCATTAATTACTGTCATTTACCGATCTCATTCTTGGAGTGGAGAGGTCTTGGAGTTCACAACCTGCTACACTTGTGAGAAACGAGTTTTATTTTTTGTATTTTTTGGGTTTTTTCATAACCATAATTTACCAGATTTGGCATTTTATTTCATTCATTTTTGTTTGGAGTGCTCAATGTGAACAATGAGCATGTGTCTGGTTTCTCTCTCCTAAGGGAGCGTGCGTGCCTGAGCATGCATAGTACCTGGCCTGCTGCTTAGAAATGTAGGAAAGTGTTGTTTTTTTATATCCATTGCGAATGATAATATATTAAAACTATAGTTTTTCACTGTAAGCTATTTGAAAAATATTTCCAACAATCTCCCTTGATTAGTCACCAATCCTCGGTGTGAAAGAGCAATGGAACTTATTGGCCTAGTTCCATGCGCTCATTTCTTTATGCGCCAATGGATCAAGGTGTATCATCAATATGTTGGTGACTTCGCATTAGTTGACTTTTAGATCTTTATCATTTTAATTCAGATTTTTATTATTAACCATGTGACAATGATTTTGAGAAACGACAACGTTATTATTGCAATTAAATTGTTCCATTAAAACGCGCATATGAAAATCATAACTGGCACAGAAAACGGAAGAAATGGCAGGATAAATTGTAAGCTCCTCCAAACTTAACTCACGCGCCGCCTATAAAGTCTTTATAAAATAATTGCCTCCACGTTTTAATGGTCGGGTTTTGCCTATAGGCTACTTTGAATGAAGGTAAGACATGCCTCATTTAAATTAAATAAAACATTCAGGTTTCAAACAATAATGTTTTTAAAATGCATACTGCCTCCAGCTCACATTGTAAAGTGGTGGATGACGCGATGATAGCCTGTTACCTGCACTTGAATTGTGAATGGGCGCGCGCTTCAATAGCCTGTTCGAGAAATAAATACATTTAAAAAGGTAGCTTTTTTTTTTACCTCTTGATTCTAGCCAACCCGGATCCGGGATCGTGAATACAGCCTCAAGCTCATTACCATAACTTAACGTTAACTATTCATGAAAATCACAAATGAAATGAAATAAATATGCTAGCTCTCAAGCTTAGCCTTTTGTTAACAACACTGTCATCTCAGATTTTCAAAATATGCTTTTCAACCATAGCAAAACAAACATTTGTGTAAGATTATTGATAGCTAGCGTAGCATTTAGCGTAGCATTCAGCATGCAACATTTTCACAAAAACAAGAAAAGCATTCAAATAAAATCATTTACCTTTGAAGAACTTCAGATGTTTTCAATGAGGAGACTCTCAGTTAGATAGCAAATGTTCAGTTTTTCCAAAAATATTATTTGTTTAGGACAAATCGCTCCGTTTTGTTCAACACGTTTAGCTACGAAAAAAACCTGTATCCTGGAGTGTAATTATCCCGCAAGCTCATTAGCATAACACAACGTTAACTATTCATGAAAATCGCAAATTAAATGAAATAAATATATTAGCTCTCAAGCTTAGCCTTTTGTTAACAACACTGTCATCTCAGATTTTCAAAATTTGCTTTTCAACCATAGCAAAACAAGCATTTGTGTAACAGTATTGATAGCTAGCGTAGCATTTAGCGTTAGCATTCAGCAGGCAACATTTTCACAAAAACAAGAGAAGCATTCAAATAAAATCATTTACCTTTGAAGAACTTCGGATCTTTTCAATGAGGAGACTCAGTTTGATAGCAAATGTTCAGTTTTTCCTGAAAGATTCTTTGTGTAGGAGAAATCACTCCGTTTTGTTCGTCACGTTTGGCTACCAAAGAAAAACGAAATTTCAGTCATCAAAACGCCAAACTTTTTTCCAAATTTACTCCATAATATCGACTGAAACATGGTAAACGTTGTTTAGAATCAATCCTCAAGGTGTTTTTCGCATATCTCTTCGATGATATATCGTTCGTGGAAGTCTCCTCTATCCTCTGAATCACATGGAAGAATGCTTGCAGCTGGAGATTACGCACCAATTTCGACAAAGGACACCGGGCGGACACCTGGTAAATGTAGTCTCTTATGGCCAATCTTTCAATGATATGCCTACAAACACGTCACAATGCTGCAGACACCTTGGGGAAACGGCAGCACATGTAGGCTCGTTCAGGACGCATTCACAGCCATATAAGGGGACAATGGAAAACAGCGCCTCAAATTTTGCTCATTTCCTGTTTGAAGTTTCATCTTGGTTTCGCCTGTAGCATCAGTTCTGTGGCACTCACAGATAATATCTTTGCAGTTTTGGAAACGTCAGAATGTTTTCTTTCCAAAGCTGTCAATTATATGCATAGTCGAGCATCTTTCCGTGACAAAATATCTTGTTTAAAACGGGAACGTTTTTTCATCCAAAAATGAAATACTGCCCCTAGTGTTCCAACTGATCAGCAAAACTGTGTATAACACATGCATTTAGAATTGTTGCACAATGAATGGGCTTATAAAAGCATGATTACTCCAGCAGCAACCAGCTGATGAGCTCTGCATGCTGTGCGTGTGTGACAGTTGTGTTGGATAAATAAGATGCATGATGACTAATGAAAATACACACAGGACAATTTAATTCCACTAAATTATGCAAATTAACCTATAGACTGATGAGCATGATGGTCAAATGTATTTCCACCGACTGGTATTTCCATCAATGAATATAAGCATTATTTTGCAATGAGATTGACTTTTTTTTATTTTTTTATCTCCTAGTCATTTTGGCCAAAAACAGTTTTATTTATGGAATTTTCATTTTTTTTATAGGCCAAAATAACAGAAACCATGCTCTGCATGTGTGGCCACTTTGGCAGACTCAACAAGATGTACGCTGCAAGGCTGATTGTGGAAAGCAAACAGGAATAACTAGAGCAGTCCTGTTTTATCCAGTATGAGTCACACACGTAACTTCTGTCTTGGCACTGCTACTTTTACCCGTATCTAGGTGACGGCTTTGTCTCCATGGAGACATGGTGCAGTGTCGTGTGATAATGTGATTGACATGCACAGGCAAATCCACTGAGTAAAGCACAGGCGGCACACATGCCCAGCACAGATTTTTAAATATGCACAGGCTATAGCAAAGCCAGAATCTTCAGGCATGCATGTTGCTTACATGTATAAATGCATGTCCATATTTTTCTCCTGACTCAGCAAAGCGCCAACATCCGCTCAAAGCTCCACGGACTTATCCGCCTTAACCCACGGTTGAGGTCCCCGAAGGGCCACAGAGGAAGTGTTGGCCACGACCCAATTCTCCAGTCAGTAATCTCTCTCTCTCCTCCTCCTCAGTGACGGCTCCTACCCTTATGACCCTGTGTCCTGGCAGCAAGGCAGCAATCAGCCGGCAGGCTCCCTGTCTGTGGTAACCACAGTGTGGGGGGTAACCAATCCTTCACCCAGCCAGGTATGGATAGACCCTTGACCTCACGAAAGCAAACATTAAGGTTGTGTCCCAAATGGCACCCTATTCCCTATGTAGTGCACTACTTTTGACCAGGACCCATTTGGGACGCTACATACAGCTGCAATATAATGTCACCCTCCCTTCCCTTCCTCCACAGGCGATACACCAACATTCCAAAGTATAAGAATCATTGCGGTGAATCATATTAGAACTAGGTTGATAGTGATTCACCTCGTAAACACTCCTGTTTGTTTCTCCTCCCCCTCTCAGGTCCTGGGTGGGAACCCGATGGGTCCAGGTGGGAACTCTGGCGGGGGCAACATGATGCCCGGCCATAGCCCTGGGATGGGACAGCAGTTTATGGGTCAACAGGGCTACACGGAGCCCAACAAAGGCTACATGCAGCAGGGCATGTACGGCAGGGGCAATGGGGGTTACCCCGCCGGGCCCGGGTACGTGGGCAGGTAAGCGACAGACAGACCGACCGATATAGCCCAGGCCACGTGTTTTTATCTCCGCTCATTCATGTGGAATTACCTCGAGGAGAAGGAGAGGAGAGATTTGGAGGCAAAGATTAAGGGAGTCAACATCTCCCACACACATACCCGTGTTGGCAATATGCCTCTGCCCACTCCAGTATGTGAAGGCTGGATAGTGTCAGAGCTCCTCGTCCATCTTCTTGGCTGCAACCGTTTCCTTTTAGTGAGACCTGTCTGTGACTCACCCATTAACAGCAGTTTCCTTTTGCCATCCCCTCTCATACCATTGTGGATTCAGTCGACTAGTAGGCTATTTAATCCTGAGTGGTGCACTGCAAAACTAAATCGATTTATATTCAGGGTGACACTTCTCAATACACCATTCATTTTTGAACAGCTGGAACTGTTCCCTCCGAGCACAACGGACAAGTGTCCAAACCAAAACAGAATGAATTAGCTGCTAGACATACATGTTGTATAGTAGTCCTCCTGTAGTCTTTGTATAGTAGCCAAGAGTATGATGGTTTCTGGTAATACGGAACAGTTACTGTTTTACTGGGGGAACATGTACCTGTGTGTGAAATACTGGAGTCATACTATTTCCAGGTTGGTTTATTTTGAAACAACCATTTCTCTGTCCCCTCAGTTACCCCAATAACGGAGGGGGGTCTATGGGCATGCCCCCTCACGGCATCCGCCCTCAAACCGACTTCACCCAGGCGGCGGCGGCGGCGGTGGCTGCAGCGGCTGCCACAGCAACAGCCACAGCCACGGCAACGGTTGCTGCTATCCAGGAGAAACAGAACCAGGAGATGAACTACGGCCAGGTAAGGAAGGAGGTAGGGAGGGCAATGTAGTACATGCTCTAGAGTGAATTTTTCCATGGGTACAGATCTAGGATCAGCTTGCCTTCCCCCAAATCCTAACCGTAATCATTACAGGGGAAAATGCTAAACTGACCCAAGATCAGAGTCGAGGGACAATTTAATCCTACTCTGTAGTGCATACTGTCTGCTATAGTATTACTATTGTCTCGGATGACCACAAGCCAGGGGTTGCGACACAAACACCTTATGGGAGTTGCCTGTCAGACTGTATTGTGCAGAAACATCCAACCAAAATGGTGGCCTCTGTTGGTCTGAGTGGATACTGCACCCCCTGCTGGCTATAGGAGTGTGTGGCTTATTTCATGTTTAATTAACAGAGGGAAGTTCTTTGACTTTGCAACACTGCTCAATATGGACCTTATTTATACGTTATTATAACCATGTAACCCAGTGAAAACATCACATCAAAGTGACTTCTGTTTCCTTTATCTCACCCGCCATAACATGCCCACACTAACCTAGAGGACTTTTCAGATGGGTGGCGGTGCGGGCTACAACACACAGTTCATGCAACACCCGGGCCCCCGAGGTCCCCCTGGCATGTCCCCGGCAGGGATGGGTCCCGCTCGTCCCCCGTCCATGGGGCCCATGTACGGTGCCCCTCAAGGTCAGAGGATGCCCCAGCACCCAGGCTACCCCGGGGCTCAGCATGGACCACCCAGGCCACAGCAGGGACTCAAACGCCCATACAATGCTGAGGTGAGTCTCTCCCGGCGAATGACTTCACATACTTTCTAATGCAAACCATTTGTAGACTGACAGCCATAAGTAAAAAATATACCGTGTGAATTATACATTTACATACATTTAAGTCATTTAGCAGACGTTCTTATGACTTACAAAAACATTCATTTGTGGAACAGACTTACAATAGTGCATCTAAATATTTTAGGGGGGAGGGGGGTGAGAAGGATTACTTTAATAAGTATTCCTTAAAGAGGTGGGGTTTCAGGTGTCTCCGGAATTGATTACGTGAGGGAGTTATTTATTATTTACATTTACATTTAAGTCATTTAGCAGACGTTCTTATCCAGAGCGACTTACAAATTGGTGCATTCACCTTATGACATCCAGTGGAACAGCCACTTTACAATAGTGCATCTAAATATTTTAAGGGGGGGGAGGGGGTGAGAAGGATTACTTTATCCTATCCTAGGTATTCCTTAAAGAGGTGGGGTTTCAGGTGTCTCCGGAAGGTGGTGATTGACTCCGCTGTCCTGGCGTCGTGAGGGAGTTTGTTCCACCATTGGGGAGCCAGAGCAGCGAACAGTTTTGACTGGGCTGAGCGGGAACTGTACTTCCTCAGTGGTAGGGAGGCGAGCAGGCCAGAGGTGGATGAACGTAGTGCCCTTATAATACTTATAATACTATGTTAACACCTATGTCTATCCATTTTATTAAGCTTGATAGAGTTTGCCGTTAATGTAGTTGTTTTTGGTTACACTGTCCAACTTCACCAAAATGGGCCATTCTCTTATAATAGCCAGGTGTCACTTCACATTTTAGCAAGTAAAAGCCTCCAATTAATGCTGGGTATCAAAGTGTAATTTCATGAGCTTAAAATTCAAGTAAACTCAACTTCCTTATTTGGTAAGGTTTATCTCAGTAACATTATAGCTTTCATTTGTTTGTATCCTCATCATACCAGAAATATGATTGTGTGCCCAGTTTTGTTTTGAGGTCAACACATATCTCGTTTCCATTTTGCCCCCTCTGTCTCCCTCAGGGCTTTACTGGGCAGCAGTATGGTCCAGGCATGGCTGGCCCTGCTCCTGGTCAGGGGCCCTACCCTGGGCAGCCCATGCAGTACCATGGGGGCCTGGGACCCCAGCGCTCAGCCACCTCCCCCTCCTATCAAGGCCACAAGATGCCCATGCAGCAGGGCAACATGGGCCAGTACCCCTCGGGACCAGCCCACCCAGGACAGTACTACAAGGTAACACTATCCAGTGTCAGGATCTGTCGAACCCCTATTCCTGTCTGTCTGTTACAGTCTGCTGGGCTATACTGTTTTCACACCCCTCCTCCTATGTGTGTGTGTATGCCCTGGCTGGCTACTGTAATAATACCCAAACTAGAGTCCAGAATACAAACCAGTGCTGTGCGATTTGCCTTTCAGTCGGAGCAGTTCAATGGACAGGGGAACACACTAAATGCACTAGCGGCCGGGGGAGTCGGTGGAGTTTACAACACCTTCAACCAGACTGTAGTCAATGGGGTGAGAACTCATTCCATCTTCATTATGTTTTTGTGTAACATGGTCCTTAGATCTGTTTGTGCTGTCTTGCCAATGGCCGTAAGAGTTGGAAAGACGGCACAAACCGATTTGGGACCAGGCTTGTCTTTGTGTGTAGAGATGTAGACCTATGTTGCCTCTGAATGCCAAAATCTCAAAGCAAAACACATTACTGCTATTTTTAGTCCTCCAAGTACAGCAACCTAACCTTACTCTCATTCTCTTTGTGTCCTAGCCGGGCAGGGTGATGCCTGGCTATCCAAGCTCTCCCCTTCTTGGAAACCCCACCCCTCCCATAACCCCAGGCAGTGCGGTGCCCCCCTACATGTCTCCTGGCCATGATGTCAAGCCCTCTTTCCTGCCTGACATCAAGCCAAACACGAACTCCCTACCCCCACCACTCCCCACAGGTAACCCTCAAACATGACACACTCGTACACAGAATTTGCTTTGGAAATCCCTCGTCTCTCAGTAGCCAAATTATAATTTATTGGTCACATACACGTGTTTAGCAGATGCTATTGTGGGTGTAGCAAAATGCTTGGGCTTCTAGCTCCGACAGTGCAGTAATTTAAAAAAAATTACACTATATACATAATATATACCCAATATACACATCTAGTAAAAGAATGGAATTAAGAATTTTAAAATGTATGGACGAGCAATGTCAGAGCAGCATAGAATAAGATACAGTAGAATAGTATCGGATACAGTATATACAAATGAGATGTGTAAATGCAAAATATGTTAACATTATTAAAGTGACTAGAGTTCCATTTATTAAAGTGGCCAGTCTGATTGCCTTGAGATAGACGCTGTTTTTCAGTCTCTCGGTCCCAGCATTGACGTACCTGTACTGAGCTCGCCTTCTGGATGATTACAGGATGAACAGGCAGTGGCTCTTGTGGTTGTTGTCATTGAGCTTTTTGGCCTTCCTGTGACATCGGGTGCTGTAGGTGTCCTTGAGGGCAGGTAGATTGCCCCCGGTGATGTGTTGGGCATACTGCACCACCCTCCGGAGAGCCCTGCGGTCGCGGTGGTGCAGTTGCCGTACCAGGCGGTGATACAGCCTGACAAGATGCTCTCGATTGTGCATCTGTAAAAGTTTGAGGGTTTTAGGTGACAAGCCAAATTTCTTCAGCCTCCTGAGGTTGAAGAGGTGCTGTTGCACCTTCTTCACCACACTGTCTGTGGGTTGACCATTCCAGTTTGTCAGTGATGTGTACGCCAAGGAACTTGAAGCGTTCCACCTTTTCCACTGAGGTCCCGTTGATGTGGATGGGGGGTGCTCCCTCTGTTGTTTCCTGAAGTCCACGATCAGCTAGGCTTCCATCCAATTGGCGACAGATTTTCATGCAAATATTCAAAAATCTACATAAAGAAAATAAGTCAATTTTCCCCACCAGTGGTGTGTTTCCACCAAACTGACTCTGCGTGCTGACTTAGTGCACACAATGTACATTTTTGGCTTATGTTTTTTTCCCCCTAATGTTCTATGTGTTGTCACAAAAACTGTTGCGTTAAATAGAAAAAGTGCCTACTCTGGTCTTGGCACGTGTGCTTTAGCCAGCAGCTCGCAGATACAGGGTAATGTCTAGAAGTTATCTAGCTTTTGACTAATTAACGTCACGTTAAAATGCAAAAAAAAATCTACTTTTGATGTTAATTTGGCAAAAAAACAGGATCCCATCTAGCCATGACTCAGATACAGTGCGGGTAGGCTAGTCTACATTATGAGATTATGGATAAGATTATGGATTTTTTTTTTTAAACTGCAGTCAAGCATTGATCATCATGTCACCAGAATAAGACCCTCAGCATTTATTGGAAAGGAGCATCACGCTCATACCATGCACTTTCAGCACCCTGGGAAGTTCATAATTTTTCATCTCGAGCCTAATTTAAACTGCATGTTTTCCGGAGTCGTAGTGGGAGGACCACACACCACGTCAACGTGTGATTTCAAGTTTACTTCAATATCATGATTATTATATCAATATTTGTTATTTGCGCATCGATGCGTTTCCACCGCCATTTTACTGACACAAAAAGATCCCACCATGTCGAATGAACAAATTATCTATCGGGATTTATACATTTGTACCGAAAATTCCTGTTTCCATCACAATCACATTTTTATATGGTATGACATTACTCGAAAAAAAACTGTGGATGGAAACATGGTTAATGAAGTCTTTGTTTTCATAATTTCTCTGCATTTACGCAAGTAAGGCTCTGTGCCAACAGAGAAACTATTGTTGTGTGTGTTTAGACGGTCTAACGACGAGACATGGTGGCTGATTGATTGCGCCTGGCTTTGCTCAACAGGTAACCCCAGCGATGACCTGCGGTTGACCTTCCCCGTACGAGATGGCGTGGTGCTGGAACCCTTCCGCCTGGAGCACAACTTGGCCGTCAGCAACCACGTCTTCCAGCTGCGCGACTCCGTCTACAAGACCCTCATGATGAGGTCCGAGCTCTGCTGCTCTTCATTTTATATATTGGATTGTACTTGTACTGTGCTATACTATACCCTGCTATTCTGCAATGTACTGTGCTATATTATAAACTGGGTGGTTCGAGCCCTGAATGCTGATTGGCTGAAATATACCACGGGTATGACAGAAGATTTATTTTTACTGCTCTAATTATGTTGGTAACCAGTTTATAATAACAATAAGGACCTCAGGGTTTTGTGATATATGGCCAGTTTATAATAACAATAAGGACCTCAGGGTTTTGTGATATATGGCCAGTTTATAATAACAATATTATATATATATATATTTTTTTACCTTTATTTAACCAGGCAAGTCAGTTAAGAACATATTCTTATTTTCAATGACGGCCTGGGAACAGTGGGTTAACTGCCTGTTCAGGGGCAGAACGACAGATTGTCAGCTCGGTGGTTTGAACTCGCAACCTTCCGGTTACTAGTCCAACGCTCTAACCACTGGGCTACGCTGCCGCCCCGCTTTGTGTCGTGCAAGAACAGCCCTTAGCCGTAGTATATTGGCCATATGCAGTACCACACCTCCTCAGGTCTTCTTGCTTAACTAAACCATGCTATACTATACTACTATATTGCTGTTATAGATGATTTGGCGTGTGTGGGTGCGTGTGTGTACCGTACGCAGGCCGGACTTGGAGCTCCAGTTTAAGTGTTACCACCACGAGGACCGTCAGATGAACACTAACTGGCCGGCGTCGGTGCAGGTGAGCGTTAACGCCACGCCCCTCACCATCCAGCGTGGCGACAACAAGACTTCCCACAAGCCCCTGTACCTGAAGCAAGTGTGTCAGCCCGGGAGGAACACCATCCAGATCACGGTCACAGCCTGCTGTTGTGTAAGTGTCCTGCAGCACACACCTACACTCTGTTGAATGGAGTTTCACCATTGTAATCAACTCTTCTGCAAGTTTCACGTCACAGTTAAAATTGAGGCACAGTCAAACCTGTTTCCCTCTATGTAGAGTGTTCACTATTGCACTGATAATCTCTAATCCCAAACATCTATTTTGCTGTCTCTTTCCTCTCTACCCCTCGGTCTTGCTACCTGCAGTCTCACCTGTTTGTACTCCAGCTGGTCCACAGGCCGTCAGTACGCTCGGTGCTGCAGGGCTTGATGAAGAAACGGCTTTTGCCAGCAGAGCACTGTGTCACTAAGAGTGAGTGGGGCATTTTATTTATTGAACCTTTCATTTATCAGGAAACTCCCTTTGAGATATAAAATCTATTTAACAAGGGAAACCTTGCATTTGAACTAGGACTACCTCTGGTACCACCATTTGCCATTCTCAGTTGTCTCAAAACTATTGCAAAGTCTGAATAAGCTTTTAGAAGTATTCAGACCCCTTGACTTTTTCCATAGTTTGTTCCGTTACAGCCTTAATCTAAAATTGATTAAATTATATTTTTCCTCAATCTACACACACTACCCAATAATGACAAAGCAAAAGCATGTGTTTAGAAAATGGTATAAAAAAGGTATTCTTTGGTATGACGCTAGAAGCTTGGCACACCTGTATTTGGGGGGTTTCTTCCATTCTTCTCTGCAAATCCTCTCTAGCTCTGTCAGGTTAGATGGGGAGCATCGCTGCACAGCTATTTCTCTATGTTCGATCGTGTTCTGGGCCGCTCAAGGATATTCAGCCCTGTCTTGGCTGTGTACTTAGGGTAGTTTTCCTGTTGGAAGGTGAACCTTTGCCCTAGTCTGAGGTCCTGAGCGCTCTGGAGCATTTTCATCAAGGATCTCTGCACTTTCCCACAATCCTGACTCTCCCAGACCTGCTGCTGAAAACACCCCTACAGCATGATGCTGCCACCACCATGCTTCACCGTAGGAATTGTGCCAGGTTTCCTTCAGATGTGACTCTTGGCATTCAGGCCAAAGAGTTCAATCTTGGTTTCATCAGACCAGATAATCTTGTTTCTCATGGTTTGAGACTCCTTTAGGTGCCTTTTGACAAACTCCAATGAGACACTTATGTGCTATTTACTAAGGAGTGGCTTCTGTCTGGCCACTATCATATAGGCCTGATTTAGTGGTGCTGCAGAGATGTTTGTCCTTCTGGAAGGTTCTCCCATCTCCACAGAAGAACCCTAGAGCTCTGTCAGAGTGACCATCGGCTTCTTGGTCACCTCCCTGACCAAGGCCCTTCTCCCCCGATTGTTCAGTTTGGCCGGGCGGCCAACTCTAGGAAGCGTTTTAGTGGTTCCAAATTTCTTTCATTTAAGATTGATGGAGTCCACCTGTGTTCTTGGGGACCTTCAATGCTGCGTCTTTTGGTACCCTTCCCCAGATCTATGCCTCAACACAATGCTGTGTTGGAGCTCTACGGACAATTCCGTCAACCTCATGGCTTGGTTTTTGCTCTGACATGCACTGTTAACTGTGGGACCTTATATAGACAAGTGTGTGCCTTTCTGAATCACGTCCAATCAATTTACCACAGTTGGACAATCAATTTGTAACAAAATCTCAAGGATGATCAATGGAAACAGGATGCACCTGAGCTCAATTGAGTCACATAGCAAAGGTTCTGAATACCTATGTAAATAATTATTTATTTGTAATAAATTTAGAAATGATTTAAAAAAAATCTTCTTTCACTTTGTCATTTTGGAGTATTGTGTGTAGATTAATGAGGAAAACATGTATTTTATCAATTTTAGAAAATATGAAATACTCTGCAATTTAGCAGATGATTTTATCAAAAGCTACTAACTGTAGCACATGCATAACTATTCATATTGGGGGCCCCAGCGGGAATCAAACCCGTAATCCTGACATCGCCATGCTTTACCAAATGAGCGACACAGCCTTTGTGAAACCTGTGCATTCATTTCTCCATCCCTTTTACGCTACTGTCCCACGATAAGGCACTGACCACTACGGCATCATAGTATAGCAATACATCCTGTATCTCTACAATGGGGACTTCACTCGCCGCATGGCCTATGGGTCTCTAAAGCCCTGTTCACACTGCACTTAGCTATGGGAGCTTTTAGCCTGGGGCAAAGATAGTGTTCACTCTTGCATATTCTCAAGTGAGTTAGCACCAGCCTTAGCCCAGGGCTAGCTGTCTCTGCTCTGGAGCAGGGTTGGTGCCAACTTTTTGGGGCTAGCCTAGCAGCGTTCCATTGTTACCTCATTTCAATATTCTACTCCAGAAAAGTGACAGTTGGTTTCAGTGAACACAGGCTAAGTTAACACAGGGACAGTCTTGGCATGGGGCTAAGGATAGCCCAAGGCTAAGACAAATGCAGTGTGAAAAGGCCTTAAATTCACTGTCTCCCCCGTTCCCCACTGCAGTCAAGAGGAACTTCAGCAGCGGCACCATCCCAGGGACACCGGGGCTGAATGGGGAGGACGGGGTAGAGCAGACTGCTATCAGGGTGTCCCTCAAGTGCCCCATCACCTTCCGCCGCATCCAGCTGCCAGCGCGAGGCCATGACTGCAGACACATACAGGTCAGTACTCCTTGCCAGTACCACACCGATCGGCTCCACTAACACTGCTCCCTCAGAGTGGAAAAAAACAGTGCTGCATCTGAAATGGCTCCATATTCCCTAAATAGTGCTCTACTTGTAGGGTACTATGTAGGGAATAGGGTGTCACTTCAGACACAACCAGTGCTGATCCTTCACCTGTTCCCTAGAGATAGGCTACCCAACTCTTGAGTGCCAAGGTAGTCACATGTGAGGGTTTGTGAGTGACTGATCAATATTATGTTTCTGTTTCTGGATGAATTTTCGGCTAATCCTACTCTCTCTCTCAACCTGGTTTCAGTGTTTCGACCTAGAGTCCTACCTGCAGCTGAACTGTGAGAGGGGGACCTGGCGCTGTCCTGTGTGCAAGTACGTTAGAATAGTAGACTACTACATAACTCCCTTGCAGGATTCAAATCGATTGAAGCTCACTACTATGTCCTAAATAGATTGTAGCTCACTACTACGTCCTTTCCCCCTTGCAGTAAGACTGCTTTACTGGAGGGTCTAGAGGTGGACCAGTACATGCTGGGGATCCTCATCTACATTCAGAAGTAAGAACCAACTCCCCAATGTCATTCTGACTTGTACCTGATTGTGATTTATATTCTTTCCCCCATATTCCTCTCCCATTCTCTATTATCCCCCCCAATCCCCTCAACAATATGTCTCTCACAAAACCCAAAACACAGTTGCGTCCTGAAAGGCAGCCTATTATTCCCTATTTGGTGCACTACTTCTGACCAGAGCCCTATCTGGTCAAAAGTGGTGCACCATATAAAGAATACGGTGCTATTTCATCTGCAGCCACGTATCTAAAACGTTCATCTCTGATTTTTACACGCACGCAGCTCTGAGTATGAGGAGATTACCATTGACCCCGTGTGCAGCTGGAAGCCCGTTCCCATCAAACCCGACCTTCACATCAAAGAAGAGCCGGATGGTCCGGCACTGAAGCGCTGCCGCACCCTGAGCCCCAGTCACATGATCCTGCCCAGTGTCATGGAGATGATCGCCTCCCTGGGCCCAGCCTCATCGCCCTACCCCTCCATGCCAGCAGGGGGAAACGGCAGTACTCCGGACTACCCCAGCCAAGGTAGACTGACCTAACTCCTCTCATGTGGTAGGGAAGTGTGGTGCCATTTTCACTTCCATATCCACTTTTTTTTAAGTATTTTTTTTATGGGCTTCCAGAGTAGCCTGAAATCCAGAACCTGATTTCTGCTAGCATTCCACTCCTTGGAATCTGTCACTGCCAAACGTGTATGGCATTAAAAGGACTGGAAAAGAGTGGAAAGTCAGCACAAACAGAATGGTATAGGGGAGAGTTGGCTATGTCGAGCCAAAGTGTTAGTTGAGCCACCTGTTGTTTCTAGGAAACTATACATAAATGTATTCTGTGACCAAATATCATCATTGCATCAAATCAAAATGTATTTGTCACATGCGCCGAATACAACAGGTGTGTAGACTTTACTGTCAAATTCTTACTTAGCTTCTTATGGCTGCATCCCTTCTTCTCAATTTCCACCTGAAGACATACCCTAATCTAACTGTCTGTAGCTCTGGCCCAGAGGCAAGAATATGCATATTCTTGGAATCATTTGAATGGAAACATTCTGAAGTTTGTGGAAATGTTAATTGAATGTAAGAGAATAT